>NC_138374.1:22869729-22917956 GCF_054177405.1 Leptonychotes weddellii | reverse complement strand
GCCCTCCTTGGCCAAAAACCGGAAGAGGCCTTCTGGATGGGAGGCCAGAACTCCAGACTCGTATGAACCAGAGGCTAGGGTGCCTGAGTTCTAGGCCTGCTGTCACTTAATGGCCTTGTAATTTGGACAAGTCACTTCCCTGCTGGGGCCTCACTTCCTCATCCGTCAAATAAAGGAAAAGGACTATTATCAGAGGGTAGCCAAGAATTTTCACTCAAGGTGCCTTTGCCAATTGACAGGTAGTCTCTCCCTGAAGGTATTTGGTTTTGTTTTTTTAGAAGGATTCTGGGACCACGTCTGGGCTCATGATTGATGAGTGATGTCTGCCCTGGACTAAGGATAGGAACATGCCATGATCAATTAATGATGTCTGCTGTGGGCATGAGGCTGGTAAGCAGCAGCATGAGCACCAGATATGTATCATCCTGGTAGGTGATCCCTAAGGGCCTTCTGGCTATAAAACTCACAATCCCACCCCTGACTCCCCAGCAGACATGGTGAACACTGGTTGGCAAGCATGTACCTCTCGTATTGTGATATTTGCACACAGCTGACTTCTCTCCTTGAAAGAGACATTTTCATCAGCTCTGCAGGACAGTTACTAGGGGGGCAGGTAGCCGCCTGAACTCTCCCCATCCATCCATACTCACAAGACTTCATCCAGAAAGTTACGGACAAGGAAACAATGCCAAGATTTAGTACCCAGAGGACATTCCAGCTTTTCTTACAGTTTTCCCCATGTCTACAAAGGAGCTTCCCCACTGTGTGAAGATCCCACGCCGGCAGAGGAAGAGGATGAACGATCAGCAAAGGGCAGAGACAGTTCCCAGCTGCATGGTGCCGTCACAAGTGAAGGTCTCATCTGAGACGGCCTGTGTCCATGAGCTCCCTGGGAGGCATGTGCCTCGGTCATCTATAGACCACGTCTATGCAGATGCATGCAGGTACCAAGAAAGGTGCTCACAGATGGGAGTACTCATCTGTACAGGAAAAGATTAGTTTCCCAAGTGCAGCTGCAGCATGGTGAGTATCCTGTAAGTCTGCGCTGCAGAGAGTCAGAGAAGCTCCTCTCCCCTCTTTGTATCTTTAGGCTTTGCTCGGCTGGAAAGTTCTCCCGAAGGCAGGCTCCACCAGAGCCCAAGCTCCCTCCTTTTATTTCCCTTTATACACAGATGTGTGAGGCTGTCCCCCTCCGCACTCTGCCCTAAGTCCACCACCTCTCCCCATCCACCTTTCTCCATCTATTCTGGACCTGAAGGCCCCTGTGCAGGGTTATTCCTAAAACCACAGGGTTGGGGAAACTGCACAAGAAGGGGTCACTAGCTGGGAACCAAGGAACCCCAGGATTCCATCCTGAGCTGGCCTCGAGGTAACATGTCACCAGGCCCTCCCCTCCCAACCTTCCCTGGAGAACAGATACCCTCAGCAGCCCCCCACCCCAAGTTCCACCAACAGCAGAGCCTGGCAGAGGAGAAATCAGGAGAGAGAGGAAGCTGGAGTTCACCCTCAGGCCACAGGGGCAAGATGAAAGACTGTAGTTAAAGCAGGAGCCAACTGGGGGGAGGGGGGGCGGGAAGCCAGTCATGGAATTCCCAAGAACCACTGGAATCCCCACAGGGCTCCCCTGGAATCCCCCTGTGCTCCATCAGGAATCCGAAAGATGCCTCCTTCCAAGAGCAAGGAAAAACAGCGACCAATAACTTGTTTTCCTAACAGTGTTGCTGGGAGGACAGTGCTTTGGTAAGGTTGGCAATCGCTCTTTGGAGGTGGAGAGCTTTATCTAGGAAGCCCTTAACACTGCCACCTGACCCTCCTACGTGGAGGCAGGCTGAGCCATGGGACAGTGGGGCACAGCCAGAAACCTCCGCCTGCAGACGGGGAAGGCATCTCCAGCTATTTACTCTTGCAGTTATGTTCCTGTGGGCCCACCTGCTGAGCTTTCAGCTTCCCTGTCCGGAGTCTCCATGCCACTCACGACTCTGTGGGGTTCCTTTATGTGACTAATTTCATTCTTAGTATTACCCCATGAGGCAGGTATTTTCGTTACCCCCATTATACAGATGAGAAAACCAAGGTACAGAGAGGTTAAAGAACTCACCAAAGGTGATATGCAGTTAGTAAGGGCCGGAGCTGCTCTTGGACCCCAATCGCCCTGGCCGTGGAGTCCCTGCCCGTAGCCCCTGCATCCACGACCATGCAGCTCTTAGTGTGTTTCGTCATGACACCGGTCCCACCACCCAAGTTCTTCTTACCCTGACGAACAGGTGTTCATGTGTTTTGAGTGATATTCGAATACAAGATTCCAGTTTGACAGGATAATTTGGACAGGTCCCTGGGGTTGGTTGTAATGGGTTCTCACCAGTTACCATTCCATAGGAATGATTTAGAGTGATGGCTCAGGAAGTATGAGGTAATGTGATTTTAACAATTATTGTCATTTTCTTTCTTTTGTTGATTTTTCTTTTTTTTTAAATCGGTGTGTTTTCTGTCCCACTATACTATAATGACCAGGAGAGACAAATTAAATGTAGACCTCCCACTTTTCCTACCTCCTTCCATAGGTATCTTTTTAATTATTAAATATTAACATTGTAAATAATACATGAATACATTCTTTTTTTAAAAAAGTAAAACATCACAAATAAGGCTGAGTTTCCCCTTTGACCAACATCCTCTTCTCACTGATGTCCCCCCACCCTCTTCCAGAGTTAACTTTATTACCAATTGGAAGTGCATCCTTCCAAATCTTTAAAAAGTATTTATTTATTTTATTTACTTTTAAAGATTTTAGTTATTTATTTGACAGAGAGAGAGAGACAGTGAGAGAGGGGACGCAAGCAGGGGGAGTGGGAGAGGGAGAAGCAGACTTCCCGCTGAGCAGGGAGCCCGATACGGATGCAGGGCTCGATCCCAGGACCCTGGGACCATGACCCGAGCCGAAGGCAGATGCTTAACGACTGAGCCACCCAGGCGCCCCTCTTTAAAAAATATTTATATACTTATGCTGTATATGTACTTGCAACAAATATGTCTTGCTGTTGTTTTGGCATAAATACTGTATTGTTTGAAATCTGCAGTGGTCATTCATTAACATTTCTTGGGAGATCCATCCATGGAATTGAGATCAGTCTCATTTGTTTTTGACTGTTGTACAAAGTACAATGAGAATACCACCGTTTACTTAGCGACCCTCTGTGGATGGTCACGGTGCTTCCCACTGTCGCCACGGCAAACAACGTGCAGTTCTCCGTGCCCTCCTGGGACTAGGGACTGACCTCAGTCAAGGCCAGTGCTCTCCTCTGTCCAGGGTGTGTAAGCCATCACCATGATCCACAGCTCACCACGCTACTGAGCCTGCACTGCCATGCCAGGTGCTGGAACTCTCTACAGTCCTTGGAATGAAACTGTTCTTAGAACTTGGCAAGTTCCCTCCCCAGGCTTTGGCCCCCCCCTTTCCTTTACTCTAGGGTCAACGACTTCAAACAACACAGAGCTTGCCTGGATGATTAAAAGAGCCTGCAGGAGAGATACTTCTCCCCTCCCCTTTTCTGTTCTCACGTTGGTCCCTGGCGCACATGCGGACTCCCCCCTAGTTCGACCTCAGTTGAGGTATGCTCTGAACATCAAACCAAACGAAAACAAAGCTATGAACTGCACTAAACGGAGCTGAACGAAACAAAAACCAAACCAAATTATAAATCTAATAAGTAGAAAGATGAACACAGATGCTGACCTGCAAAGCGAGGGGCCCAGAATAGAATTCTTCTCCTCCTAAAAAGGCAGTGATCCCATAACGCATTACAAATGACTTCAGGACACACACCCCCCTCCACACACACACACACGTCCCAAGGCCAGTAATGCGTGATTCGGAGATTATAGTCTTGTTCATCCATGTCAGGCTGGCTACTGGAGAGCTAGAAAGTGCGTGTGACCCTGGGTGGAGGAGGTGGATGGAAAGTCTAGGGAGATGAATAAGGAAGAGAGATTAAAGCTCTTCAAAACAAGTTAAATCCTTCAGAGCACAGGAGCAATCCTGAACAACCTCCTTAACTCCATCTTGCAAGCAGCATGGGGGATGCCCAAGGGCCTCTCCCGGCTCTCGCCAAATATTGACCCTCTGCACTCACTGGCCGGAGTTCAGACCAAAGGGCCACAGCCGCCCCGAGCCTCTGTTTGCAGAGCAATTACGGCCGCCCGCCGTCTTGTAGGTCAGATTGTGAAACAACCTTCGGTGGAGCTGGGCCTTCAGAGAGCCTTCCGGTCCTGCCCCCGTGGTGGGGCTACTTAACAGTGAAGGAGTTGTGCAAGGACATGGACAGAGGCTGAAAAGGTGGTCCAGTGCCAGCGAAGGCAACTGAAGAGCCTCTGCGGCCCTTTACCGTCCTCCTTCTCCCCTTAACTGCACCTCCAAGTAATCCAAGCCCCTTACGGCCAAGCGGGCCTCACCATCAGGCCTTGTCCCCGACAGCTCCCTCCGGGACACGTCCCTTTCCTGGTCAGATAGGTTGAGTGGTGGATTATTTTTAGAAGAAATCAATTTCCACTTGGAGACCAAGAACCTCTCTTCTCCCTGTTCCCAACTTAACATCTGAAATGCCCTTCGAAGACCTCTGTAGCAACTGACCTGGTTTCCAGAAGTGTTTGCAATAGCCGTTGAATTGAATCGCTCTATTGATCGGGCAGATCATGGTGGAACATGGTCTCCTTCCTCCTGCCTGGGCCCTAAAGATTTTAGAGGGCAACGGGGGGAGGGTCTGGGAGGGTGGCAGTGCCCTCCGGGGCGGGCGTAATGCCAGATCAAGCCTGCTATGTGCCCCAGATAATTTAAAACAGCACAGTCATGATACAAACGTTCTACATTTGCTCAGTACGTAGCCACTAGACACTGCGGCTACTGAGCACGTACAACACAGCAAGTATGGCCAAGAAAGCCAATTAATTTCATTCTTAAAAATTAATTTAACCTGATTGAATTGAATCTTTAAAATTTTCTAATTAATTTAAATGTAAATGTAAATAGCCCTATGTGGCTAGTGGCTAGCACAGTGAACAGCCCAGGCGTGAGGGCTCCATAGCCGTGCTTCCCAGTGGGCAGGACGAGGGGCCGTGTTCAGTGCACAGCCCCTTGTGTGTGGAGGACGCAGAACCACTGGGGCTGAAGGCTGAAGATACGGGGAGAGAAGAAGGTTTGGGGCAGAGTAGAGGGTCTTACCCTGGTGCCCTTGGGAGGATTTCAGGGATGTATGAATGACCAAAAAGGTTATTAAAATTATATATATACATTCATGCCTTTGTCTGCAGAGAGTCTTTTGCTTTCCTTAGAAGCACAAAAGAATCCCTGATCTCAAAAAGGAGAGAAAATAACTCCTTGATCTGTCAGATACCACTTACTTCTTCAGGGAAGCCTGCTTTGATCCCAGAGCATAAGGTTTCTCTGCAGTATCTCTATGGTAGTTTTCTTTGTAGCATTTGAAATAGTATAAAATTATATATACATAATTTTTTTAAGATTTTATTTATTTGTCAGAGAGAGAGAGAGAGCACAAGCAGGGGTAAGGGGCAAAGGGAGAGGGAGAAGCAGGCTCCCCTCTGAGCAAGGACCTGACACAGGACTCAATCCCAGGACCCTGGGATCATGACCTGAGCCAAAGGCAGATGCCTAACCAACTAAGCCACCCAGGAGTCCCATATATATGCAATTTTTTTAAACTAAAACCCATCTTATTTCACTAAGGGATAAGTTCCATAAATTAAGCAGTAACCAGATCTGGTTTTGCTCATCAATAAATCCCCAGAGACTGACATAGTGCCTGGTACATAGAGGATAGGCACTTAGATTGGATAGATTGGAGGTGGGTAGGTGGGTGGATGGATGGATGGATGGACAGACAATGACCAATGGATAGAAGGAGGCAGGCATGCAAGCATAAATGAAGAAACAAATTAGGGACATCCTTTACCCTGATAACTATAATTCTCAAAAAAAACCAACCAAAGACCCCCAAACTGACGTGGGGGTGTGGGGCTGTATCACTCCAGGCTGCTGTCCCAATCAGAACCATACAGGCATCCTTTTTGTTCCCCCCCCCCAAGAGGAATGCTCTTTCCTTCCTCTCCTTCCACAGCATGTTGCCTGTCCCTCAGTCTAGTGTCTATTTCATCTCCAGTGGACTTCATTGCTTAAAAATCTACTTCCCCCACTAGACTTCTAAAAGGAAGGGACCTTGTCCTTCTCAACGTAGCATTCCTCAGGCTGTGCGACTTCTGTCCTGCAGAAGCACACATATGTTGGAGACCAGTCCACTCTTACCCTGAGCCAGCCTGGCTTATTCATCTTTATACGTCCACCCTCACCACTCACAGACAGGGTAAGACTGTCAGATTTAGCAAGTGAAAATATAGGACACACCATAAAATGTGCATTTCAGATAAACAAGGGATCACATTTTTAGTATAAGTATATCCCATGCAGTATTTGGGATACACTTATAGTAGAAAATAATAATAATCATTATTTATGTGAAATTCAAAATTAATTGGACATCTCCTATTTTATCTGCTGACCCTGCTCCAGGGCCTCAAAGGGAGCAGGTAGCCAGTTAGTAAGAAGTGTGGGTGGCACGGGGGAGAGAGGGGAATAGGGAGATGAGTGACCAGCTCTGTAAAGTCCTAAGGCTTCAGATAAGTGTAGAATGCGCAGTTACCGGCTTATCTGTGGGTTCTCTTCTCCAGTGCCATTAATGAGCTAGCTCCCCCATGCTTCACCAGAGGACTCATTCATGCCACAGGTCACATCAAAGAGACACTATCTCTCCTCCAAGCACCAGTCCTTCCGCTCCTGCCTCCCCCGACCTGCCGCCCCCTCAGGGCCGGATGCCCTGGTGTGTGCATGAGATTGTCCATTACCAAGGATCTCGCGTAGATTTGCTCATGTAAACCTCACGACAACCCTCCTGTGTGGGTACTATTCAAATCTTCATTCCACAGATGGGAAAACAGAACCTAGAGAAGTTAAGACCTGTTTCCAGAGTTACACAGTGTGACAGAGCCACAGTGCGTCCCCAGTGCCTAAGCTCTAAGCCACTCTCTCACACAGCCGCTCAGAAAGGCCAGTTGTGAGGGCACCAGGACCAGAGACAGAGTTAGCAATGCCATTCGTCCTTCCTCTGTAGGAGCCGCCATATTAAAATCAGCGACCCCGATGAGTAAGAAAGGCTTTCCAACGTGAACACCACTGAAAGTCATCATGTCATGAGTTCTGTAAAATGGGTTCACAAAGATGCTATGCTTGGCTCAAAGGTTAAATTCCAAAGAACCATCCCAACCCCTTTCCAAACTGCATCTACAGGGTGGCGATGACCCATGTAGACAGGCCTGGCCATGCTCATGGCGAGAGCCAGCACATCGCACAAGATGCTCCATGCTGTGTGTCCCAACACACAGGAAATAAGCCCTCCAGGCAAGGAAGAAGTGGGGGGAGCAGCATTCCTTTCTCGTGAGGTTCTGTAACTAAGGAGGGGGGGGAGGGACCAGAACAGAAGGGGGGGAAGAAAAGCTCTGATCTGAGAGTTTCCGCTGGCTCACAGACCCTCTCTGGCTCATCAATGAGTCCTTTCAGGGTTTCCTTTCCCCAACTAACTTATCATTTCCTGTCCAGCACACTACACCCATTGATGGGGTATCAGCAAATCCCACCAGCTTATACCAGAAGGACCCAAGGAGATTGGACAGGAATGGGGGAGGTGAGGAGAGGAAGAGGCAGGAAGGTAAGGAGTGGCTTTCCACCCCACATTGTTGGATTAAGACAGGATTTACTGGAATACAGGAAGCTGGCTCATCTTTGGCTCATCTCATAAATAGAGTGATAAGGACAATGGGATAAAGTCAGGTACTTAGGGGCAACATGCAGGCCTGGCCTCTCCAAGATGACTCACCACCAAAGGCCTGCAAATGAAGGCCTGGACCTTGGTTGTGAGGGCCAGGAGCGCATGTCTCTTCTTTGTATTTTTATTGGCCAACACCAGGCTTATAGCCCTAAGGAAGAATCTAGAACTTCTGTTTCCCCTTCCTGATATAGGAAGGGTTTCTGTCCAACTCATGGTGATTCTGCCTTCTCTGGTGCCTGACTCAGATAAAGAGGCCTAGGCCCCCTGCTGGTCATGTCTGTGACCCTCTACCCGGGGCCACACTAATTGGTCCAGAGAGGGCACCTGACCCAAATCAGGCCAATCCGAGTCTTCCCTGGGATTTTTCAACTTGAAACTAGGAGAGTCAGTCGATCTCTCTGGTGTTGGGAGCCAACAGATATGAAATTTGGGAGCTGTTGACAGCCACGCTCCTCGGGAATTTGAGGACAGTGCCCAGAGAGAAGCAGAAAGCAGACGCAGAGAGAGAGCAGTTGTGGTTTCTGATGTTCCTGGAGCCCACTGTTTCACTCTCCTTTTCACCCTCTGGTCAACTGCATATCTTCCCTGGTATCTCCTTCCAACCAAGTCTCCTATTTGTCTGAGCCAGTAGGAGTGTAAAACCATCCCTTGTAACCCAGAAAGGTCTAACCGAGTTAGCTGGAGTCAAGGGAGGTGTCTGCAGGAGGAGCTGTGTGAACATGCCTGTGTATATTAGAGAGTCACACACACCATGCGCGCGTACAAACAGGGCAGTGAGAGCCTTATTCAGCGAGACAGACACAGTGGTATGCCCCGTTTGTGTCTGTAGTTCAAGAAACTGCTTATTTTCTGTTTCTGTCTCCCCGGTGTGTTTGCTTTTCTTTGTCTGCAATGACGTAGTGGCTTGTGTCTCACCCTGGATGTTTACAGATACATGTCTGCTCATGCACACAGCACCCACGGCCATCCTCCTGCCTCTCCACCCTGGTTTCCTACCCCCCAGGCAAAGGATGGTGACAAAGCTCGGACTGTTAAGACCATCAGAGGAAGCCAACAAAGCCCGATGTCTGCATGCGATATTCAAGACCCAGCTAGCCAGGCGAGGTTTCCTCATCTGTCCCTCTGCTCTGACCGAGATGCAGACCCCAAGTGCTCTGACAAGGGTTCTCCAGATGAATGAGGACACGAGAGCGGCCAGCCCACCAGAGACTCGGGCCACTGCAGGTGAAACTGGGTACCATCTGAACTCAGACCAACTTACCTGCAGGTCAAAGAACTTGCTGTACCTCCGGTAGATGGTCTGGGATGTGGAGTCGGACCAGGTCACATTGATGATGTACACCTGTGGAGAAAAAGTGAGAGCAAATGAGTGGGTGACGAAGGTCGAGCTTCAAGCTGTACCAGACACCATTTACCATGACTGGGGGTGCCCTGTGGCCAGAACCATTCCTACCTCTGTCCCCAGGACCCAGCACAGTGTGTCAGGTACCACCCAGATGCTACACACATTTATTTAAATACACACACACATCTAGAAGGATATTCAAGAAATTGCTAAGGATGATTATCTTAGATTAGGATTACAAGTGGTTTTCATTTATATGTATTTTATACAACGAACATACATTGGGGTTGTCAAAAATTTCCACTGGCTCTCAAACTTTACAGTGAATGAGATTCTACAGGAGGTCTTCCCAAGTTGCAGATGCTGGGGCCCCACTCTCCGAAATTCTGCAGAAGTAGATCTGGGGTTTCAGGGCTCAAGCATCTACATTTTATTTATTTATTTTTTTAAAAAAGATTTTATTTATTTATTTGACAGAGAGAGACACAGAGAGAGAGGGAACACAAGCAGGGGGAGGGGGAGAGGGAGAAGCAGGCTTTCCGCCGAGCAGGGAGCCTGATGTGGGGCTCGATCCCTGGACCCTGTGATCATGCCCTGAGCCAAAGGCAGACGCTTAATGACTGAGCCACCCAGGTGCCCCTACATTTTATTTTATTTTGTTTTTTAAAGGCTTTATTTTTTTTAAAAGATTTTATTTATTTGAGAGAGAGAGAGAGCATGAGCAGGGGAGAGGGGCAGAGGTACAAGCAGACTCCTCACTGAGCAGGGAGCCCAACGCAGGGCCCAATCCCAGGACCCCGAGATCATGACCTGAGCTGAAGGCAGATGCTTAACTGACTGGGCCACCCAGGCGCCCCTTAAAGGCTTTATTTTTATACAGCAGTTTTAGGTTCACAGCAAAATTGAGCAGAAAGTACAGAGAGTTCCCATACACCCCCTGCCCTCTCCCACCACCTGTTAAAATTGGGCATCTATCCTTTTTAACAAACCACTTCTGCTGTAGTTGATCCTCAGAACCCACTCCGAAAAGCACTTCAGGTGACCATAAGCATTTCAGAGATGTGCAATTCATCCCAGTATCGCTACGTCTTAGCTCAGGGCCGGGCACAGAGTGGAGTGGGAATTCAGAAAGCGTTTTGCTGCAATGAACAATCAAACGGACCCTCTGGATGAGAGGCAGATTTGCAGGACAGAAGTGAGCACATGTAAGATTTGTAAACTTGTCTGAAATGAAGGCATTTCCAGGACCCCATTCCCAATGTCACCCCACTTCCCGAGGCTCAGGCTCTCCAAGGCTGCTGCCTCAAGCCAATCTGGAAGGCTCCCTGGCCCGGGAGGTGGGCAGGCCTGCTGGCTGGAGAAGGAGAAGGTCCCTTGCCACACAATCTGGCCTACTGTCACCACCATTGCTGTCCCTTTCACCTGAACAAACACCAAAGGCACACCCTCCTGGGAGAGGGCTCAGTGAGAGGGAGGGGTCCCCTCAACCCCCTCAGGGCTATTCTGCTGAACTTCCCCTCTGGTGCCTGCTGTGACCTCTCTGGGGTTAAGGGACAGCACTGAGACACAGTGAGACCCCTGCCTTGCTTCCTCCCTCCCAAGAGACCGAGTGGCTGTGCCCACAGCTGTGGTTCCCTTTGCCAGGGTGCCCATCAGAATCTCCTGGCCGGCTTCATAAACGCTCAGATTCCAGGCACTTGCCTAGTGATTCAGATTCAGTAGGTCTTGGGGGACTGCACCTGTGAGAAGAAAATGGCCAGCGAAGCCAGGGGTCTCAGCCACTGTGAGAAGGAAGGAATGTGAGCAAAGAGGAGGAACATTGAGATCCCTTGGCCTCAGGATAGCTGAACTCATCGGATGCCTGGAGCAGGGCTGTCTTAGTCTGTTCGAGCTGCTATGACAAAATACCATTGACTTGGTGGCTTTAACAGCAGACATTTATTTCTCACAGTTCTGGAGGCTGGAAGTCCAAGATCAAGGTTTCCAGTGAGACCCACTTCCTGACTTGCAGATGGTCGCCCTGTTGCTGTATCCTTATGTGGTGGAGAGAGGGGGCTCTAGTCTCTTCCTCGTCTTCTAAGGGCACTCATCCCACCACTCATGGCCTCATCTAAACCTAATCACCTCCCAAAGGCCCCGCCTCAAGGATTAGGGCTCCAACATATGAATTTGGGGGAACACAAAAGTTCAGTCCACAGCAAGGGCTCTGCACCCAGGGATATGGGGCTTCATGTTTGGCTACTCAATTAACCTCTACGCAAACGAGCTCTGAATCCTCCGTCCCTTCTCCACCCCCCACCCCCCGAGCCCCCTCAGAGAGGTCGCCTGGCTCAAGGCAGTGTTCTCTGTGACCGGAAACTGAGGAGAGGGCCATAAAGCAAAGCAGACAGCAAAGGTTGCCACCCTGACATGGGGTATTGATGACATGTTTTATGTGACCCTGATAAGAAAGAACATAAAGGGAAAGGCCATCCCTATCTTCACAAACCCAAAATAAACCATTGACTATGATTATAATAGATAGGGGTGTGCTTTGCTTTAGATCATATATAAACAAATACCTCATACAATTAACAGGAGGAACCATTCAGGTAACGGCCACTTCAGGCCAGCACAGCGTAAAGCACTCGTATGCATTAGCTCATTCAATCTATGACACTGCTATCTCCATTCTGTACAGGAGGAAGCCGAGGTTCAGAGAAGCTAAATAACGTGCCTGAGGTCACACAGCTAGTAAAATACAGAGCAAAGGACTTGAACCCAGGTCCAGCCGAGTCCAATCACCATGTTCTGAACCACACTGGACTACCTTCCTATATGTAAATTTAAGAGTATGGATATTTAAATTGAACTACTTAATCAGGGCTGAAAGACACCTTTCTTAATAAATCTCTGGGTGGCCTGAAAAGTCTGTGTGCCCCTTGCATAGGGGATGGACCTAGAGGAACATGGGGGCGTCATGTCAATTCTGAGAGCAAGAAGAGGCAGAACTCAGGGCCCAGACAGAAGTCAGTGGTCAGGAATGCTACAAAACCAGAGAAATGCAGAGGAAACCCTCACACACAACTGGCTTCACTGACCGTGCCCGGATGCTCTGGGGTTTTCACCGGGGTTATAACCCATCCCATCCCCCCTGCTGACTCCTGGGTCCTGGGCCCCCAAATCCTGCCGGCTACATCTCCCCTCCCACCTGCACCTCCCCTTCCCACAGGTCCCGGGCAGGTAGCAGATGCTGTACATGGCCAGGTGCTGCCTTCCTGACCTCTGCCTGGGCAGACACACTATAAGGAAGCCCCAAGCGGCAGTGCCCTCCCAGGAGACAGCATGCAGGCCATTAGACAGCAGCCTTTCTCCCTGGCCAACCAAGCGGGGCCCGGAGGAAGGGCTTAACTGGGGCTTAACATGACCCATGCTCCATCCTCTTCAGTAATTAGGGGCTTCCCTTCACCTCCCAGGGAGAATTAATTATAGGCTCCCAGCCTCCGGCGGCTGGGAGGTCTCTCCATCTGCAGAGGAAACTCAGACCCAGGATGGTGATTTGCCAAGGAAGAGGCACACACTGTGGAGTCAGTCACACCTGGGTTTCACTCTCAGGATCGTCCCTATTGGCTGTGAGACTTCAGTCCAGCCTCTCAGACCCTCAGGCTCCTCCTCTATTCAATAGGCACAAGATTGGGGGCTGGCGGGCCTGCCCCCTGTGCTGGTTGCCATGGCAGGTGTGCTCACCCCATTAGAGCCAGAGCTGAGACAGGAGCCCAGACCTCCCAATTCCAGGCTAGGGCTAACCAGCACACACCAGAGCACCCCCCCACCCCGCCCCCTGCAAAAGTCCTTTCCCTTCACAGAGAACCATCTCTGTCTAACCCTTGACCTGAACCCACACTGAAGACAACCTCTGGAGAAAAGCCAGAGGGTAGGGTGGCAGAAGTTGCCCAGTGACCCTTGCGGGCCACAGCCACCAGGCTGCAACACGGCATGCTTCCCCTCAAGACTCATTTCTTTCCTTTTTGGGCAAAGGCTTGCACATGAAGTGAGCATGAAGTGACTCTGGTGCGGCAGTGTGGAAATGAATCCTCACGCCAGGTTCTCCCAAACCTTTAGGATTTACCAGAGGCCCCCCAGCCTCCCTCCTGGACAAACCGTCTAAATCCTGAGTTGAGGAAATGATCAGAGACCTCCCTGGAAACTGAAGCCCAGAGGTCCGAGGACAGTCTCCAGACCCCTTTCTTTCATCTGGGCAGCCTCTTTCAAGTGCTTGTCTGCTTTCCTCCAAACCTTGAATATCCTAGATTAGCGTTCCAGATGAGCAATGGATATGCAAAATTCCAGCCCAACCCACACAAACCCCCACCCACATTAGATTCTCAAGCCTCTCGGAGCTGGTCCTGCCAGCATTGGAAATGCTAGTGATAACCCCCCGAGAAAGAGCAGGTGGAGGGGAAGGGGGACGGGGCAGAGGTCATCTGAGAAAGCCAGCTCTGTTTCCGGGGCCTGCGTCAGGGGCCCAGATAAATTCTCCTCTGGCTGCAGGAGCGGCCAAGATAACATTACCCCGCAGCTGGTTCTCAAGAAAGGTTTGCAATTAAAACATCCTGCTTCCACACACTTTACTTGGGGTTGTGTTTCCCGGGTGGAGTTTCCCTTACTCTGGATTTTAAAAACCCAGGGATTCTATTTCCCCCGTTTCTGGCCATTTTGGGCAGATGGCAGGCATCTTGGAGACCTCGCCGTTGACCAGAAACTGTGTCCAGTTTCTCATGGGGAGGCAACGCCAGAGTCTCATGTCCACCTGCCCTGCTTATCCTCTACAGAGGGGTCTCCACCACAGACACAACTGTGGAGACTCTCAGCAGACACCCAGCACGATGCTTTGGTCCGACCAGCCCACCCACTCAGGACCACCTTCCATCCGCTCAGCTCATCAGGCCCAGAAATGTCTGAAGCTTCCAATACTTCCAAGTCTTGCTCCTTTCAACCAGAAAACAGCCATAATGCAAATCAGACCCACGGCTTAACTCCAGAGCACTGAGAATGAAGCCCAGCCCAGTTCCTGTGGAGGGACCTTCACGATCGGACCTGGGCCACAACCAAAGAATGACCCAAAGATATGGCCCAACCATTCTTAGGAGGCCTAGGACCTGCCCCATGTTTAATTAGAAAGGGCCAGTAAATACCTATTGCTCCCTGTGCTGACAAAAAGTAACATTAGAGGCAAGGAGTTAGGAACTGTGGAAGAAACCGTATATCCTCATGGCACTGTGGTTCCGTTTACTAAGGAAGGTCTTATTTTCTCTGGACCCCTGCCAGCTACCCCTGGCCCCAGGCCAAATGGGAACTCCATGACAATCTTCCTTCACCCGCTCACACCATAGTCCATCAGGTGGCTAGGACTAGGGCCGTTACATACAGTAGTACAAGTTGTTCACTGCCCAAAGACAGCCAAGGGGCAAGTAGGGGCTGAAATCTCACCTATACCCTGCACCTCAAACTGTGCACTTTGGGGGAAGCTGCAGGCACACAGAGAAAGGGGTGCCTTATTCTAATGCATGCACAGTGCTTCTGGTCAGGACACAGCACCCTGTTCTAGTGCCCCTGGTGGGGGGGGAGCTGTCACTGCTTTTTAGGGCCCTTGAGGTCACAATACCTCCTCAGGACCCAACTCTTCAACTCCCCCAAATCTTCTAGATGGAGGGATGCTTAGCATTTGGGACCGAAGAAGTCTGAATGAACACAGCCAGTAAGGGGAGTTTACATCTGGGGACATGATCGTTGCTCTGGCTTCCGGTGGGAGCAGTTCATCATGCCAAGTTTTCCGTGAAGATGACACCAGCCCATCTAAGGTACCAATCAGTTCTAACCTTACATTCAAAGGGTCCCACGTACTATGTCCTAACCCAGGGAGGGGAGGAGTGGATCATAAGTTCCAAATCAGGCCAGACCAATCCTTGAGGTCCAAACTACCTGGCAAGGCAGAGGACCCAAGGCTGCTGCCCCCCCCATGCCAAGTGGCTACACCAAAGGCTGGGCCAGTGCCCCCTTTCCTCCCTGCTGGGCCCACCGAGTCCCACAGTAAGCAGTGAAGGCCATGGTGTCAAAGACTCATCTTGACTGCACCCAGAGAGAAAGCCCCAGAATCCAACATCTGACCTGGGTCCACTAGCCTAGCAAGCTTGTGTCCATCTCTTGTGGTGCTCCTAGTCTGATTTCCACAATTAGCCAGTTATTGTATCTGCCTTAATTTGCTAATTGTTGGCTCAGAACAACCCAGCACTGGACACATGCTGTGTCCCTGCTGATTTAACACGACTGAGTATGTCCTTCCCAGCAGCAAGGGCAGCAAACGTCTCCCCCAGCCCCGCTAGTCCTCAGGGCACACTGAAATGATGACTGACTGGTGGGTCTACTGAGTGAAAATCCATGGGGTTTGAAGCACCAACGAGATCACAAACAGCAACACTTGGGGACCATCTCCCCCACCCCCAGAAGCAAATCCCCAATGGCCAAGGGTAGACTACAAATACATCTGGCTCAGTACAAGGGTCTTTGCGCCAACCTAAAACCCGGTCGGCAAGATCAAGTTTAATAGCCTGTGGCTAATTGGCTAAAATTTCTGCTCACTCTCAGGGTACGACCCTATTAAAATTCCAACCCCTCCTCTAGGGTGGGTGCTTTCTCATGGGGTGGGGAGGATGGTGATCCTGCAGATTTGGGGAAGAAGCACCACCTAGAAGCTTGGACTTGGAGGGTGCGCCCCACCCCAGCATGCCCACGGACGGACTGACCACAGGGTTGATGACCAGGTGTTGGAACCTTTCCCGTGCTCAGACCACCCTCCTCCAGGCTCGCTCTGGACCTCATGTCTATGCACCAGTCACAGTAAATGCAGCTGATGCGACCCCAGGAAGGCTCTGGGAGGGAAGGGGCGCATGCTGGCAGAATGTTCCTCCCAGAACTACCTGTCCACCAGTCACCAAAACACAGCGGCCGCCACTGCAGGCCTGCACCAGATGGCCCTCTTCTGGGATAAAGGGCTTTTTAAAGGGGTTTGGAGAGGGGACAGTCAGTGGGCTCCTGTACCTTACCAGAGGGTTTAGTGGGTACCCATCACATCCACTGCGGGTACCTGCTACTGTTTGCATGGGTCACGGGCCTTGACTGTTGATTTAACTTGAAAGGCAGTGGGTAGGCAAGAGGGTCTGGAAAAAGCCTCCAATAATATTTTGTATCTTCGCTTACTGGCGGGGATAACAGTAGTTACCTCACTTTCGGGTTGTTGTGAGGATTCTGTGAGCTAACCTGTACCTCCCCATTAGCATGGAAGCTCCCTGAAGGCAGATTATGGCATCCTAACGTTCAGCAGGACACCTTACCCCTAAGAGGTGCTCACCTAATATCCCTTAAGTAAGTGAAGGAACAAAACAACTGACAAACGTTGAGTGAGTGCTTACCTAGTACCTGGTTTTGTGCCAAGCTAACAACGAGGCAAAGTCCCCCGACCTCCAAGCTCTTACAGCTCAGCCAGACAAATCAAAGTAGGGAAACAGTGCAAGATGGAGTCATGGGGTGCCAAGAAGTGAGGCTCAGAAAGGACTAAAGGCAGTGTGGGCACTGTGGAGGGGGAAGACAGCTTTGAAAGCATTTGACGGGTTTAAATTTTAGCTCTAACATTTCTCTGCTGTGTGGGCTTGGGCAAGTGTCTTAGCTTCTCTGAGTCAGGGTTTCCCTAACTGCAATGTGTGGTTTATAATGGGAGCGTCCCATTAAATGTGACGACGGACATGGGACGCTCGGCACAGGACCTGGCACATGGCAAACACCCAACGAACATTAGCTATTTAGATGTCCAGGAAGAGAGAGGGCGTGAACCATCTTCTTTCCCTTTGCCAGCAGACATGGAGCATGACACCAGGAACTGGAGCAGGAGGGGAGTGGGAAGTGGGAAACAGGGACACAGATGGAAGAGGATGAAGCCACGCGTGAGCACACATGCACACGCGTGCAGGCACACCAGTAATGGAACCAGCGCTGGCCTGGGAGGGCAGAAGGGCAAACATTAACTGCTGCCTGGAGCTAGGAAAACAATGGCTGACCGCAGGAGCCCCCCACTGAAAGGATGGGCGAGCTGTGGCAGGCTCCTCTGGGTCAGAGGCTTTTTTCTCCTTTATTTCATGTTTCCTGGAAGGGGAAGTGAGTGTCTAACGTAGGAGCTCCCAGGATTTACAAACCCTCCATGGACCTTAAAAAAAGGTTCAGCTGTCAAAGCTCTGTGTATATAATCACCAGAACTAGGAGGGAAACAGCAAGAAGAGTCTGTTCTTAGAAATCTTTTTCTTAAATACACAAACTGTAGGTTTCATCAGGAAGAACAATAATAGCCATGCCCACTGCACGGAGCACTTACTGCATTCCAGGCATTGCTAAGCACTTTATTCAGATCATCTCATTTAAGCCTTGTTGACATCTCTGGTCCATAAACGAAGACATCTAGAGAGGTAACTGGTCTACCTAGGTCATACCGATGGCATGTCGCAGAGCTCGGCATCAAACGCGGCGTTAACTACAGAGCCAGATCACCTCAGCCTCTTTAATAACTACACCAGACTGCCAGGAACAAGGCAGAGTCCCTGCCCCAAGGCTCTGCCCTCATGCTTCAATCTGCTGTTCTGTCGAGGAGTGGCTTCACGTGTGGGTGATCTATCAGTGAGTCCTGAGGTCCCCCATGTGGCAGGCGGGTAAGAAGGTCTGCATGGGGACCAGCACTATTTTACATGGTCTGAGTTCATCACATCAGCTCCATGAAAGGGTGTTACTCACTCTCAGCCCCACTCCCCATCCATAAAATAGGGGTGCTAATAACTGCCTCACTGTGAGGATTAATGAGAACACAAGAACCACCACCAGCGCCTGGGACACTGTAGCTGCTCAATAAATGTGACCTCCCTTTCCCATCCCCCCACCCCCACCCCCTACCACCTTCCAACTGCCTGGCATGGTCTTCAGCACTTAGAATTTGAGCCTCTTCCCTAGAAAGTTCTGGAGGCGCCAATTAGCCCTGGGTCTTGAAAGGAACCCACTTTCATTTCTAGAGCTCTGGACGTGGTCCTCACTCCATGCTTTCCAGGGTCCCTGAGGGCGCATGGTTGAACCTTTGTACCTTTGTCCCTCCAACTGGGCCACCACCCTCTGGTCCCAAGCTAGCTTATCAGAGCAGACAGGTCTGACCACCTTGCACCAGCAGGTGCTCCAATGGAGAGGTAGCAATGGGCAGTGGACATCTTGGCTAATGCCCAGGACCCTGGGGAGTGTGGCAGTGTGCCTAAACTAGGCGAAGGAGGCTCACCCTATTATGAAAATCGAGAAAAACTCTAGATGCACATTGACATTCAGGAGCTAGAGTCCTGGAAACCTTAAACAAACATATCCTCTGCTCCTGAGCTTCCATGGGGCTTGGACACAGCCCAGTGGGTGTAGGAAAGTGTTAGCAATGAGGATTCTCACTCCACACACTCTCAAATCAATGACTGACCTGGGCCCGCTGACCTGGACACACACATCCTGTGAACGTGCCCCACTCCCTCGTCACACCCTAGAGAGCAAGGCAAAGGTTAACACACACAGCTTGACTTCCTCTTCCTGGGAAACAGAGCAGCCGGGCAAGGCCAGAGGCCAGCAGTCTCCTCCACACACAGCACGCAGGGGAAATGACCCCAGTGTTTCCTCCCCACCATCTGACACACACTCACACCTTCCTCTCTGCTGTGTTCAGCAAAGCTCAACTTTTGACACAGGGCAAATAGCTGTCATTAGGAATTTTGTTGCAAGGGACAGACTGGACAATTGTTTTGGAAAGCATTTTGGCAATCTCTATCCCAAACTTACATTGCCTTTGGCTTAGCAATTTCACCTCTAAGAATTTATCCACACAAGTGTGGATATGTGTAGGTGTGCATATGTGTGTACGTGTTGTGTTTATGTATATAAAGATGTTTATGGCAGCCCTGTTTGTAAAAATAAGGAAAAAGTAAGGAATACTGAATGTCTAGGGATGTAAAAAACAGTCAAATAAATTATGATTCATACACCTGTTAAAGAGAAGGTGGCTCTTTCTGTGTCATTTTGGTAAAATGTTCACACTACACTGAGAAAAGAAAAAAAAAAACCAGATTATGAAACAGTACGTACACAATACGATTAGATGTATTTGGGGAGAGGTATATGTATGGGGTGTGTGTGTATGTGAATGTGCATGCACATTTGAAAAGTCTGGGAAAAAAATGCAACAAACTGATAAGTGGTTATTTGGGTTAGGAGAAGGAGAAACAGATTAATTTCACTTTACACTTTATACATTTCTATTTTATTTCTTTTGAACATGTATGGCTTTCATAATTTAAAGCAAAATTTCCATCTTATAAAATAATTGTGTCCTCTTAGCTAGCTAATGTCAGCTCCTAAATATTCTGCTAAAATCCAACATTTGCTCATTCTTGGGGAGTTTTAGGGTATTTCAAGTTCAATCTTGAGCCCTTGAAACCAAGGTCTGCAACCCTGAGTACACATACAATCCCCTGGAGTGCTTTAAAAACACTGCCTCCCCGGGCCTCACCCCACACCCCCCCACACACACCATTTAAATCAGAATCTTGAAAGATGGTGTGGACATTGGTAGGTTGCAGAGCTCCCCAGGTGAGTCTATTGGTTGTTACAGATCGAGAACCACTAAGGTGAAACAATACTAAAAACAGTGCTGAACTAGCTGGAAAAAATACTCAGTAAACAGAAAGCAATGTGATAGTATAATTTGTACTATTAACAGTCACCTCTGCCTTCAAGAGGACTAGTGAGAGAGCCTGTATTCGGTGATTTTTGGAAAGTTCTGCCTCCAGTTTTGGAATTCACCAGCTCGAATGGGGAAAAGAAAACAAGGGGCTCGTTTGTTCTGAGCTATGGCTGTGTTTCGCTTTCTTTGGCAGCCTGTGACCATCCTCACCTCCCGGAACCTACATCAGTGACTGAGGGGTCAGAGTCCAGCCCTTTTTGGCTCCAGGAGGAACAGCTGAAAGAATTAGAGGTGCTGAACCCAGAAAGGGCATTTAAGAGACACACGACAGCTGGTTTCATATATTTAAAGGACTACGAATATGGGAGGTTCAACTCCAGTTGTACCCAAAGGAAGGTGGTGGCTAATGAGCGCAAATTATAGGAAAGCAGGTCTCTGCCTAATGTCAGGAGGAACCTTCCAGCTGGAGTGGCCGAAGGACGGCAGGGGCTGTCTTGTGAAGTAATGGGATGGTCAGGGCAGGAGATGAGTGACCTCCTGTCCATGACGTTGCTGGAAAATCCCTTCCCACTCAGCCCTCCAACTCTCTGAGGCCAGAAACACAAAGTTTTAGCAAAATCCACTGGGAATGCAGCTCCTTTAACAAACAGTTTTCCACTCTCAACAAATCTAGCCTGAGCACCAGCTGAGGGCCAGGATCTGAACTAGGTGCTGGACAGATGGGCAGTGAGCCAGACGGCCTGTCCTCATGGAGTTTGCATGGGGAGCATCAGGCGCCCATATGATCATTTCTGACTGTCCAATAAAACCGAGTGCAGCGATAGAAACCGGTGGCAGGGGAGGTGGCTACTTTAGACACATGGTCAGGGAAGGCCTCTCTCAGGAGTGGATATTTGAGTTGAGACCTAAATGCGAAGAGCAAAGCACCGCTCACCCACTGGGGAGGTGGGTGGGATCTCAGTTTGACTCAATCCAGAATTGGAAGGGAACCCACCCTCACATCATCTACAAAAGTTAACTCAAAATGAATCAGATACTTCCATGTGAGCAATAAAACTATAAAGGTCTTAGAAGAAAATATAGGTGCAAATCCTCATGACCTTGGACTAGTCAATGGTTTCTAGCATATGACACCAAAAACAGCAATCAAATAAACTGGACTTCATCAAGATCGAAAACTTTTGTGCTTCAAAGGACACAGGCAAGAAAGTGAAAAGACAATCTAGAGAACAGGAGAAAATATTTGCAAATTATACCTCTGATAAGGGACTTGTTATCTAGAACACATAAAGAACTCTTACAACTCATAATAAGATAAATAACCCGACTTAGGGGCGCCTGGGAGGCGCAGTCGTTAAGTGCCTGCCTTTGGCTCAGGTCATGATCCCAGGGTCCTGGGATCGAGCCCCACGTCGGGCTCCCTGCTCAGCAGAGAGCCTGCTTCTCCCTCTCCCACTCCCCCTGCTTGTGTTCCCTCTCTCGCTGTGTCTCTCTCCGTCAAATAAATAAATAAAATCTTTAAAAAGAAAGAAAAAAGATAAATAACCCAACTTAAAAATGGGCAAAGGATCTGAACAGACTTTTCTCCAAAGAAGGTACACAAAGGGCCAATAAGCACAAGAAAAGATGCTCAACATCATTAGCCATCAGGAAAATGCAAATCAAAACCACACTGAAATACCAATTCATGTCTACTTAGGATGGCTATAATCAAACAGAGACTAATAAGTGTTGGCAAGGATGTAGAGAAATTCTAACACACCACACACAGAGTCACCATATGACCCAGCGATTCAAGTCCAAGGTATCTGCCCAGGGGAAATGAAAACTCAGATCCACAGAAAAACTTGTATGCAAATGTTCACGGTGGCACTGCACTATAAAATATTATATATAATAACCAAAAAGTGAAAACAACCTAATGTCTACCAACTGATGAATAGATAAATAAAATGGTGTGTTACAGGGTGCCTGGGTAGCTCAGTTGGCTGAGCGTCCAACTCTTGATTTCACCTCAGGTCATGATCTTGGGGTTGTGAGAGCGAGCCCCACATCAGGCTCCACGCTCAGCGGGGAGTCTACTTGAGATTCTCTCGCTACCCCTCCTCCTGCTCACTCTCTCTCTAAAATAAATAAATAAATCTTTTAAAAAAAAGGACACATGTTACAGCCATATAATGGAACATTAGTCAGTTATAAAAAGGAATGAAGTACATGGATGAACATGGATGAACCTTGAAAACATTATTCTAAGTGAAAGAAGCAGACACAAACGGCCACATTTTATATGATCCCATTTTCACAAGATGCCCAGAAGAGGCAAATCTTGAGAGATGGCAATAGATTAGTGGTTGCCTAAGGCTGTGGGTGGTGGCATTAGGGGAAATAGGAAGTGACTACTACTGGGGTTACCCCAAAAAGGGATGATGAAAATGTTCTAAAGTTGACAGTGGTGATGACCGTACGTTATCTGTGAATATACTAAAAACCACTGAACTGTATGCTTTAAATTGGTTAATTGTACGGTATGTGAATTTTATCTCAATAAAGCCGTTTTTAAAAATACTAGAAAAGAAAAGATGTCACTCTCAGTTAAGGGGTTCTTGCCAGACGGGCTCCATTTCTCCATTCTCTCCGCATGTCTAATTCCTTCAAGGCCCAATCAGGACCCACTGCCTCCTAGAAGCCTCCCTGGACTGCCTCAGCCCTGGCACTCCCTCTGCCCCTTCATCTGGTACACAGCAAGCCTGTGTAGGTAAGGATCGCGTCATGTCCATCAGTCTCACAGAATACCAGTCCTGGGCCTCTGATCCTCATGTTGCAGATCCCCAACACTGGCATAGTAGGTGTGCCTGGCTTAAAATGCACCTGGCTTCCCAGGCCAGGTAAGAAGAAACCAGGTTCTCTTTCACAGATGACTGGAAAAAACTGATGCCAGAAACATCCTGCTCTCCTTGCCTAGAGAGTTCGCTGGCCCCAGCAGAGCCTGGCGTACGGTAAAACTTTCCCAATCAAGCAGCAAAACTGGGAATACCATCAGCTCCTGTTTGGCTTCCAGGATAGAGAAACTGCATTTAAAAGCTGCTAACCCTGCACTGACGTTGGAAGCGTCCACAGGAGAGTAATTGCAGAACTCGTGAAATCTGCTCACCTTCTTTTTTTTTTTTTAATTTTTTTTTTAAGATTTTATTTATTTGCGAGAGAGACAATGAGAGACAGAGAGCATGAGAAGGAGGAGGGTCAGAGGGAGAAGCAGACTCCCCGCCGAGCGGGGAGCCCGATGTGGGACTCGATCCCGGGACTCCAGGATCATGACCTGAGCTGAAGGCAGTCGCTTAACCAACTGAGCCACCCAGGTGCCCCTCTGCTCACATTCTTTAGCAACATATTTCTGTCTGTTCACGATCCTGACCCTGGAGTTTGGCCCAGCCTCCTTTCATCTGGTCCCACCCATCTCTTGCCCCATCTCAGCCCAGGGTCTTTTCCCCCTCTCTCCAAACCCTTAGGGGCATATACAGCTCCAGCACCCACTTCAGCACCAAAGACCCAGATTGCCAATTTCACGTGTACCCATCCCTCCAACCCATTCCCAGAACTGTCCTCAACTGAATCATAAACCCCTTGCAAGCAAGTATTTTATCCTGACTTCCCTCACTTCCCCTACAATATCTAAGGATGCTGGGCACATGGTAGATCCTCAGTAAAGACTTGTCACTGTCATCTGATAAAATTCAGTTCCATCAAGTAAAGAAGTATTGAGAGCTTACCATGTGCTGGGCTCTGCACTGGGCACTGGTGACCCAAAGTCAAATAAAGGACAGTCCTGGCCCCAGGGGAGCTCCTAGACTGGCGAGAAAGAGCAGCACTGGTGGATAATTTGCTATGGAAGCCAGCTTGAGAGATGTGCACAATCGTGGGGGAACCCGGAGGAGGGGCACCAAGCTGAGCCGGCTTCCTGGAGGAGGTGGTGCTGGAGGTGAGGTGAACGGTGAAAGATAAAGATAAGGAAGGTAACCTGGGTGACGAGGTGAGGGTGGCAGAGGCAGGAGGGTGGCAGAAGCAGAACAGGCTCAGACAAAGGCTGGCAGGGGCAGGGGGTGCCTGAGTTGGGTGGAGAGCCAGAAATAACTGAGGTGGCAGTGAGCACCAGGCAGTGAGCGCCAGGAGGTGAGTTGAGAGTCCCTGGCTCTGGGGCTTGAGGGAATGATGCAGGCAGGGGAGAGCAGGAAGGGAGGAAGGCAGAGATGCAGAGGTCAGAGTTGGAGTGTTTCTCAGGTGGGCAACCTGGAATGGTTTGGGATTGGAGAAGGAGGAAAGAAGGGGCGTGGGGGAGATCTAAGGTCCGAAAGAGGAAGAGATGAGGATGAAGGAGCCTGGAAGGAGCAGAGGGGGCCCTTGGGGAGGAAAGACACAAAGGTTAGGTCAGGCTGGTCATGAGAGAATGAGGGTACGGAAATGCATGGGGTCTGGTAAGAGGGGAGGGGACACTTGGAGACTGGGAAATCTCCAGACATCCCCAGGAGACCCGGGACGGAGCATAGTCAGGATGCAGTGGAATGACTAGAACAGATCTCAGGGCTGGGAGTGGGGGGACCCCAGGTCCTGGCAGGGCATGGGGTGCTTTGCTGCTCACTGTTGGGCAGTGCAAAGAGTGGCTGACACCTAGGGACATTCGGTACAGATGAGGTGTAAGCAACTTCTGGCAAAGGAGAGGGACCAAGCACTAGAAGTCTGAGGCTTTGTTTTATGCTCAATTCACTCCCCGGGTCCAGCTCAGAGAGCAAACCTTATAAACCTCCCCTCCCAGCCCAAACTTGGCTCAGAATCCAGAGCCATCTGAAATGAGGGAAGGGTGGTACCAGGTCACGTCTTCTGGATCCCCAACCCACTTCTCCCTGCCCTTTCCTGCTGCGAGGCCAGAGGAGACCCTCTTCTCTGCCACAGCCAAGTCCAGAATGTCATTTGCTCCCGGGTCCCCTCAGGAAGGAGGAGGAGGGACTTGCCAAGCCGCCTGGAAAGGAGCCCCACACAGCGCCCAGGGAAGCCTGCCAGAGGCTGCATCTGGCGCGGCTTCCCGCGCTGAGTCCCCATCTGGCCCGGGCTTGGAGGTGAGACGAGAAACACACAGCCGGCCTCCTCCCCCAGTGCCCCCCAAAGTCACGTCATCCAGGCATTCCCTGGGGGGAGGGCGGCCCCCTCCCTCTGACCTCAGCCTGTTTCACTTGGCCAGAGCCCACCTCCAGGGAGCAGGCCCCCTCCCCGCATCTTCACTCACACCCAGGCCCATGCAGGGAAAGGCGTGAGCTATAGAGTCCAGCCCTCCCAGGCCGCACACCAGAGCCCCAAATCGGGGCCCGTCCCTCTGAGCCCTGTCTTCTGAGATGCCAGCTGGGCTGCAGAGGGGGGCTGGGGGTTGGGGTGCTCAGCCAGACATGGCAGCCCCCAGCTTCCACCCTATGTGTGGACTCGCCCTCTGGCTTCAACCAAGGAGTCAGGGCTGGGGAGGAGAGACACGGAAGCCCAGTGTGTGGTGTCCAGCTGCTGGTATGAAATGCTAGCTTTGCCTCTTATTTGGTCTAAGATTTTGCACAAATCATCTAATTTCTCTGAGCCTCCATTTCCCCGCCTATAAATGGAGGAAACTGCTTTGGACAGTCTGAGTGAGGATTAAATGGGGAAATGCATGCAAAGTGCTTAGCACACGCCTAGCCTGCAGCAAATACCCTCCTGTTCCTGGCTTCCCCTGGGGGCGGGGCCAGAGGAGACAGCCCTGCCCCCACCACGGCCATCGGCAGCTCCAAGTACCAGTGGTAAATCTACGATTCTACTGTTGATTTCATCCTTCTTTTTTATTTTTACACTTATCTATTCCGGGAAGTAGATAACTGAACTCTTCTGTTTATTATATCTACTACACACAAAAGCAACTTGGGTGAATTTGTTATTTCGAATATCCTCTCTAATGGGGTGCTACCCACGTGGATGTAACCCCCAGTGGCCCAAGCTCCCCACAGAAATTCTGGAGCTCTCATACATCCATAAGAACACATGGGTTCTTGCCTGGCGTCCTGCCATGCACCCCACTCCCCTAAATACAGAAGTAGCGGGTCCAGCAGCAAGCCCCCTGCCCAGCCATCTGATCACATGCTCTCTGCCCTGATGCACTGCCCAGCATTGGGGTGGAGGTGAGAGCCGAACTGTCACACCTGTTAACAGTGAGAACCCCAGGAAGCCCAGGGCAGCCCCTCAGGGTGGGGGCAAAGAGGCTCACTTCCAACTCACAACCCCAGATCTAAATGTCTCCAAGCCCCCTTAGAGACCATTCCACCACCTTCGGGTACAACCCTCTAAATCCAGAGTAATGAGTTGAGCCACCTGACAGAAAAATTTTAAATGGGCCAAGAATGTAAATAGGCATTTACCAAAAAAGAAATCCATATGGCCAACCCATCCATGAAAAGAGACTCAACCTCATGTGTCAATGAAAAAAAGAAATCAGAGCTACAAGACATTATTTTTCTTTCACTGACTGGCAAAACATTCACGTTTGGTAAGTCCCGGGGCTGGTGAAGGTATGAGGAAACAGATATGTCTCCTATGCTGTAGGAGGGATGCGAATTCTTTCAGGAGGGCCCTTTGCCAACGTACATTAAAATGAGAAATGCAAACTCTTTGACCCACCAATTCCCCTGCTAGAAATTTATCCTGGGGATAAACTCACAAAAGTGTGTTGAGTTGTATGTTCAGGGACATTGTTGGCAGTATCCATCAAGTTGTTCCAGGATATCCTCGGAATTAAATTCTTTGCAACTGCCCCAAGAGCGAGATCGTCCAGGTTTGCCCATAGGAACGTTAGGCAGAGGGAGAAGGGAGAAGAACAAGGTCCAGGAGAATCAATCCTTTTCGCATAAATACTCTTAATGCAGAGCTGGCTCTGTCTAAGAAGGGGCCATTCCTTACCCTGGTCTTTATCCACCTGGCTTTAACCCTTCCCTTAAAGGGCTGGGATCCTGGTGCTGGTGGGCCAAGCCACAGAGTTCCGCAAGGTTCATGTCACCTGAGGAAGGGACGGAAGCCATCCTAGCAAGTTCCAAGCAGGCTTGATGCTGGAGGCAGCCACACATATATGAGCTCTGGGCATGCGCAGTGTCTCCATTTAATAGAAGAGGACGCTGAGGGCCTGAGAGGCTACGTGGCTCGCCCAAGGTCACACAGCCAGGATGTAGTAGGCTTGGATTCCAACCCCTGTGTTCTTTCCAGCTTATGGCATAGCCTCAGGCCTTACATTATGCCTCACTGACTCCTGGAAAGCTGAGGGAGTCCGGGGAGCCCAGGGAAAGGGAGGCAGGGAGGAGCCTGCAGAGGATGCTGAGCTGAGGGAAGGAGGGCGAGCGGGTAGGGGGGCAGGCCTCAGCTGGACCAGCCCAGCCAGGCCAGTCAGCTCGCCAAGGCCTCACTCACTACTGCAGTGATGAGAAAAGACACATCAGCACCCACACCCCGACGTCCCCACCCTAGAGTACTCCCGCCTGCCTTCCTCAGCCAGCTGGTGGCCACTCCCCAGCCCCTAGGAAGAAATGCAGAGGCTTGCCCGGCTATTTTGAAAGCTTGAAGCCTTGTGGAATGTGCCCAATACGGCACTCTCCGGGACAACCTCTCACCTGTGGACCCTCCAGGACCACATGCCCTCCTCCCTCTGCAGAAACGTGCAGAGGACAAGAGGAAACGTCCACTGAGGCCCGAGGGTAGAGAGGGCAAGGATGGAGTTTGGTTCTGTCAGTGGCTTTGGCCAACTTCTCTTACCCTTCGGGCCTCAGTTTCCTTGTCTTTTTTTTTTTTTTTTTAAGATTTTATTTATTTATTTGACAGAGTAAGATACAGCGAGAGAGGGAACACAAGCAGGGGGAGTGGGGGAGGGAGAAGCAGGCTCCCCGCGGAGCAGGGAGCCCGATGTGAGGCTCGATCCCAGGACCCTGGGATCATGACCTGAGCCGAAGGCAGACGCTTAAGCGACTGAGCCACCCAGGTGCCCCCTCAGTTTCCTTGTCTTTAAAATGGGAAGTGCTCTCTCTCCTTCCTCCCTGTGTCCCCTGTAAATGTGGGCAGGATGGCATCACAATCCCAAGTCATGGACAAACAGTTTTGGTCAGAGACAGAGAACAAAGCCCTGTGGCCCACCCCTAGAGACTTTCCTTCAGGTCAACGCTGACACATAGTTTACTTCTGTATGAAGTAGAGAACAGGAGTGCTCCTGGGGAAATCACAGTTGTATATGACAAATTGTTTTATTTTTCAAACCGTAAGAGGAGCTCTCCATACAAAAGAATTGCCAGCAAGTTTTTGTCACAAAACAAGAAACCTCTTGTAAATGAAATAAATCATAAATTGACCTGTTTTGCACACCTAGAGTTTCATGAAATCTAGCTAATAAAGAGGCCTACATTTGCTCAGGCCTCACCCCGCACTGGACTCCTGACTGAGCATTTCAAGTATAAAGGCACATCCCTGATATTGTCACTCCCACTTTGCAAGCAAGGGCACCTGGGGTCTGAGTGGTCACATGACTTGCCTAAGGTCACATGGATGGAAACCCAGATGCACTGCCAGGTCTGTCGGACTCCAAAACTTCTGTTCTTTCTACCGAGTAAGGCTACCTCTCAGGTTTTCTTAAAGAAGGCTCCACTTGGGTGATGTACTTTCTGGAGACCGAGCCCAGAGCCCAATCCCAGGCCCCCAATGTGCTCCCCAACTCCTTCCTGCAATGGGACAGCCTCAGACCTATGGGAACATAGTTGGCATTGAGAAACAGAGAAGAGCCCAGGATTTTGGTGGAATTGGCTCCCAATGCTAGGAGCTTTTCCCCTTGGTGAGCACAATTCCTTCTGGTGCCCCCCACTACACACTTCAGAACCCAGGTCCACTTCTGTTCAGGGTCTACTGACAAAGCAGGCCCTGCCCTAAGCTCAGGAGAAAGGGGCATTCCTGGGCCTCACCCTAACTACCTATAAAATGGGTATCACAATAACAATGGGGACCTGCCTACACGGGGATGTGGTGAAGACCCTGAAACACCTCACTCCCTCCCACCACTGAGCCTTTGCCAAATGTTCCTCCTTCTGCCCAGAAAGCCCTTCTCGTTCCTTCCAAATTTGCAGAGCTGCCTCCTGTTCGTACTTCAGAGCATCCTGTTCCTTTCCAGTCGGTTCCTGATCTCAGACGATAACTGCATGTCACCCTCGTTAATGCCGGTCGTCCCAGCCAGTCTGTGAGCGCCTCCTCTCCTGGTATGTAATTGTTTTGATCCACTCAGGAATCTGCTGCCCCTGACTTGGGGCCGGGCACACAGTGGGCCCTTAATAAATGTTTGTTGGATGAATGAAAGAAGATCACATGAGAAAGTGGACATCGGCAGGCTTTTCACAAAGCCAGCTTGGCTGAGCCAGTGCAGGGGCCTTATAGGGGCAGCCTTAGGTAACTAGGAGATGCTGCTCGGAGGAGCCTGGGGGGCCAACAAAATGGGAACGTTTCAGACTGGGCAAGAGGCAGGGAGAAACAGAGGGCGCGGAAGTGACCAAGGGATGAATCTGGTTCCTTCCAAACAAGGATATCCGGGGTTAATATGTCATCCTGACAGGTCCACACCCATTGCAGATGACCACATCTAATGAATTACCCAGGGAGCTCGGGGTGGAGGAGGGGCAGGAGGGGGGGTGTCGCCACCCTAGGACCAAGGAAGCTTGGCCCTCAGCAGCCACTGTATGTCATCAGCTATAATACGGAAGTGATGGATTTGGGATGGTGGCAAATAAAGCCTGGGCCACTCGCTCACTCGTGGGGAGGGCTGGGGCATGCCTGCAGTTCCTCAGGACCTCCTCGTCTTCTGCTCCCCCCAGCCCAGAATGCTCCCTCCTTCCTATCTCCCTTCTCACTTCTTACCCCACTTCAAGGCCTTTCCTCCTTGACCACTCCACTAAAACGGAGCCTCTATCATGGTATTGGGCCAAGAGAATGTGCTCTGCAATTAGACATGCGAGTTCAAGTCCAGCTCCACCACCTGTATGTAAGTTGTGTGGTGCTGGGCAAGCAACATAACCTCTCTGAGCCTCAGTCCTGTTTGTAAAATGAACTTCACAGGGTTGCTGTGAAAAATTAAAAGAAGTCATGGATACAAAGCCCATAGCAGAGCCTGGCACAGGGCATGCTCAGGGCATCACCAGCTCCTTCTAGCCCCACCTAGAAGCAGCATGGACTTTCTGGTACCCATTTCTGCAGGGCCTGAGAATTATCTCCCCACACGAGGAAGTGTTCTCTTTGCTCCTAAACTGTGAAGTTTTTGAGGGCTGAGCTGTGTCCCGGCCTCCTCTGCATGGCCTCAGAGAGAGAGGGCAGTGCCGAAAAGCATGGGCCTCCATTTGAATTCCAGACCTGTCACCACCTGTCCATGTGACCATGGGCAAATCGGCGCCTCTGCTTCCTCATCTGTAAAATGCCGATAATAAGAGTTATCCTGCCTTGTAGAGGGTTGGTGTGAGCTTTAAATGAAGGCCTGTGTGTACAGAGTTTTGCACAGTTCCTGGCAGAGAATTCAGTGAATGCTACTGACCATGGTCACCACCTCAGCAGGGCCCGGCAGAGGGCACAAGGGCCCTGGCACATCTTCGGGGGGTGAGGGAAGGCAGTCTTCCGAACAAGATGCTGTGGTCTGCTGTTTCTCCATTTTGAGCAGAGCCGGGCAGCCGACGGAGGCAGTCAGCGCCCCCGCGGGGAGGGAAGGCTCGTGCTAGGGACACAGAGCCTGCAAGGCAGGAAGAGTGCCAGGTGTCCAGTCAGCTGAAGGAACCAGAGGCCACTCTCCATACCTGGGAGTTCTTCCTGATGAGTCATGGACGACATTCTCACGTTGCCAGTCGGGGAGCGATTCTACTGCCACTCCTCAAATGAGCTTCCCCCCTGCTCATTAACGTGGGCAAGCCAGCCGCTCAGAACTTGGTCAGCTCTGAAGCATCGCCCTCCCTGGGGGCGGCCCTGAGATAACCCAGCCTAACATCTTAATAAAAGCAAGATGATTCCCGATCTCCTTCCAATTAAAGTCAGGCCGCCTGGCCTTGCCGCTTTCTCAGCTTCCAGAGCTCGACCTGGTGAAGAGAGGTGGGCTGGAGAAGCCAGAACGAATCTCATCACTCAGCTATTCCGCATCAGGGGCAGCTGGGGGGGGGGGGGTGCCTCCCAGGCTGAGACGCTGCCCAGAGCCCAAGGGGCCGTTCACTGCGAGTGTCTATCTTCATTTTTAAGATTTTTTTTTTTATTTATTTGCGAGAGAGAGAATGAGAAACAGAGAGCATGAGAGGGAGGAGGGTCAGAGGGCGAAGCAGACTCCCTGCTGAGCAGGGAGCCCGATGCTGGACTCGATCCCGGGACTCCAGGATCATGACCTGAGCCGAAGGCAGTCGCCCAACCAACTGAGCCACCCAGGCGCCCCAACGAGTGTCTATCTTCATTGAAGACTGAGGATGAGGAGTCTCTTCCTGTGAATCTCCCTGTCAGGTCTTGTGAGAACAAAGAGGGTTTCTGTCCTGCCCTTGCTGGCCCGCCTCCTACCTCACCCCCCGTGCACGCCACAGTTGGGCCATTGCTTGGGGGAGCCATGATCCATACATGGGTGCATGAATCGAGTCCCCAGGTGAAAGGCGCTGCAGCCGCATATGGAATACACACACTCTCTCTCTTTCTTCAGTGTGCACTCACCCACTGCAGCTCATGCTGTCTAGATCGTTCTTCCTCCTTTTGAAGTCTCCACCGCATCTTGTGCCCACTGAGTGGGAAGTTCCATGCAGCCGGGTTCTTATTTTCTTAACACAGTGGAAATATTTGGCCTTTTCCATAATATTTAGCTCTCCTGATACAATACATAGACAGTACTTTTTTTTTTATGTTGTGTTTCCAAGGGACTGTTTATTTAATGGTGATCTGTAGGATACCACACACGGCTATGGAAGGCAAGCCCTGCAGGCGGGGGTAGGGGGAGAGCAGAGGAATCATCTAGAATGTTGTGCTCCCAACCCACTTCTGGGACACATACAGGCATCCAGGCTTCTCTAAAGAGCATAATTTATTATGCCTCTTTTAAGTTAAAGAGGCTCTCCGAGTCACTCCCCCAAGAACCCCCATCTCAAAAAGCAATAAAGGAGAGTAAAATGAACACATGTGAGGGTAAGAAGGTAATGCCACTTTTAAAGGGAAGGATTGTTTGTTTTTTTTTTAATAGGTCTGGTTCTAGCCTTTGAAGATGATGGATTAAGATGTAATCCTATGTCAACCACCCAACAAGTATTTACTGAGCACCTGCTAAGCACAAAGCTCTGTTGAGGAAGGCAGGGGAGGCCGCGGAGAGGGGCCAGGCTCCATCAAGAAGGAAGGAGAGGGGGCGCCTGGGTGGCTCAGTCGTTAAGCGTCTGCCTTCGGCTCAGGTCATGATCCCAGGGCCCTGGGATCGAGCCCCGCATCAGGCTCCCTGCTCCGCGGGAAGCCTGCTTCTCCCTCCCCCACTCCCCCTGCTTGTGTTCCCTCTCTCACTGTGTCTCTCTCTGTCAAATAAATAAATAAAATCTTAAAAAAATAAAATAAAATAAAATAAATAAAATAAATAAAAAGAAGGAAGGAGAGGAAAGGTCCTGGTCGCTGCCCTCCCAGAGCTCACGGTGGAAATGGACAAGTCAGGCAGACACATAACATGGAGCCAACATAGGACCTCAAGCCACGTTTATGCCTTGCTGGAACGAGGCAAGCTGTAAGACTTGTAAGTATCAGTTCACACCAGCAACCTAAGGTGTCACAGAACAGTTATGATTCATTATCAACTGAACATGTCAAGCCAAAATTTGGATAGCATTAGGTAGCAGGATGCTTTTCCCTAAAATTATACCCAGCAAAGGAGCCCAACTTAATTCCATTTGCAAACAAGGCTACAGGCCACAACTGAGACAGAGCTAAATCCCAAAGCTGGCTTTTGTGATGGGTGTAACATCCGGGGAAGGTCTGCAGCCCCAGGCCCACCTGCACATGCAGGTGAAGTAATGTCTTTCAGGGGCCGTTCCTGGAGTAAAACCCCAGAATGGCCAGTGAGGGTTCGAGGCCTGAGCAAAGGGGGAAACAAGATAAGAAGGGCTTATTTCAGATTAATTTGAAAAACAAAGGAGGTTTAGTTTTGAAAAGCCAGCTGAGTTCTTAAGATAATGAAGGAAGGTTTTAGGTTTCTGGTCCCATTAGTGAGAACTGGGTAGGGAATTATAAAAGGAACTTTCATTACAGGCAAGGGAGACAGGCCAGGAAGGAAGGATATGAAGACATGAAAATTCACTAGGTCTTCCAACTTAGGTTGGATAGGTCCTTGGAGAGAGGTGTCAACAGCCTGGAAGGTCCTCTCTGGAAGGGAGATAGGGAGATGAGTTAGTCTTCTGGACAATACCAAGTGTTGCTGAGGGTGGGAGGGAGATAAGAACCCTGGTTCATTGCTGGCAGGTGTATAAATAGGTACAGCCATTCTGGAAGCCATATGGCAGTACTTACTTAACCTCAGTCTGTGTATGCCCGCCCTGTGCTCTGGCAATCCCACCCCTGGGTGTACATCCTGGGGAAGTCTCTGCAGTTTGCAAGGGCTGCAGCGTCCGGGGATGTTTGCTGCAGCAATGTCCGCGGTGGCGAGGGTTGGAAGCAACCTCAGTGTCCATTGGGAGGGGAAACAAGTAAGTACCATGTGGTATATGACAGTATGAAACTCGACGCAGCAGTCGGAAGCGATAAAGCAGGTGCACACAGCAACGTAAGTCAATCTTACGAACATAGTACTGAGTAAAAAGGGAACCTACCAAATAAAATCTACAGCACAATGCTAATGTAGATGATAAACCACAAACACAAACAGCACAGCCTGTTTTCTGAGGCTTTATATTCAACAGGCTGGATGGATGTGTATGGGGGAAAAGGAGAGGAATGAGGATTAGGGATGAAGGAGGAAAATGAAAGTAAAGGAGGAGGAGGGCTTTGCAATAGTGATTAATGCTCAATGGATTGAAAACTACGATGAATTTAACTTGCTACACCTGAGGTCAGAAAAACCAGCATAGGATGTACCCATTGGGGCGGGGAAAGACACAGTACAGGGCAAGATGGAGTGTAACACTCAACATCCACCTTGACAAGAGCCCTTGTCTGAAGGAGCTTGGTGTCTGGTAAGTAGTCTGGAGCTCAAGGAGCGGAGCCCATCTGTCCTCTCCTCATCCCGAGCATCTGAGACAGTGCCTCCTGTACACTTGTTCAATTAACCTTGCCCAGGAAACAAACATACACATCAATAATTATCACAAGCTAGGAGTGGAGGAAGCCCGTCTGGCTCGGATGGATCTGGAAGGCTCTTTATAAGACACAATGAGATGAACCATGAGGGGTTTTAGCAGGTGAGGGGCACGGGCCAGGCAGCGAAAACTGTTAGGGCAAAGGTACGGAGAGGGATGCTGGGTGACCCAAAGGTGATCGCTCTGGTCCGGGCTGTCTGCAGTGCCCTGCGGAAGACCATCTAGGCTGCCACATGGCCTGGGATTGTTGTGATGGGGAAAGGGGTCCAAGGTGGAGGCAAAAGCCTGACAGATCCATGAGACTGGGCAGGAGCAGGCCCTGGACACTCAAAAAGCTCCAGCACTGGGCTCGTCATCAGAAGCTCCTGGAAAGCTTTGAAAAAGATGTGAACTTTGGGTCCCATCCCCATACCAGGCTCCCTGAATCAGCCTCCAGACTTGGGGTAAGGTGAGCGCTAAGGAAGGATTCTGTCACCAGCTTCCCAACAGCTCTGGGAACCTCTCATCCATAGAACACACAATACCAATGAATGTCAGGGGAGAAGTCAAAAGTCGCTCCTGGATTTTGACTCTAGGAAATAGAAAAATGGTAGTGCCATTAATTTAAATACCAGGGGATCAGGCGGTAGAGTAAGGTGGGTGGGGAGGGAGGGACTGCCCTTAGGGAGAAAGTCTGGCTGGCTGGGGACAGAAGTTCCTGCTAGAGACACAAGTCGTCCCAGTGGCCACAGATTAAGTGGAAAAGAAGGTCCAGAACCAGAGTTCAGAGAGGAGAAATGGAAGCACAAAGATCCGTTATTGGACAGAACTTGGGAAAATATCTTTGTTTAGAAAGTGGAAAGGGTTATCAAAGGAGGTAGGAGCGATGATGAGAAGTAGGGAAAACCCGCACGGAGAAATGCCACGGAGCCAATTTCCGCTTGCGGCAGTGGGGGTGTCACACCCCTCTAGGGCTGACTTCACCCTCTGGGTCCGTCCTCTGACTGCGAATCCCCTAATGAGGCTGCGGGTTACGGCACCTTCATCTTGGAGCAGGACGGAGTCGGCCTTGCAGGCACCTGCAGCCACTAGCACCCCACCCTCCCTGATCCATCGCAGGCGGACTGCTCTGGACGCCCGCACCCGCTACTGACTTGCCTTTTGTTTCTTTCATGCCACTGCAGCGGTCCCCGCGCAGCCCAGAATCACAGACCCAGTGCCCTCCACACTGAACTGGATGGGCAATCCAAGGGCCGTTCAAAGGTAATTTTGACCCTCCTTGCCGCCTCGGGAACCTGAGCCACACATCAGACAAGGCTGCACCACACTGCCATCACCTCCCGCCTGGTCTTCCAGGTTCCTCCCATCTCCGGAGTCCCATCGATCCTTCACACCTCGTGTGGGGCTGCATCTTTAAACACACACCGGGTTGTGTCAAGCCTCCACGTGCTCGCCGGAAGTCTGAGCTCCCAGCACGACATTCCAGCCCTGGACCCCAGTCCAGCTCTACTCCTACCCCAATCCCTCCCCACGCCCAAGTTCCCACCCTGGGGCTCTTCTCTGCTCCCCATCTTCTGTCACCTGCTCTATCGCTGCCTCCCCAGGGAGAACCTGTCTTTCCTTCCTTCCTCCTACGGTAACCCAAGGATTAAGAGCACAAGCCCTGGAGACCAGGGTGCCTGGCTCTGACTCCCAGCACCACCAATCCCTGGCTCCACCACCCTGGCTAAGTCTCTCCCTTCTTTGGTAAGATAGGGATGAGTTAATACCTACTTCAGTCGGTTGTGAGGATTAAATGAAATAATACTCAGAAAGCACTTGACAGTGCCAGACACATAGTAAGCCACCCACTAAAACAGATAAACACCTGCTCATGGGTGCATACACACACGCACACTCAACTCGTGTGCACATATGCTTTAGTATCCCCACAGAGCATTCATTTCATCCTACTTAGCCACCCATGTGGGTGCCTCTCTCTTGAACTGTAATTCTGCAAGGGCAAGAACTGAGTCTTGATGCCATTCCCCCCACCCCTATCCAGCCCTTCCATCCTACTGAAGCCCTAATTTCCTAGCAGAGGTTAATTTGTCAAGCAAGAGGGAGCCACTGAGGGTTTTGAGCAAGAAAGTGATCCAACCAGAGCAGTACCAAGAGAAGTTAGCTCTGGTGTGGGTCTGCCAGGACAATTAGGAGTTAGACTATTAGCCATTTGGGAGCTCCTAGGGTCCAGGACCGAAGGCCTGAGCTGGAATGAGGGCTGAAGCAGTGTGAAGAGAGCTGGGCACAGCACCAGGGAGGTCCACTCCAAAGGAAGCAACCACAACCCTGTCAGTGCTATACTCTTCCTAATGTGCAATAAACTCCAGCAAGGCGTTGAACAGGTAAGCTCCACTCCCAGGTAGGACTCACTCAGAGCGGTGGGCTCTGGGCTAATTTGCATCTAATTGTCACCTCTGCTATTTCAAGAGTTACTCAACCAAATTCTGTGCTGGAATCAAACCTATGTTCAGATGCTCCTGCCTTTTATGCCTTTTCAAATTCAGAAATAGGCCAGACTTCTATACCAGTGAACCAAGGCACCTTTTGCTGAGCTTTCTTTTCATATTTTTAATTTTTATGAACTTACTTTTTAAATTTTGGAATTGCATTATTGTTCTTTTACTTTGAAAATGTTTTGTTTTGTTTTGACATTTCCCTATAATATAAACTCTCTAGGGCAGGGACTTTTGCCAGTTTTGTGTAGTAATATATTCTTACACCGAGACCGATGCCTGGCACACGGTAGGCATTCAACAAATCTTCGTTGATGAATGAAAGAATGAGGAATACATGTAACATGTAACAAATCCTTCTACACTCTGCTCCAAATAAATGCATGCTACAATTTATCATTTTTTAAATAAAAGAAATGGAAACATTATGAATAAAGTTCAAATCCCTTTGTCCTCCGACCAATCCCATGTCTCGCTCCCCATCCTGAAGTGGCCAGTGCCATGAATTTTTTGTGTATCCTTCCAGGCTGTGTTTTCATACTTTCACCACAAACATATGTAAACATATATAATACACTATTGATTTGTGAATATTTTTTAATTTACAGAAATGGTTTATTTACAGATGGTAAATGGTAGAAGAGATAACATTTTACTACTTGCTTTTTTTCACTGATTATTGTTCTGGGGATTTTTTCCATGTTGACTCTTATGCGTCTTGTTTGCATTAATTGTACAGAATCCCATCAGATGAACACAGCAGTCCTCCCTTATTTGAGGGGGATACATTTCAAGATCCCCAGTGGATGCCTGAAACTGCAGAGAGTACCAAACCCTATCTATACCAGTTTTTTCCTAAGCATACATAACCATGATGAAGTTTAATTTATAAATTAGGCACAGTAAGAGATTAGCAACAACAATAATAAAATATAACAATTATAACAATATGCTGTAATACAGGCATACCCCATTGTATTGTGCTTCACTTTATTGTGCTTCGTAGATATTACATCGCTTACAAATTAAAGTTTTGTGGCAACCCATGTCAAGCAAGTCTGTCAGCACCTTTTTTCAATAGCATTTGCTCACTTCGCATCTCTGTGTCATATTTTGGTAGTTCTCACAATATTTCAAACTTCCTTATTATTATTACATTTGTTATGTGATATTATCTGTGATAAGTGATTGCAACTCAGTGAAAGCTTAGATAATGGTTAGAATTTTTTAGCAATATAATTTTTTAAATTTTTTTTTAAGATTTATTTATTTATTCTGGAGAGAGAGAGAGTGCAGGGTGGGTGGGGAGGGTAAGAGGGAGAGAAACAGAGAGAGAACCCTAAGCAGCCTCCCCACTGAGCATGGAGCCAGATACCAGGCTCCATCTCACAACCCTGAGATCATGACCTGAGCCAAAAATGACCGAGCCATCCAGGCACCTCAGCAATAAAGTTTTTTTTTTTTTTTAAGATTTTATTTATTTGACAGAAAGAGACACAGCGAGAGAGGGAACACAAGCAGGGGGGATGGGAGAGGGAGAAGCAGGCTTCCTGCTGAGCAGGGAGCCCAACGCGGGGCTCGATCCCAGGACCCTGGGATCATGACCCGAGCCGAAGGCAGACGCCTAACGACTGAGCCACCCAGGCGCCCCGGCAATAAAGTATTTTTAAATTAAGGCATATACATTGTTTTTTTAGACATAATGCTATTGCACACTTAATAGACTACAGCATAATGTAAATGTAACTTTTATATGCACTGGGAAATCCCAAAATTCATTTGACTCACTTTATTGAGATACTTGCTTTATTGCAGTGGTCTGGAACCAAACCTGCAATATCTCCAAGATTTGCCTGTAAAAGTTACGTGAATGTGTTCTCTCTCTCTCTCTCTCAAAATACCATCACAAAATATAAGATGATCAAATGCCTATGTGATGAGATGAAGTGAGGTGAGCTGAATGAGGTACTCATCATGACGTAGTGTTAGTGTCATATTGACCTTATGATCTAATGTTGGAAGGAGGATCATCTTCATCTCCTACGGTTAACCTCAGGTAACTGAACCCACAAGAAGCGACACTGTGGGTAAGGGAAGACTACTGTATACCATACTTATTTATCCATCCTCCTCTCCTGGGCATTTGGAGTATTCCAAGGGGTAGCCAAAGTTCACATAATATTCCAGTTCTCTTCCCTGCCAGGCACGTGATGGGATTGGGCTTCCTCAACAACCTGAGGCTGCCTGTGGCCAGGTGACTTCTTTGGCCAGTAAAATGTGTTGCTTGCAGATAGATGTATTTTTTTTTTAAACTGAAGTATACATTCAAAGTGCTAAAAGGAAAAAATCTACAGCCAAGAATACTCTATCCAGCAAGGCTTTCATTCTGAATAGAAGGAGAGAGAGCGTTTCCCAGAAAAACAAAAGTTACAAGAATTCATGAGCAGGAGCAAAACCAGCCACATCCCCATCACACACGATGCCATCGGCCTGTGGGTCCCAACTCCACAGTCCAGCCGCCCTCCTGCCTGAGTCAGCATGCACGGTCAGCCACCTGCTCAATGCCAAGTCAACACGCCTTCCCCTCAGATCGACAAGGACTCAAACTGACACTCTCCCCCTCAAATTCCAGCCCCTGCGCTCAAGTTTGTGCACAAAAGTGGGCATAATTATAACAGCAGAATGAAGCAACCCAAATAGTGACACTAATTTGGTGGAATATATAATGGATAAAAGGAGTGTGCTAGGCTGAGAACATCTCCAACAAGCACATCAAAGAACAATACATACAGCATGATTCTGGTTACTAAAGAAACAAACCCGGGAAAAATAAAACAAGACGAAATCAGAGAGGGAGACAAACCATAAGAGACTCTTAATCACAGGAAACAAACTGAGGGTTGCTGGAGGGGAGGTAAGTGGGGGGATGGGATAACTGGGTGATGGGCATTAAGGAGTGCACGTGATGTGATGAGCACTGGGTGTTATATAAGACTGATGAATCACTCAACTCTACCTCTGAAACAATAATATACTATCTGTTAATTAATTAAATTTAAATTTAAAAAAAGAACCCCCCCAAAAAAACTGAGGTATATAACTCATATACCATTAAGTTCACCGTTTTAAACTGTGTAATTGGTATTTTTAGTACATTCAGACTTAGGCAACCATTACCACTAGCTAACTGCAGAATATTTTCATCACCCCCCCAAAAAGAAACTGATTTAGCAGTCACTCCTCCCTCCCCAACCCCTAAAAACTACTGATCTACTTTCTGTTTCTATGGGTTTGCCTATTCCGGGCTTTCCTATTAGTGGAATCCCACAAAATGTGGTCTTTTGTGTCTGGCTTCTTTCAATGGGCATACCGTTTTCAAGTTTCATCATCCATGCTGAAGTTATGAATTAGCACTTCATTCCTTTTTATGGCTTCATAATATTCCACGGAGAAGTACTTCGTTGCCACAGCCAGACACTGCTGCACTGACTTCCCCTGCCCAAGGGACTGTGGGAACACCCTGGAGCCTCTGTCAGACTCACACGCGGAATGCCTACAAGGGGCAGACGTCCCTATTCAGCCCAATGGACAGGGACTCTAAGTAAGAAGCAAAACTTTGGGGCTCTTTGTTCCTGTAACATAACCCATCCCGTCCTGACTGATATGCCAATTCTTCACTCTTACAAATACACAGCAATAAAAATCCGTGTATGTGTCTTTCTGTGTGCATCTGGGAAGAGCTTCTCTAGACCCTGAGTCTAGGGTATCCACCTAGAAATGGAACTTAGGTCATAGCATATGTGCACTTTCAAATTTACTAGATATTTCCTAATTATTTTCCAAAGTGGTTGAAGTACATCAACTTCCACCAGCAACATAAGAGGGTTCCCACTTCCCCAGAGTCTAACCAACACTTGGTATTGCTAAGACATTTCATCCTGTGCTTTCCAACAGGGAATCAGATAATCTCCTGAATAAAACTGCCAACTGCACTCAACAGTATAGAATATACCAAATATTCTGGTTAGAAAACCCCTTATGATGCATCTTTTGCCTTTTTTTTTTTTTTTTTTTTGCATCTTTTGCTTTTAAACATTACTTTAGCCTGATACCGGACAACAGGTTGAAAAAAAAATTACAAGAGAACACGATGTTCTTGAATTAATTCCACAAACACCAGGAATGCACAAGGGCCTTCCTTGTAAATACCAGTTCTCGTTGTATGGATTTAGATACAGATGGAATAGAAGAATGGGTTAAATGTGGACAGACCTACCAGACATAACCCCCAGATTCTCTTACCTATCAATGTCTCTTCAATAATGTATCCTACAAAAATAGTAGCCCAAATTCCCAAAGATATTATGCATGTTTAGGGCAGCACTGTTCACAATAGCAAAAAAAAGTTGGAAACAATCCAAATGTTCATTAATGGGGGAGAGATCATTTCTTGCTATCTACTTCTGAACTTTGCTGAAAGTAAGATAATAAATTTCCATACGGTTTAAGACCGTTTTAGCTGGGATTTTGTTACTTGCTGCTCAACACCTCCCTCCCAGACTCACCAGTTTTGCAGTGGACCAGCTCTAGCTAGAGGAGACAAATGCAGTCTGACTTCACACACAGAATACTCCAGAGCAATTGGCAACTTCCCCGTCAGCTGCCCCCAAGAGAGAAGTCCCATGACCCTACGTCTCAAGGGAAGAGGCTGACCAGAAACCCGGCAACTTTCACCAGAACTTGGTAAGGGGGCTGGGGAGTCAGTCAACATTAAAAACAAAAAGAGATGCTTTTATCCTCTCTCCCCATTCCTCCCGGAAAGAGTCCCTGGGGGACAGATCAGTAAAGGCTTTGCACAGTTTCCACCCTTCCCCCAAGTTGCTGACCAGGCCAGAGGAAGTAACAGGAATAAACCGCAGGCAAGTTCAACATTTTCCTACAAGAACGAGCCTCAGCCAGCTTCAAGGTGCGGAGGTAGGGGAGAAAATCCATATGCCCCACAGGGTCGGGAGAGGAAATGCTCCAGTGGATCCTGCATTCAGGACCACGGGCCAGCCCCGCCGAGGCCACGGTGAGGGTTTGTGCCCAGAGCTCCTCAGCCACCACAGGGAATGAACCCAGCTCACCCTACAAGCCATCGAAAGGGCTGATGGTGGATGAACCTTGAAACCATTATGCTAGTGAAAGAAGCCAATCACTAATGACCACATGGAACAGGCAAATCCACAGGGTTAGAAAAGAAATTCATGGTTTCCAAGGGCTGGGGACCAACTGGAGGAGGGGGTTTGTAAGTGATGGCTAAAGCATTCTTGCTTTTGGAGGTAATGAAAATGTTCTGAAATTGACTGTGGTGATGGTTGCACAATCCTGTGAATATGCTAAAAGCCACTAAATTATACACTGTAAATGGGTCAGTTGTATGGTATGAGAAATATATCTCAATAAAGCTGTTCCCAAAAGGGAGGGGGTCTAACAGCACCAATGTGAGCTCCCACTGCTGCCTGAGATGTTACCATAATAATGCTTCTACGCCACCAACTCTAGGAGTTTGTGCTACTTTCATTATCCCCATGTTACAGATGAGGAAACTGAGGCTCAGGGAGATTAAATAATTTTCCCAAAGTCACATGGCCTGTAGGGGGCTCTGAGTCCCTTTAACTACTGCACTACACCACACCCTAATCCAAGTCAGCAGAGAGCCAAACAAATCCACAACGGTTGACACTGTATTAGATAATACCTAATATACCTAGCATTAGGGCTCGGAAGTTATCAGAGGATGATTATGGAAAATTTGTGCTGCTCAGGCTGCCTTGGGTGAGTCCGCCTGCTTCCCAGGGTCCATCTTGGCTGATGTTAGGGACACGTGGGTGGGGCAGAGATGGCCCTTTAAGATTCTCAGGGACACTGGCCAGAACTGTCTGCTCCCGAAGAGCTAGTTGGAGTCATCGAGCTGGCTGGGTACCAGAGGGGTCCTCTCCCAGCAGCTTGGGGAACCAAAGAGAATTGAGCCCCAGGAGTAAATCCCAAATGGCCCATACAGACTCGCATCTGGGGCTGCAGATTCCGTGGGATTTCCCACTGTCCTGATGTGAGCTCTCGTGGACGAGAGCAACCAGGAAATCCCAGTGGCCCCACGGCCTCTGTCTGCCAAGAACTCGCACTGACGAAATGTCCACCCTCTTTTCCTTCCAGGAATCCAGACCCTGCCCGTGCCTGTTAGCAGGCCAATCACGTAGCAGGTAACACTGACAGATCTGCATTGCCCCATGTCCGCTCGTCTGGACACAAAACCTCACTGCCAACAATCAGGAGGGGGATGGGCTCTTGGGGGATGAAATGTAGGTGTCAGTTTCCTAACTGGACTAAAATTTCTATAGTACCCTCCCGGTGAGGCCCAGGGAGGTGATCTCAAAGACTACTCTCACTTCCTCCATGCCCCTTCTCCATCCTTCCCTGGCTTTTGTGCAGTCCCTCCTCCATCTTCACCCCGCTACAGATCACAACACCTCCGTGCTGGGACTGGGTCCCCCAGCACGTCTACACCAGCCTCACGCAGCATCCCCCCCACCAGCCGTCCTGCTCTGGAGCTTCTTCCTCCATGGCCTCTGCTGAGGCTGGAAGCGAGGTTTCCAGAGCATGTTTCCCAGAGGACAGGACAGCCCTTCCTGCCGAGCCAGAGCCACCACAGAATCCCACCTCCCAGCTCACCCTTCTCAGATCAAGGAGGCAGGAGAAGGTAGGACTTAAGAGGCTGGTCAGCTCCCAGCTCTGCCACTTCCTGGTTGTGACACCTTTGAGTAAGTGACTTACACTTCCCGATTCCCAGTGTCCTTACCTATAAAATGGGAGTAACTTGATGTTTCTTTTGCAAGAGTGAGGTGAGGTCTGTGGGAACCTGCCTGACAGAAGAGACACTGGAAAAAGGAGGAAAGGTAGTTTTTGTAAGTATATGTGAGGATCTAGGAGACGATTTTATACCATCTGAGTTTTCTTGGATCCCCTAGCCTGGCTGGAAGGAGTTCTCAAGGATAAAAGATGGCCCAGGAATATGCCTGATGGACAATGACACAACATACAAAACATATCATACCCAAACGTGCACACATACACACACACACACACACACACACACACTCCTTTTCTCCCTTATAAGGACACCCAGTCTTGCCATAATTTCAAACATCGGCACAAGAAGCTTTAATGTTCATAATGTCCAAATCCCCGCCAACCAGCCAGATGACAGCAGATACAACTAGCCAGATAGAGACAGGAATTTGACAACAAACCCCAGAGCGTCTCGCTCACATTTGTCCCCTTGCACCTGCGGCAGAAAGGCTAACAGCCCCCAACCTTGTTTCCTCAGACACTTACGCTGCCTCTCCCAGCCTGACCTATCTCTATGGATAGAGACACTTGATTTCTATTTATCCCTAAGTCCCTTGTTTGTTTCTCTCTCTCCTGGGGCAAGTCCATATAAGGTCAGAGTCCCGTCTCCAAGGCGAAACTTCTCTCCGTGATGTCTGCATTGACTGGGCTCCCTCCCTGATGAGCCCCTCTAGAAGCTGTTGTATTGATAAGTATTCTTCAGCCTTGTCCACTCTGATTCACTCCAGAAACCGCCCTCTTATTAGCCAAAAAGACCTACATCAAACAAGGACCCTTTCTGACTCCTCTATAACAAGAACCCCAGAAACCTCCAGAAAGACAGCATGGCCCGGGGGACTGAGTCGCAGACAGAGGTTTCCAGTCCTAGCTCCACCACTTGCTAGCGGGAGAAGTTTTGCTATCATAGTTTGGGTTCATCCCAAAGCAGACTCTAAGACAAGGCCGTGGGTGCAGCGTGCCTGTTAGGGAGACGATTCTAGAAACCCCAGGTGAGGAAGTACGGAAAGCGAGGCCAGGAGAGGATAAAGGCCAATAAAGGGGGTTAATGGGCAGGTCACTGCTGTGGGCATCTGAGGCTCAGTCCTGCTGGGGATCTTCTGATGTTCTGGCTGGAACTCACCTCAGAATCCTCCCAGTGAAGAGCAGGCAGTGGAGACACCAACTCCTATCCCCACCACCTGAGGGCAACCTCCTGGGATGAAAACTCGCCCCCCGCTCCTGCCCCTCCTCAAGTGCACGTGCTTGGGCAGAGCAAGCTTCTGTGGTGCCACGGGCTGGAGAAACCCTCACACAAAGAGGTGAGGTGGGGACAGGAGGTCCCAGCTGCAGCTGAACTCAGGTGAGCCCAGGGGATACCGGATGGGGCATCAACAGTGTCCTCTGTACTTACAGAAGCCATGAGCCTCTCTGAGACTTCCATCATCTGTGGAACAGGCAGGAGACCCATATTGCTTCCTAGAAGGCCCCTCAGTGGCAGAGATGAAGTTTGTGAGCTCCGCAAGCCGGGACACTGCTTGTACCAGCCGAAGGTACTCTGCAAGGGCAGCCCTGCCGGCCGCCATAAACACCCAGAGGCTGCTCATCATGCAAGAGATGCAGAAAAGAGTGTAATACAAGGCTCGCAGCCAGCAAAGCCAGCCTGGACTGACCATCCTTGCCAAGCCTTGAAGCTGCTTAAGTGGCTACTGTGTGGAGTGACTACTGGATACCTTACACCATCTCGGGTTCTCATTAGTGACCCGATGAGGAGGGCACGGGCACTGCTGGCTGAGGAAACTGAGCTGGGGGGTGAAGCTACTCCTCCGCAGACACTCAGCTAGGGAATGCTGGGGCCGGCATTCAATCACCTGCTGATCCGAATCTTTTCACTCCTCTTTCTCTAGAACGTGCCACAAACCCCATCCAAGATGCCTCCATCACAAACACCATGGGCCTCTCACGGGCTCTGAATACATACGCAGCAGGCCCCAGAGGTTCCGGGCTGATGGGAAGCAGACTCGACTTCCGGGCTCAGATAATGACAGGGACGCTTAGGTAGCACTACCTCTCTCCAAGGCATGCTTAGAAGTGCTTTGATCGTCATGGTCTCGTGTAATCCCCCCAGCAATGAGGAAGGCACTGTTACTAGCCCCATATTACAACAGGAAACCGAAGCAGAGAAGTTCAGCAACTTGCCGGAGGCCTCACAGAAATCAATGGCAGAGCTAAAATCTGAACTTGGGCAATCTGGTTCCGAAGCCACGGCTCTAACTCCTTTGCTACTTTCCTTTCAATGGTGCGGACTCATTCTCTTCACTGCCTATTAGAAGGTGACATCCCCAGATGTTGGGAATGAAACCGCAGTTGACCTCACTCCTTGGACAAGAACTGACAAAGGCAGCATGGAGAAGACAGGGTACCACACCCAGACAGGACACCTCTCTTAAAGGAGCAGGCTCCTGGGGAGACAGTGCAAATGCTCCATCCTGAGTGGGGGTCTCTTTACTGGGGGGCTGGTGCGCTCACAGTGGCACCTGGCACTGCAACCCAACACAATTGGGATCGGGTGCTTTTTTTCTTCTTTTGGAGAACGATGACTTTCTGGTCTAGATGCTCTAATGGGGGTTCCTAGTATAATCTTTCCAAAAGGGAGGATACATTCAAGAGAAAGCCAAAGATAACAAGAGTTTCCCAGAGTATGGAGCCAGGGCGAAGCCAAAGCAGGCTGGTCCGTGGGGAGGTTGTAGAGATCATATGGAAGAACATCTTGGGGCTCACACATGAACAGAGATAATGAGTCAACCCCAGAGGGGATCTGCCCACAGCTGGAGGCAGTCCTTGGCCACAGACTCAGTCTTCTTTCCATTTCTTACATTACATCAGCAGAACCACTGCCAAGTAGAATAGAAATCCCAGCTCTCCATTTTCAAGCCTCCGTCCTGCTTTATAACCAGCTCTACCCCCACCCCCAGCCCCTCAAGTGTAAGTGCCGAATTCAGGCTAGAAACAAAGCCAAGCAAATTAGCAGCGCCACACAGAAGTCAGGTTAGAAGGAGAGTAGTTCTGTCAGCTCTCGGATCTGCACGCAGGATTGATTCTTTGAGGGGATGTCCTGCCTTACCTGCCAGTAAGAACAGGCACCATAATGCCTGGCACCATTTGAGGGCTTTACCTGTATTAACGCACTTACTCCTCACCACCAGCCTGAGGGATGTTTTTATTATCCCCATTGTACAGATGCGAAAACTGAGGTGTGAAGAGCTTCAGCACCTCCCCCAAGGTCATGAAGCTCCTGAGTGGCAAGGGTGTGATTCGAGTCAGGCAATCTGGCTTCAGTGATTCCACTCCAGCTGCCGCCGTAGCACTCTGCTCATACCCCTCTGCTGTGATCACAGACCATCACCTGTTCTACAGAGAAGGAAACGGAGGCTCAGAGTTACCCAAGGTCACCCACTGAGTGGCAGAGCCAGGAGCCACACGGACGTCAGACTCGAGCTTGAGTCTGTGGCCACCATGAGGACCTGCCTCACTGCAGGGAAGGAAGGGAGAGTGCCAGTGGGTGGCCAAGAGGCCAGCGATGCTTGGGAAGAGGGCACGCCAGGGCACACCAGCTGGCTAGCAAGGCAGGCTCGGTAGGGCAAAGCCAATGGGCCCCCAACGCCCCAGGCCATTATACCCAGAAGGGGCAGGGCCAATGAGAGCCAGGCGCTGTTGACAGACTGGCAGGCGACAGAGGTGATGTAGCCAACAGCTGCTGTTTATTTTGGGGCCCGGGAGGAGGGAACAGACTGGTTAGGACCCACGTCATTCCAACAATACACTCAGCAGGGCAGGGTGGGGAGGGTGCCCCCCTCCTAGCTAAAGCAACAGCCCAGCCACCTGCTGGGCTTTGCAGAGAGTTGAATGGTCTAGGTGTCAGAAACATCTTGCCAGACACTCTAATCTGGCCTCCACCAGCACACACAGTGTTCCCCACCTCCCCTCCCTCCCCAGCCCCATGTGCTGGACTTGTAAATGGCCCAGGAAGATAACCCACACACAGCAAACCCACCCCCTGCAGGGTCGGGTTCCAGGGACAAATGGTTTTTCCTGTCTTGGGAACAAAGAGGGGCCACTCCTGCTGGCCACCCATGGCTTTGGTTCCCTGATTCTGATACTCGTTAACTCCATTCTTGCCGAGTAGAGGACACCTCGTGACAAACGTCCTGCACGTAAGGTCTTCTCCAGATGGCCGACCTGGGCTGTGGCAAGGCTGGCTGGCAGGATTCCCTGAAAGGCCAGGAAGGAAGAGGTTTCCCGAAGAATTCTGGAGCCCTGCTCTGCCTCTTCCTTAGCCTCTGATCTTTGGCCTCCATTTTCTTTTCTTTTCTTTTTTTTTTTAATTTTTTTTAAAGATTTTATTTATTTATTTGACAGAGAGAGACACAGCGAGAGAGGGAACACAAGCAGGGGGAGTGGGAGAGGGAGAAGCAGGCTCCACGCAGAGCAGGGAGCCCGATGCGGGACTCGATCCCAGGACCC
>NC_138374.1:22835002-22869229 GCF_054177405.1 Leptonychotes weddellii | reverse complement strand
TCATCAGCATCGTCCCCATTTAGCCTGTGAACTGTGCGCACTGGAAGCCAGTTTTCCTGGATAGAACACACAGAGTTTAGGTTTCCAGGCTAGCCCATATACAGATGAACTGGAGACATCTGGTTCTTGGGGCTATCATTCCATCTACTTCACAGATGAGAAAGGTTTTGGCGGACTAGCCTGAGAATTTTAACACCACTTACAATATTATATCGATAGGAATACATACATTTGGAATTTCAAACAAGCAATCCCTATAGTTGTAAGTTAAAAGCTGTGGTTCTTTAAAAAAAAATAAGAGTGGGGTAGGAGAAAGGGGCTTTAACAGAATGAAGCTTTGTCCATGTATTTGTCCCACTGATCAAAGACCTACTGTGATCCAGACCTTCTGCCAGCACGGGGAGGAGGTGTTAAAGATGAAAGGATGTGGTGCCTGCTGCCTTAGCAGGAGCATCCCACCCCCGCCCCCCAACCCCGGCTCCCAGCTGGAGGAACTGCTTTCAGCACGGTGCCTTGTGCACAGTAGGGACAAACTCAAGGTCAGTGAAATACCCTAACATGTGCACTGCCTTTGGGGTCTTGGAGTTCCTGTCCATGACACTGCTGAGTTTCCCCAGAGAGACCCTCTTAGAGGATCAGGGTCAAACCCCAAACACAGTCCCCTGGAGCAACCTCCCTGCAGTTTTTTGGGCAGTTTCAGTCTTCAGCAAGTCCTGAGCAAGCACTGTGCCCGTTGCCAGGAGGAATACAGACCCACCTGGCCCTCTTGACCTGGACCTCACTGCCCAGGGCTCTCCCCCTCGCCTCTTCCACTTGGTCATGCCACTCTGCTCTCTGGAAAGGCCAGGTCGAGTCCCACCTCAGGGACTTAGCCCTGGCTGTGGCGTCTCCCTCAACAACTTTCCCCTGAATATCTGCATGCCTTCCTTCCTCATCTCCCTCAGACCTGACTCAAAAGTCACTGTCCAGTGGAGACATCCTGGCCGCCCTCGAGGAAACAGCACAGCAACTCCCACCACCGCCGTCTCCTGCCGCCTCACCCTGCTTAGCTTTCCGGACCACATTTATCCTCTAGCTAACACACTCTATATTTGACCTAAAAGAGGTTTACTCATTGTTTCCCTTCCCCTATCAGAATGTAAGCTCCCAAAGGGTAGGGATTTTTATCTGCCCTGCTGTGCTCCCAGTGGTTGGGACATGGTCAACATTGAAATGTTGACTGGATGACCGAGGATCACATCAAGGTCCATCCCTCGAGGAGCTTTTCCATCCACCAGGCACCCCAGACAGGGGCCTGCCACAGGCTGGCCGACCGAGGCCATTCTTGCTAAATGTTACGTGCGTAGTAAAAATGATAAAAATTCACACACAGGAAATATTGTAAGAGGACACGTCAGGGAAGCTTCTGGAAGGTGACAGAAACCCAGTAAAACCATGAGGGAAGACCATGCTAATAATGGTAACAGTAACTGCCATTTACTGAACAGCTGTCTTGCGTCAGGCACAGCACAGAGTAACGATCATATCGGCTAGGTAGTATTGTTATTCCCATTTTACAGATCAGAAAACTGAGGCCCACAGAGGTGCAGAAACTTGGCGACGTACGAAAAGCTACTAAGAGGCTTCCAAGCAGGAGCCCATGTAGCCGAGGCCATCGCTGCCCTGCCCCCAGCCTCTTGCTCTCAAATTCCCACTGCTGGCACCTGAGGCCCTCTCTGGCTGCCAGAGCCGAGTCTAGCCTGAGCAATCCACAGGCCGCAGGTGCCCAGAATTAAACTCCCCCCTACTCCCAACCACAGTGCCGTGGCCACCAATCCATCATCCCCAAGGACAGGATGTAGAGCCCCCATCAGCTGGAGCATCTGAAGGGCCGGGCCTTCCAAAAGTGGCTCTGGATAGGAGTTCAAGGGGAAAAAAAAAACTGAATCCCAAAATAGAAGCCAGACCTTGCCAGGGGTTCAGTCTCAGCTGCGAGAGGTTTGTTATCTTATCCCAACCACCAGCTCCAACCATATCATGTGTTGATGGAGGGGCTCAGTGGGGAGGTCAGAGGGGGCAGAGGACCCAAGGGTTTAATCCTGACCCTTTACGTGTCATCTGGGGACCCATGTGGTGTGCTTCCTAGCCCCCCCAGTGTCAAAGTCCTCAGGAGACGAAGTCATGTACGAAGCCACAGGTCCTCAGCCTCCCAGGCAACGCACGCTCCACACACTGCCTCTGGGTCCACTCCTTTTCTTCAGGCTCAGGGCCAGGCTCTCAGCGTTCCATACCCCGGCAGAGCCACAAATCATGGCCATGACCCCCACGGGTGCACGCAGCAGAGGGCAAAGCACAGGCACAGAGAGGGCAGAGGAAGTGCAGCTCGTTTTGACGCGTACGGATGCCTCCAGCTGGTGGCAGGAGCAAAAAGAGAACTCCCAACTAGCTACCCGGCCTCTGGAGGCAACCCGTCAAATCTCCAGGGAGCTCAGCAACCAGCCCCCCACCCCCCCCATCGTAGGCTCTGTTTGCTGCAGAGATCTGGGCTCAAACCTCGTTGACTGCTGTGTGAGAGAGAGCAAGATGCAGCACCTCTCTGAGCCTTGCTGGCCTTGTCTACAAAACAGGGCCAGGGCTCACGGTGGGTGCGGATTAAAGGACACAGTGGGCGAGAAGCCCTGGCCCAGGACCTGCACCTAGAAAGGGCTCCACTCACACACACTCTCTGACTCAACTTCCCTACTTCCCCTGCCTGGGAGCCGCGACGTCCAGAAACCGTGGGGAAAGGAGGCTGCCTTTCTCCGGCTGCCAGTGAGTGATGACTGAAGCAAATGATTAATCCCGGCTTGAACCAAAGTTCAGACACTGTTCTATGATAGACCTTAACTCTGACAGAAGGACCTGTTTGCCAATCCGCCGGGGCTCAGGGCAGCAGAAATCCCTGGGTGGTCACCTCTGGCACCCCTGCCCTCCCTGCCAAGTGACCGTGTCCCTCCCAGGTGCTGGGCACCGTGCTGAGTGCTCACTGAATCGATTTCAGCCCAGGAGAGAGAATTCAGGAAAGAGTTTCACTCTCTCGGAGTCCCGCCGCTAGCACCGTGCCAGGCCGGCGAGGCTGCCTTCTCTGTTGTTACAAAGAGAAATTCTCCCACACAGGCAAGGCCCTTAAAATAGCCCTTTGGGTCTGGGCCATCAGGAAACAGAATAAAGCTGGGTCGGAATGGGGCCTACCATGAAAGACTTTCCAAAGCAACCACTTCAAACACCAGGGACAATCCCTTCACGCTCAGAACCCTTAGGTGGGCAAAAGCAGCAAGGCAGGCTTTCTCCACAAAGATCGCTTCTGCACGAAGGACAACATGTCCGGGCAGCAGAAGTCCCCGCTACCCCTGGGCAGCCCTGGAGAGGGACCAAGTGTGTAAAGCACGGTGACGGCGTGAAGCAGGCCCAGGCCGGGGCAGGGGGTCCAACACACCTGGCTTTGTGCGCGACGAACAATGCAACCTAAACTTTCTGCACCTCGATTTCCATATGAGTAATATGGGGTTAAAAACGCATGCCTTCAGGGCTGGTGTGGGGACCAGAGATTTTAAGTAAAATGCCTAGCAGTGCCTGGCATAAAACAGGAATTCTGTGGGTGGTAGCTGTAGGATGATGATGTCCACGAATTAGAAGCCAAGGTCTACTTTATTACCAAGTGAGAATATTCCCCGGAAAAAAGGAACAGTGAGGGCTCCCTACCAGGGACCACTAGGGATAGGCCAAAGTACAGGCCCACACCTACTCGACCCCGTACCCCACCCGGCACACCCTGCAAGTCCACTATACCCCACCCCTCTCTCCCCAGAGTTGAGTGATCGATTTCCACTAGGCTCCAGGGATCCCAGAGACAGACTGGAGGGCCCCACATGCATAAATTTATGCTGCACTGACACACACAGAGGAAGGGACTCTGTCCCCACCCCACCACGTCCCTCCACCCAGGCTTGGGGAGGGTGGCTTCCTCACCAGCCAAAGGGAAATGACAGCAACGGGCCAGAGAAAGAGCCAAGTGGAGGAGCAGAACACCCAGCTGTTTCCCGTTTGCTAACTCAGCGCCTGAGGTCACTTCCTCCCCTCAGGTAACAGCAGGGGGAGATGTGACTGGAAATAGTTCTGTCTCTTCCCATTCACAAAAAGGACAGGCGTGGAAAGAAGCAAAGTGTAGTTCCCAGAGGCAGTTTTCTAGAAGATGTCTTCAATGAGGGCCTATGGTGAACCTAGTCCACCCTGGCTACCAGGCTTCTCAGAGGAGGTAGCATGGGTGGGAAACCTTGTATGAAAATTCCCCAGAGGTCAGGAACAGCTCCCCTTTGCAAAGCATCCCTAGCCCCACTCGAGTAAGAAGCCCGATTGAGGATAACTTGGGACCCTCCCCACAGCTTTTTTTTTTCCTGGGCCCAGCCCTTCCCCACGCAACTGTCACACCCACCCTCCCCTCTGCAAGGCGGGCCAGAAAGGAAGCAATCACCCCATTTTCTAGATGGACAACTGGAGATCTAGAAGGGGGAGGGGACATGTGGAAGTTCTCACATCTGTGGAAGTTCTCACATCTGCAGAAGTCAAACAGCCAGGCCTCAGGTGGGATCTCCTTGGGGCCGGGTCACCCCTGGTATAACATGGGATTAAGGGGCCGTGAGGGGCTGTGGGGACAGGGCAGCTTTTGGAGCCAGTGGGCCCCTCTCCATATGCAGCTTATTAGCTGCATGGTGTTTGGCAATTTATTTAAGCTCTCTGGGCCTCAGCGTCCTCACCAGGACGACGTGGGTGCCAGCATTTGGGGGGCTGTTTTGAGTTTCCATGTAAAACTCTTAGCACGTAGAAAACATTCAGAAATGTTAGCTGTTGTATTTATTATTACATTCCCCCTAAAGAATCAGGCTTACTGGAATATCTGGCAGTGTGGCGGAGGTTTAAGTCAAAAGGCGGTTTGAAGCATCGTATTGAAAACTAAAACCGGGGCGCCTGGGTGGCTCAGTCGTTAGGCCTCTGCGGCTCAGATCATGGTCCCGGGGTCCTGGGATCGAGCCCCGCATCGGGCTCCCTGCTCCGCGGGAAGCCTGCTTCTGCTTCTGCTTCTCCCTCTCCCTCTCCCACTCCCCTCTGCTTGTGTTCCCTCTCGCTGTCTCTCTCTTTGTCAAACAATAAACAAAATCTTAAAAAATAAATAAATAAACATAAAAATAAAACCAAAGAGATGTTGAAGTCAAAGGCAACATTAGTGTGAATGTTCGGGGTGACAACCTAGGCTCCCAGCAAGCTGTTTAGGACTAGCCCCCAGGCCCTACAAGGATGGGGGTTTCCTGGGGCAGCCAGCCGGCTCAATTGGTGAAGTGAGAGACTCTTGATCTCGGGGTTGTGGGTTCGAGCCCCACGCTGGGGGTAGAGTGTAACTGAAAAAAAGAATAAATAAAAAGAAAAGAAAAGAAAAAGCTAAAAGTTACTTAACAGCAAAAAGGTTAGGGGTTTCCCCTCTCGTGCCCCCGGGGTGCGTCCACGGCAATGCTGGGGAATGCAGACGGAAATTACCCCAGAGGGCACGCCACTGTGACACACGGCCCACAGGCCAGGGCCCTCCACGGGTGACGCCCTAAGCCGCCCGCAGCTCTCCACGCTGCACTCCATGCTGCTCCCTCGTCTCCTCCTCCTCCTCCTCCTCCACCACCCTTCCCCCCGCAAGACATCTGGGGGGCAATCAACTTTTATGAGACTGCCTGACCCCTCTGCGTAAGAGCTATAAACAAAGAGGGCTGGGCTCTGGCCTGCCCACTAGAGTCCCCACTGCAGAGCTAGAGAAAGGGCTCCAGTTCTTACCTCTGTTCCAGCCACTGCTGCAAGAACAACCCCAGCTCTGGGACCCACCAGAAGGACCCCACAGGGACAGTCAGCTTCCCCTCCCCCCCCCACAATCCTTGGGGGAAGAGGATTCTCCCAAAGATTACTGTGTAGTAGTCTACACAATAAACTCAATTACCTCCCCCGGTATTTGAGGCTCTCAGAAGCTGGCCCCGACCTTCCTCCTCATCCTTCTCCCCCACATGGGTTTTGCCCATATTTTCCTTGCCTGGTCCACCTCCAGCACCTTGGCTTTTTCCTTTCTTGGAATGCCCTTCTTTCCCCTCTTTGCCCACCTAAATCCTACTCCTTCCCAGGCAAACCCTAAGTCCTCCTCAAAGCCCATCGTGAGCCTGCCTTCCCCAGCCGGTCTTCCCTGAAAACCCCAGTTCACAGAGAGCACTCCCTCTCCTGAAAAGCTTTAGGACTTAATTATTATTAAAGCAAATACCTATGTTGTGCTTCACACACACCGGGTACTGTTCTAAGCTCTTTACCCTTACTAACTCACTTAATCATCACCACAACCCTATGAGCTAGGTCCTAGTTTCCCCACATTTTTTGTTTGAGGAACCTGAGCTGCGGAGAAAGGGGCAGCTTGTGCTGGGCCCCATGGTAGCCAGTGGTGGAGACAGGCTGCCAGCCCAGGGACAGCAGAGCCCACGTGCTCTCCCGCAACGCAGCCTTCCAGACGTGCATGTCACCCTCTCAGGGGGAACTACCCGCTCTCGGTTATTTTCATCCCCCTCTCACGGACCCAGCTCTGACGGGGAAGAGAGCCGCAAGCTCACAGACTTCCGTGTCAGAGACCAGGGTAAGAATCCCAGCCTTGCCAATTACTCTGAGAGTCACAAAAACACCCTGAGCCTCAATCTCTACATCTGCAAAGTGGGGATGAGAACACCTCCCTACCTCACACGGTTGCTATGTAGCTCAAAGAAAAGGCCGTCTGAAAGGTACCTTCCACACTGCCGGGCACATAGTAGGTCCTCACATATTGATTCTTCCCCTTCTCTCCTCACTGTGCATCTTGACACCCTCACTGGACTCTGCTCAGCACTTGCCAAAGTGCCTCACCTAGCAGTTACTGGGGGTGCGAAAGGGGCCTTCCTGCGGTTTGCCCTCCGGCCCTCCTGTGCCCATGTCCAGGCCCTTGACCTCTCCACTCACCTGCTTTCCTGTGACTGACTCTGCTACAGGCAGCAAAAGCCTGGCCCCGGCGAACAGTCACATGTAGCTCTGGGAATCACCTCTTGAAATGCTCATCACCCTACTGGACGCTTCCATTATTTTTGGCAATTGCCATGGCAGAGAACACCTCTGGCCCTGGCCCTGGCTCAGAACCTATTTCCAAAGCCAGAGCTCCACCTCATTTCCCACACACACCCCTTGTCCTTCCTGTTCCCTGGATCCCTGTCCTAAACCATTATCCCTTTCCTGGATTCTCAGAACTCAAGAGGAGTAAGTGTGACTACTGTACATATATGTTTGATTTTGTTTAATTAGGAGGCAAAAGGGAACAGAGTTGCCTCTTTGACTTTTTTTCTGGCCAAGAACTGGTCTGGTCAGTGACTCAGGCTGAGGAAATTAGAAGGCAATTTCCAACAGTCCCAACACTCCTCTAATTCGTGGCCTCTGCTGGCCCCGGAATATCTCTTTGGAAAATGCAGTGGCTGGCACTTATATTTCTGGAGCTGGAATCAGTCTCCTATGACATCAAATAGGCTTATTTTTCCCTTCCTTCACCTCCCCTCTGCCTGCCACCACACACGGTGACTGCAATCCTGATTTGTCCCCCCCAAACCCTCACTCAGCTCCCAAAAGAGTCGTGATACATGGCTGGTTGTGCTCCCTGTTCCAACGGCCAGTAGGATGTGGTTGGTTTTCCATGAGCAGGAAGCTTTGTCAGACCTGTGAATCACCCCTGGATCACTTGCCTCCTTGGAAGGAGAAGAAACTTTTCTTGTGCGTGTGTGTGTGTCAGAGGGAGAGACAGAGAGAGACAAAGAGAAAAAGAGAGCAGGCAGGAGTGCTAACCCATGTGTGGCACTGACCTTGGGGCTAGCGTCCTGTTGTGACCTTGCCCTTACTGAACCACCTCTTTACTCCTCTCCCTCAACCCAAGTCCCTTCCCTTCTCCTGCCCAGCTTACCAGGCAGGCCCCACTAGATCGGCTCCAGGAAGCCCTCCAGGTCTGAACAGCTGTTCCTTGTTTATCTGTTTCTCTTGTGTGTTGGGTGTTTTCCACGGGGCATGTCGCCCAATTTCCCATCCCACTATGAGCAGCTGGTCCTTCCTTTTCGCCTCAGCCTTTCCTTTTCTCTCAGCTTCACCTACCAGGTCCTAAGCGAACTCTAGCGTTCTGGTGATCGCCAGATGGAAGGAACAGCAGATGGAAACTAGTGTACCCTGAACGTGCTTGATAGGGGCCAGGTACTAAGTAGAACACTCTACCTGAAATTATCTCAATTTTCCAAAAGTCCTGTGAGGTTACGAGTCAGGAAACTGAGGCCCAAAGTGGCCGGCCCCAGGGTGGCACAGCCAGGAAGGGCCAGAGGCTGGATTCGAACCCTGATCTGCCCCACAATACTCGTTCGGGAATGGAACCGGCCCCGACAAGGCCCTTTCTGCAGCTGCATGTCCTTCCTCCGTAATGCTGGATCCACACTCTAAGGGCTCAGAGAAAAACTGAAGGGCAGAGAAATGAATGGGTCTGGAGCCAATTCCTAAAAATGTACTCCCAGGACCAAGACCAAATTCTTCGATGATCTAAACACACAGGAGAATGTACTATTTCCACAGTGTTGATTCTTAAATTATCACCTCCCGTAATAGCGGGGACCAGCCATCATCCTGGATCTGCTCCGTTCTCCCCGCCTCACCGTGCTCGCCCTCCACTGCCTTCACAAACTCACCTCCGTAGTATGAGGTGAACATCCCATACAGTGAGGCGGTCCTCCAGGACACCCCGCACTGCTCTCGCGAGGACAAGCAAGCCTGAGCCTGGCCTCCCCACCCTGACTCAAGTTGATGAAAGGGCCCCGTTTTAGATTCATATCCTCCTTGGGAGGCAAGCTAACCTGAGTTTACGAAGATCTGCCTTGTCCTAACTGGGAGACTCTGGGCAATCTCCAACCTCTCCAAGTTCACCCAACTGTCTAAAGAACTCACAGAACCTACCCTGGGTTAGGGTGCATTAGGGTACATTCAATGAACTGTCACAATCCACGAAATCACACATGTTAAGCACGTGCCACCACCAACGCACCAACTACTAACACTGGCTATTATTTACATTCCCTAAAGAGTCCTGGAGAGGATCAGAACATTCATGACTGATACTTGTCTGAAATAATCAGGAAAGGAAACCACTCTAAAAGCACAATGCCTCCCAAATCCAAACAAACAATCTGTTTGTTCTAGAGAAACGAACTTCTCTCCACCACCGAAGGACTCGACAGACGCCCACACACGCGTGTGAGTGCAAAGAATTATGGTAAACCTGCGCTAGGAGCCTTATGGAAGGCTTTGAAATGAAGTTATCTGCAGGTCGCATCCAGCATTTCAGGACCATTTGAAAGACAAGTAGCCTGAGGCCAAAGCCACTTTACCTAAGGTCTCCCCAGCCAGGCGCAGCTCGTAAGAGCTAAGAGAGGAACCCAACTCCAGGCCAGGAAGCCTGGCCTAAGCAGCAGGTGCCCACTTTCCCCAAGCCCCACCCAAGCAGGGGCTCGGCAGAGAGGAAGGAAGCAAGGGCTGACAGCACCATCCAAATGATAGAAGCCACTTGCCCGTCTTTCATAAACAGACCCTTGGTGTTCAGGCAGCGCCCCTCGTCCTGGAGACAAGCACACCCTTTGCTGGATGTCCTGAGGAAAACTTCGCAGTGTGTTCCCAGTGTTCTGGAGCCAGCAGAGCCCCTCCTGCTTGGGCCCCAGGCCTCCCGTCAGCCAGCTCCAGCTAACGTGCACATCCCATAAAACCTCTCTGCTCTGCAATTTGCCAAACCACAGACTAAGAATTCACCGTCAGTGGAGGAGAGGCGGGAAGGGGGCATGCTTCTCCAGCACAGAGGGCTTCCAGAACATCTGTGACTTGGGTGCACCAGAGTACCTTACCCAGAACACTTGACCTTCTGGTGTGTGGCGTCCACCGTGCAAGGGCCAAGAGAGGAGGAGATCCTAAGCTTCAGAGGCGCAAGCTCCCCCAACCTGCTCCTCCTGCCCCTCTGAGCCCTGCTGACACTTTCTATTATGGGGCCCCCTCTCCTTATATTATGTCCCATTGATGCCCCAAATATGTAGGAACCTCTGACGATCACCAGATATCCACCAGATCACCTAGTCAACTCCAACCAGACTTAGGGTACTTTGATGAACAAAACCCACACCATGGGCAAAAGGCCAGGCAAACCCAGGTGCTATTAAGAGCTGTGTTGCAAGTGACTTTACCCCTTCTGGTTTTCAGTTTCCCCATCTGTAAAATGAGGGGTTGAGCCTGAGGAGTCCTGCCAGCTCCACAATTCCACAACATGTAACACTTTCTCCTTTAATTGTTTTCCACAACCTTACTTTAGAGCTCTGCATGGCCCCAGCTGTTCAGTGACATCACTCCCTGCCCCAAACATAATGTCGATTCTTACATGGGAAGCAGAGATGTCCTGGGAAACACTGTCCAAAAAAGGGAGGAAATGATCATTTCAAGGGAATTAGACAGGACTTCTTTTGTGTTTCTCACATAGAACAAGTTATTGTCAATCTTAAAACCCGAAATCTTTCTTTCTTTCTTGCCAGACCATTAATAGCTGCTTTCCAAAAGTGCTTTCTTAGTCAGAATCTCACCAACAATAAGCTACCATTTAGTGAGTGCCTGTTAATACGCCGGGAACTGTGCTAAGTGCTGTTCATGGATGATCTCACTTAATTCTCCAGACAACCCTATGACATAGGTACTCTTATCATCCCCCCCTCAACAATGAGGAACCCTGAATCCCGCAGAGCTTAAATAACCTGCCCAAAGTCCCAAAGCTAGCTAGTGGCTGACCCTCTGCCTCAGAGCCCCACAGCTAACCACCTTTCCGTACTGTCTGTGGTGGGTTCCCAGTTGCTTTAGCAACATTTCTGGCTTGTTGCCAGCGTACCCTACCTTGTAATCTCGGGCATCACTGGTCAGAGCTAAGATGTGCAGTTTCACCTAAAATCAAGAGCAGGGAGAAAGCAGCTGCCTGGGTCCCAGCAGAGAGTGCCATCTGTTGAACATAGGGCCAGGCTTAACTGAGAACTAGAAAACAGAACCCCTAAAACTTAGCTTGTGACATTTGAGCAAAACGGTTAGGAAGGCCGACTTGATACTAAGTGCTGGGATGTGCAAAGGGACATCTGTACCTGGAGTAGGGTGACCACACACTGGCCCAAGTCCTCCAAAAGGAGCTTTCTTGAAATGGCAGCTTTCTTGAATTGAAGGTGCTTGCTTGCTGAGCCAGGTATCACAAAAGGAACAACTCTCCCATGGGCACCCACCTCTCTGTCTGGTCCAGGAACCAGACTCCTTAGCTTACCTCCTCTCCAGTCTGAGCCCAGTCCCATTTACTCCACTCCAAACAAACAAAACAAACAAAACAAAAAACAAACCCAAAGTTCAGAGCTATTGGCGATAAAGACAGAAAGAGTAGCCTGAGGCTGACGTTGGCACAAACCCCAGCCCTCTTCCAACAGGGAAATGAAAGGCATTTCTCAGAGATCAATGGGCAGTCTAGGGCAGCAACCTACAAGCTGTTTTAATTGTTTAAATTAATGCTTTGAGCATTCTAAATACTCCTTTAAGTGCCTAATTTGCAAACAAGATGCAGTCCTTCTGCTCTGGGTGCCTGGCTGTCTCTTCTATCTCAAGTACAGGAGCAAAGCGGTTCAGACAGGCGTCCTCAGCCATTAAGGACACCATGTTTACTTCCTAAGGTGCCAAGGATGGGAAGACAGGACCGGCTGAGATGAAAGGCGGACGCGTCACACAGACCCCGGAGCTCAGCTCAATCAACCTTAGCCCCTTCTCATTAATTGTGGGGAAGGAAGGGGGAGGGGCAGCCGGCCGTTCCTTGGAGACCACAGCAAACATTTGCCTCCTCGTGTCTGGAGACGGAGCATCACTTAAGAGGAAATGAACCCGGTTAAGGGTCACGTCCAGAGAAGGGATAAAAGGAAAAGCCACAATTCTCCTCACACCGACGAACACAATGACTTTAAGAAGGAAACCAAAGCTCGGGGCTGAGGGTGGAGGTGGGGCAGGGGGCGCGGCGGCTTCCCTCGGCCCACAGATCCAGGCCTAGGGAGGCAGAGCCCAGGGCAAACGTGGGAGCACAGCGCCAGGCTTCCTTCCCCTGGGCGAGCCTCTGAAAGCATCACGGTCCGTGTCAGCGTGAGCGACTCAAGCCCCCAGGGAGGGCCAGGGAGATGCTCTTTCCCAACCGAGCTTCTCAGCGAGGGTTTGACGAAAGCTCCCCCCACCATCCATCAAAGCTCCGGCGGACAGATGACTTCACCGTTGTAACAGACAAGGGCAGCCACTTGCCAATTCCAATGCCAAAAAAAGAAAACGGGGGGCGGGGGGAGTGGAGAAAGGACAGAGAAGGCTTCCCTGGAGATCACAGCCCTGCGAAGAAACTCCACAGCCAAGGGCTGCCCTGTGGGCACTCAGCTCCGGGACTTAGCGGGTGGGGCGAGGGGCCCCCCGGGGGGGGGGTCCGCCGGGGGGGGTCTCTGGCCAACCCCCCGCAGGGGTCGGTAGGGGCAGTACTCACGTAGTGCTTGGAGGGGTTCCTCCGCTTCTCCACGTCCACCACCGTGGCATCTTGCACGCAGTAGGCCAGCATCTTCCCCCCCACAAAGCGAGTGGCGCCCTCCAGCGGCGTCACCTTCTCATCCCGGTCGGGCTCCCTCTTCTTGTCCCGCTTCCCGGGTCCCGGGGCCACCCGCCACTCCGGCCCGGCGCGCCGCTGCCCGGGCTCCCGGCGCTCCCAGGTACGGCCCCGGGGCGGGGACGGTCCGGGAGGGCAGGCGGGCTCCGTGCGCCCCGGGCGGCTCCCCGTGGGCCTGCCGCGCGCCCCTTCCCTCCCGCGCCGCCGCCGCCGCCGCCGCCGCCGCCGCCGCCGCCGCTCTCCGCCTCGCCCGCCCGCTCTCTCCGTCGTCCGCCGCCCCGTGGGTCCGGCGGGAACTGGCGGAGCGGAGGAGGGGCGGGGGTGTGTCCCGCCGGCAAGGGGACGGGGCGGGGGCCCCGGAGCCTGCTGTCAGCGCGCTGGGGAGGGGCTGGCGGCGCCCCTTGGCCGCGCTCCGGCTCCAGGGGGCTCGGCGCTGGCTGAGGCTGTGGGCGCAGGAGGCGGAGGCAGGGCCCGGCCGGCAGGGAAGGGAAGGGAGGGGAGGGGAGAGAGGGGAAGAGCGCGGGGAGGGGCTCCAGGCCCGGGGGAGGGGCTCGGGGCGGCGGGGAGGGGGCTGCAGCCCGGCCCGGGAGGCCAGGGTGCGCCGGCGCGCCCCCACCCAGCGCAGAGCGGCCTGGCACGGCGCTGGGCTACTTCGCCCGGCACAGAAACTCGAGGTGGCTTCGGAGGGAGGAGGGGCGGGGGGAGTGAACCCAGCGCGCCCCCGTCCTGGCTTTCCGTCTTGGAGCGGATTTGTGCCTTTTTGTCCCCACCTTTACGTCCCCCTCCCACTCATATCCCCAGATCCTTGTAATGAAAAGTAGTTTATTACCCCGCTGTTACTGCCCTGGGTCCCCGAGGAGGAGACGGGAATGGGGAAAGGGCCGGCATTAAATCCTTCAAACCAGAGCCTCTTTTGATAAACCACCTGCCCCCCTGCGGGTCACAAAGGGTGAATTCTCCCCGGAAATGTGATCGATCCACTGCCTGAGTCGTCCATCGATCTGGGCCCGTGTAACTAACCTGTGACATCATTTACCAAGTGAGGTTACAAGACTCTGCATAACACCACCGCCTTAAGCCCGGGGCTCCCCTGGGACCCTCCCCAGGCGGGCGAGGAGGGAAGGGACCACCCAATGGTGGGAAAATCCACTAGATTGGCCCCCCCACCTACACCCCTGTTCATCATTGGCCCCAGGCTCTGGATTTCTCACCACTTCTCCCTCTGGTCTGGAAAACTGACTTGTGGCCACTTGTCCATCCAGGGACTCGGAGCACAATTACTATTTAATTGAATTTACACCCCCTCCCGGTCTATTTCATCTATTCTTTTTCATTCTAGTTTCAAATATTTAAAGAGGTAGTATTTTCACAATTAATTCTATTGTTTCACAAACACAATAAAGCTTTGTGACCATGGACCAATGTGAAACATCTGAAATGGGGACAAAGAGTTTTATGACCTTACTGTATTAACAGTTTCTTCCCTGCACTGTCAGAACCCATGTACCAGTCTAAGATTATTCACACATTTGCTTGGTACAGAGTACCCCACTATTCATCCTTCTTGATAAAGAATGCTAGAACACCAAGGGATGCCACTATCTAAATATTTGACCTTGAGCAAATCACTTAACTTAATGCCACAGGTATTAGAGTCACCTTAAGGTTCTCATTTGTCAAATGCGGGTCCTGAACTAAATGGTCTTTTAAGATTCCTTCCTCCATATACTCCAAACTCTGAGCAGTAGTAACTCCTGTGGGCATAGTTTTGAGTTCTTTGTTTTTCATAATTAGCTGGTATGGATTTTGACATTTCAAAAACAAATAATGCATCGACTAAGCACCTCTTCTGTGCTAGTTTATAAGACATTAAGAGACAGAAGAGAGAGTGAGGGAATTCAATTAATGTTTGTGGAACTGAAAACTGAATCTAATTGACAAATGCGCATCCCTTCCCTCAGAGTAGGGAATCCAGTTGAGAAACAGGGATATTATTAAGGCAGTATCTAATAAAACGTGCATTAGGACTCCAGAAAATGGAGGCTCGGAGCAGTCAAGGGGAGCTTCATGGAGGAGGCTGTCCCTGTGCTGGGCCCTGGAGGATGGGCGGTTTGAAACGCCTTGGAATACTCATCCTCCTCTGAACTCTTCTGGGCCAGCAGCCCTTGCCCTGAGCTGTCTTGACATGTGTGTATTTGTCCATAACAGACTTCATTCCCTCTGAAAGCACCTCATGACTAGGGACTAGCTGTAAGCTATTTTATACTCCTTGGCACTCTTCAGATAGCCAAGCACGGTGCCTTGTAGTCACTGTCTGAGAATCTGTTGAGCAAATGATCAGGGGGAGAAAGAAAAGATGGAGTGAGAAGTAACATGTGTAACCTGAAGCCCAAACCAGCTAGAGGCCAGCAGAGGAGGAGGACAGTGTCTACCATGTGGAAGGGTGAAGGGAGGGGGCCAGGCACAGGAGAAGGAAATCGAGAGAGGAAGGAGTGTGGGATGTCCGGGCAGTGAGTGATCTTGACATTAGGCCCAGGGCTTCTCTATCAGAGATGCTGGAAACCCTGGTGGATGCTGGGGCAAGCATCCTGGGAGAAGGTGATCTGGCAGTGATGCTCAGTGATGGGAAGGAGAGGAGACGAGGTGTCACTTGCTTTGAGCAAGACTTGTTCCCCATGGGGGTGGGAGCTACACCTGTGATAGGCCCTCAGTGCTGAGCTCCCCTCAAGGGGAGGGCTGGTATCTAGGAATCTGGGAGGGCCTCTGAAGATGAATCAAGACAGACTGTGGGTTCACTGTAGAAGAATTCATAATGGCACCCAGCCACTCTTCCTCTGTGGACCTCGAGGCATTCTGGAAGTGCTAAGTAAGTCTGAGAAGCCCCTGGTGAGGAGAGCTGGTGTTCAGCTGTTGGAGGGAAAGAAGAGGAGAGGGGTTGGCTTGCCCTGGGTCCCCTTTTGAGTCCGAGTAGTGGGCTCACCTAAGAGGCACCAGTGGCTTCCCATTTGCGTTCCTTCTTCTAGACTAGGATCCACACTGAACATGACTCTAAGCACAAGGAGGACGGACCTAAGGCCCCATGCTCCTCCACTCTCCTAGTGACTCAGTGCTGGCCTACAGGGCGTTGGTTTCCCCAGCCCGAGACGCCAGGCAACCTGACATCTCTGAAATTCAGGGCTTATTTATTTATTTATTTATTTTTAATTTTTTTGGTGGGCAGCAAAGCAAAGCTTATTGAGTGGTAGTAAAGTTTATTGAGTGATAGTACAAAGCTCCTGAAGAGGGAGGGGACCCGAGAGGGTTGCCTGAAATTCACGGTCTTGACACACAACTTGAGTACTGCGAACCTGCCCGCTGTGCTCCCGAATTACCTCAATTAAAGGGAGCGGCTGAGTGGCGGCACCCACCCCAACTCCATGGTGCCAAAGTCTTTGGGCATTACTAGGTGGGCAGAAGTAATTTAGATCGGGGGGGGCGCGGGGGGGGGAATCTCTTCCCTCCTGGAGCCGTATGTTCAAGAGGCTGTGAGTGTAAAATGGTACAGCTCTCCCTTCTTGCTAGGGTCATTTCAACCTCACATGGATCTCTCTCCCGAGAGTGCTTTAGGCATTTCTTTCTGTGCAGCACACTTTTCCTGAGTGCCTGGCACTCCCCCAAAATGACTGAGACCGGCCGAAGGCCCCCTGGAGAGGGGACTGTGTCTCCCCTGTTCAACTCCCCAGCATGCCTGGCACATAGTAGGTACATTGGTTAGTCTGTGTTGAAAACATCTGCTCAAGGAGCTAGTGCTGGAGGAGAGTAGGTAAACCCCTATTTTGCATCTACGAACTGGGGATGACTTCAATCCAAGGACATCGTGTGCGTTCAAATGATAGAGTATAATCATAAACATAAATAAAATAAAAGTGTAGGATAAATAAGGGAAAGAAGACTCAAAAGAAAGATGCAACCTGACAGACGCCTGAAAATCCGATTTTTCAAAAACAGATCATCGTAAGATGCTTAGAACAAAGAATCTTCCAACTGGAAGGGATCCGAGAAGTTATTTATTCCTCTAAGTTTACGAAGGAGCAAGCTGAGACAGAGAGAAGCTAAGCAAGTCGCCCAATGCCATAGAGCCAGGCAGTCCCAGCCCAGTAGTCTTTCTCTGCCCAGCCCACCCTGCATGCTTAGGAGCCTCTTCACAGGCAAGAAGAGTTCATTGAAAGAGCACACTCAGTGCACTGACAAACATCTGCAGATCCAGACTGTTGCTCCCCCTTGAACCCCGAGTCCCTCATTCCAATTCTCCATTCACACAAGCATCACATGGCTGCCTGGACCCCCCATCGAGGCAGGACGTCTCTCAAGGGCAGGGACCCCGTGTGTCTCCCTGGAAATCCCCTCAGCTCCCTGTACACAGAGCCCACCCTGCTTCCTCTCCCATGTAGTCTTCATGACCGCCCCAAAGAAGCCAAACACAGGAAAGCCCTGAAAACAGTTATATGCTAAACAAAGGCACAGTACCACTCTCCCTCCTTTTCAGAAAGTTTATGGCCATTGCTAACCACTCATTTGGCTACTAATCATACATTGCCCTGTGACAGCCAACTGCTACTGTATCAACATCTTTTTATTGCTCTCTAACTTAGTGGTGTTTAGGTGGTGCCGTCTAAACCAGTCAGAAACCTGGGAAGGTCTGGAGGACTGTGAACACAGACCCTGGCACCACCCTTTCCCTCCCGGCCCCCACCATAGCACCTGGCCACCTGCCAGCCCCGCGCTCCCATCCAACACAAGGGCTCTATACATTCCAGGCACTCAAGAAACAGTTGTCCTTTTAAATTTCTGGGCTCTCAACAGACACCTGTGGGTGCTAAGCTGTCTAAGAAGAGCTGAACAGAGCTCTAGAGCAGGGCTTACACAACCTGGTTTCTAGTCCTGCTCGACCACAATCCAGCCTGGTGACACTGATGTCACTTCCCTTCTCTGGGTCTCTGATGATCTCTCTGGTCCCTTCCCTGCCATAGGATGGTGGGAAAACTACTACGTAAAGTGAGGTATAGGTGGACTCTTGCCCAGAGATGTGTAAATTTGAGTGAAATTTGGGGCCCCCTCCTGGCCAAAGTGGTTTTAGCACCTTTAACTCCGGCAGCTGGCCCCAAGGTATCCCTTTCAGTCCTCAGCTGACCTCTGGCCAGGCATGAATGACCTGCCAATTTATAGACTATGAGCATCCAGGGCATTTGTGCTTCTCTCTCTCTTTCTTTTCTTCCTTCTTTTTCTGTCCCTCTCTCTCTTTCAGATCAGCCCTAATAGTCTTATGTTTGGGGAGTGTATTAAGGATTGTTAGTCCCTCCTGAATTTGGAATAGACAGTGAGGCCAACTTCCATTTTCTCCAGAGAAAGGTAAATTGCTGGCCAGACTTCGCCTCTCTTTGGTTGCCTTGGAATGGGATCAGGATGAGGTGCTGGAACTGCCCTATCTGTTCAACCCCACTATTCAATAACTGCAGCCATAATAACAGGCCCCTCCTGCTTGCCAAACCGTCAGGTGGGGGAAGCCACTTTCTCTCTGTCTCCCAACACAGTAAGAATATCAACACAATCTCAACAGGCTTCTTTTCGTGGTATCACTGAGAGCCTCCGCCGCCTGTCTTAGCCTTGACTCTGGTAAGTGTTCTTAGGCAGCAGAATTCTTTGGTAGAACTACTTCCAAGTTCCCGCCTTATTAAATGACCAAGCCCCTGGAATACCAAAGGGAAATCTGATAACTTGCATGGCCAAGGAGGACAAGGACACAATTAGAGTCACAGAGAGAAAATAGTATTATTCTATAACTCCAGACATCTGGTCCCCAAACCAGTGCGTTGTGTTTTAAGACCCTCAGGACGGGAGCGTGGACAGTTTCGTACATCTAGCTCAGCTACTGAATATGCCTTCAGATGCATTCCTGCCTGGTAGGGGGTTACCAGCATTGTCTTGTATAAAAGATCAATCTGCATAGTTCCATTTAACCATAAACCACCAAAGATTTTCTTTTTCAAAATCCCCTGGATTTTCCAGAAGCCAGCAAACCCTAAGTTAGCCGCTGGATGACAAAAAGAACAGAACAACAACAACAAAAAATCCTTGGGGAATTCAAAGGCAGTTTCTTTAAATAGCCTGAAGCCACAAATAACCAAAAATATGAGTCTGGTTTTGGTTTGACCCTCTTTTTTTCTCTTTTTTTCAGTTCCGTATTCAAAAATGTCATCGAAATTACTGTTCTTCATCCTGTTTGAACCCATATGTCTATTTCAGGTGAAAGATTCAAGACTCTGAAAGTCACGTCTGACTCCAGCTTATGTCCTGCCTTCTCTGTCTGAAGCAGAAATTATCCCCATAGCTGATTCACTGCTTACCCCCATAGGCTAGAACAGGAAGCTTTCTTGGGTTTTCCCACCTAGGTGAATCTGGCAGGGATTTGGCCTGCCAACAAGGTGTTGCCCTAGGCAGATTACTATGATCACTTTGATTACTCTTACTGCTTACTATATGAATAGTGCATACCTTAGTTAAGACTCTGGTTTACAAGTACTAAAAATTGAGCTAGGCCAGCTAAAAAAAAAGAAGGGGCTTTATTTCCAATATACAGTGGGGTCTCCTTCTCCACAGACATTGGGCGTCTCAGTAGAACCAAGAAGTAGCAAATCTTTGAGAACGTGCTCATTTTCCCCATCCCTGCTTAGCACTGTGTGCTCTGTTTTATTCTTCTCTATCTGCAGACTGTTTTTCTCTGCTTCTTCACCCACATAGCAAGGGTCCCCAGTGCCCAAGTATCTACCAGCCTCTCAATTCCAGACACACCTGGGACCCACAGGCTGCCTCCTTAGTCCAGATCCCACTTCCCAGGAAATGCAATCTCATTGGCCCAGCTTCAGTCATATGTCCACCCTGACCCAATCAATTATCATGGGGTGGAGTCATGTATTATAAACATTTCTCTTGAGAGCCAACCCACCTTCTAAGAAAAAAGGCTGATGTGAGTGACCCACACACCCCAGAATACACCTACTAAATTATTGTTTACTTTTTCGAGGACTTCACTTGTTTATTTACTCACTCAATGAATATTTAAGTTATCAACATGTTCACCCACTCTGCCAGGAACTGGGCCTACATGTGGGGCAAACCAGACCAAAGTCCTTATCCTCAGAGAATTTTATCACCTTTAGGGAAGATATACATTGTTTTAAAAATCATACAAATAAGTGTAAAATTATAATTGTGACAAATGTTATCAAGGTGAGGCAAACATATGCTAAAGCACGAATGGTGGTCGTCTCTCGGGTGGGAATATAAAGTCTTAAATTTTAAAAATTAATTTATTTAAAAACTTAAAAATTCTATAGCGCACATGTCCTTCTGTCATAACATTTTTTTAATGTGCATTTTGAAAGGATCACTGTAGTCGCCTGGTGAAGGGCCCAGTGGATGAGGGGGACTGCGAGAAATTCTGCAGTGCAGTACAAGAAGTGACGATAGCTTGGAGTAGGATGATGATGTTGGGGTGAAGTGAAGGGAACTGCTGGAGGTAGAGTGGCCTCTGTTTGGTGATGTTGATCAGGGATGAGGGAAACAGAGGTGCTAAGGACAGTTGGAGGGTGGTGGTGGACTGCACAACTGGGGGAATGGTGGTGCTATTCAGTTTTCTAACTTTTTTTAGTCTATAATATATGGGGGCTGATCTAGTCAATATCAAAAAAATTCCCTTTAGGGGCGCCTGGGTGGCTCAGTTGGTTAAGCGACTGCCTTCGGCTCAGGTCATGATCCCGGAGTCCCGGGATCGAGTCCCGCGTCGGGCTCCCTGCTCAGCAGGGAGTCTGCTTCTCCCTCTGACCCTCCCCCCTCTCATGTGCTCTCTGTCTCTCTCTGTCTCAAAAAAAAAAAAAAAAAAAATTCCCTTTAGCTATCATCATCATCATCACCATCGTCATCATAGTAACAATAACAATAGTAATCACAGCAATTTTTTTTTAAAGATTTTATTTATTTGAGAGAGAGAAAGAGCACGAGCATGAGGGGGGAGGGAGGGGCAGAGGCAGAGGGAGAAGCGGGCTCCCCGAGAAGCAGGGAGCCCGATGTGGGGCTGGATCCCAGGACTCTGGGATCATGACCTGAGCTGAAGGCAGATATTTAACTGACAGCCACCCAGGTGCCCCTACAGTAATTTTTTTAAAGATTTTATTTATTTGAGAGAGAGAGCATGAGTGAGTGGGGAGAGGGGCAAAGGGAGAGAGAATCTCAAGCAGACTCTGCGCTGAGCGCGGAGCCCAACATGGGGCTGGATCTCACAACCCTGAGATCATGACCTGAGCTGAAATCGAGAGTTGGTCGCTTAACCGACTGAGCCACCCAGGCACCCCTCTCGGCAGTTATTTAATAAGCCCCTAGTGTGTGCTGTGCCAGGAATTGTGCTGAGTGAGCACCATGCTCGTGTATTTATTCCACAAATGGGAATTTTTTTTTTAAAGATTTTATCCACCTATTTGACAGAGACAGAGAAAGAGTCAGAGAGCACAAGCAGGGGGAGAGGGGGAGGGAGAAGCAGACTCCCTGCTGAACAGGGATCCTGATGAGCGGGGCTCCATCCCAGGACCCTGGGATCATGACCCGAGCTGAAGGCAGATGCTCAACCCACTGAGCCACCCAGGCGCCCCCACAAATGGGAATTTAGTGAAAACAAGAATGTCCTCCTTTGTGGAGTTCACAGTCTAGGTGGAGGAAACAATGAAATAGGCAAGGGAAAATCAAGACTTTGGGACCCCTTCCAATCTCTATTTTTTAAATATTTGTTCAGCATTTATTTAAAGAGGGCTGGGAGAAATAAATTTTCTTTTCTTTCTTTCTTTCTTTATTTAATTTTTTATTTTTTTTTAAAGATTTTATTTATTTATTTGACAGAGAGATAGACAGAAGAGCACAAGCAGAGGGAGTGGCAGAGGGAGAGGGAGAAGCAGGCTCTGCACTGAGCAGGGAACCCGATGCGGAACTCGATCCCAGGACCCTGAGATCATGACCTGAGCCGAAGGCAGACGCTTAACCATCTGAGCCACCCAGGCGCCCGAAATAAATTTTCTATTACATGTGCACTTCTTCCTCTACATTCAGAGTAAGGCGTTATTACATGGATTGAAAGCAATGTTTTCTGAATCATCTTTTATTTCATGGTTTTCCATACTTGGATAATGTCACTCACATACTTCCTATGAGTAAAAGTAACTTACATGGATATAGCTTCAGAATCTTAAAAGATATTTTTTTTTTTTCAGAATCTTAAAAGATATTTTAAGAGTTTCTTTTTTTTTTTTTTTAACTTTCATGGAGGTCAAATGTTTCCTATTTTTTGAAGTTCTCTCTCATTTTTTAATTTTGGGGGAGGGGAGAGGAGGAAGTTTTCTGAATAGTTAACTTCTTGGGAGGCATATTAAAAGTTTGAACTTAACTTAAAGCCAATCATTCCTTCCAAGGAAATAGCTCTAGGCCATAGAGTACCGCACATTGACCTTGCAGCTGGGGGTGACCCCTGCTGACTTACAGGGCTGTCTGCTGGCTGGGGTCAGAGCTGGCCCAGCCCAGTCTACAAGCGCAAAGCATCCTGTACAGGCCCACTGCAAGAATATTCCAGGAGATGGGAGGTGCTCATGCGGAGGGATTTGTAATTTCCACTTGGAGGATGCTGTTTAATGTGGCAGGAACTGGACCTTTTGTGCCAGCAGATCCTTGGAAAGTCCCACCCTTTCAGGCCAAAACTTAGCTATTTGTCTACCCTGCTTAACACATGGTGGATTACCACTGTTCAGATTTTTAGAAACAAAATAGAAAATTCTCACCAATGGATAGCCAAGAAATCATGTAGAGGATGTCTGATTATTAAGTCATGATATTATTAAAACATAAGAATGCCAGCTCTATAAGCACAGGGATGTTGGGCTATTTTCTCACCATGATATACCCCCGTGCTGAGAACAATGTCTGACACATGACAAGTTTTCATTAACTCAACAGTAGTGAATATTTTTTACTTTTGGGGGCCATATGATCGGTTGCAACTACTCAACTCTGTATAGTATGCCCCTACTATGACCCTATAATTTCACTCCTAGTATAGATCCAAGAGAAATTAGTGCATACGTCCACCAAAAAAAAAAGGAACTAAAGTATTTAAGCAGGATTTTTCATAATTACACAAAACTTAAAGCCACTCCGATGTCCAGAGACACAAGAGAGCTTGTTTCTTCTCTCTCTCTCCTCCCCTACCCCACCTCCCACCTGTGTGAAGAAACCAGGAAGAGAGTCCTCACCAGAACCCATCCATGCTGGCCTTCTGATCTCAGACTTACCAGACTCCAGAACTATGAGAAATAAACATCTGTCGTTTAAGCCACTTGGCCTATGAAATTCTTGTTATAGTAGCCAGAATTGACTAAGACAGACCTCAATTTTCTTAAAAATGAATGAAATAAAACTAAACAAGTCAGCCTGGATAAATCTCCACAAGATTCTGGTGAGTGAAAACAATGCATGTTGCAGAAGGATATGTACAGTATACCATTTACATAAATGTTAAAAATAAAAAAACCATACTATACATAATATACATATGTTTAGGGATATAAACAGCTGTGGTTAAAATATTAAAATGGACAGGAAGAACACATACCAACTTCAGGATAATGGTGAGAGAGGGGAACCAGAAGATTCTGTAATTGTAGTAATACACATCTTTTAAAAAAGAATTGAATGTGGTAAAATGCTCATATTTTTTAAACTTGGGTGATGAGAACTTATTTTTCATATTGCTGTCTGTACTGTGAAGTATGTTGGAAATATTCATAATTTTTAAATTATTTAAAATGGAAATATAAAATCAATCAGTAGGGACAACGAATGTGCTTTGATAGGCATAAAAAGACATCTATTTCTGTATTTTGTTATTGTTGCCCAGCATCAGGTGCAGCAAATAAGAACACAGGGAATAGGGCGCCTGGGTGGCCCAGTTGGTTGGGCGACTGCCTTCAGCTCCGGTCATGATCCTGGAGTCCCGGGAACGAGTCCCGCATCGGGCTCCCTGCTCAGCGGGGAGTCTGCTTCTCCCTCTCCCGCTCCTCCCTCTCGTGCTCACTCTCTCTCTCTCTCAAATAAATAAATAAAATCTTTAAAAAAAAGGAACACAGGGAATAACTTCCGAAGCTGTGACTCCCTGGGCAAGAGTGAATGGGTTCCTTTTATTTAGGGTTAAGATGAATATTTAGAAAGGGGAACCTTGTCATCATATGTAAAGGCGGGCATAAGGTTACTACTGTGCCTTAAGGAAACATGCCTATACGTACACTGTATGTTATGGAAATGAGGCTTATGCTCCTCCTTGGGTGGAGATTTTAGTATTTCAGGGAGGTAAAGGTAACTGTCGGTCTCTTGGACTCCATGGGTCACTTCATGGTCCACCTGCGCAGGCGTGAGTTGGGGGTTAAGTTCAAATTGGTCTGCGTCTGCTGGAGCTCTTCCTCTGGGGAGTTGTTACTGCTTAAGGGGTAGTTTCAGTTTCTGTCATGGGATGCTCTGCCCGTGGGGTCTTTTGCCTGAGTTAAGACTGCAGAGAAGAGCTTAAGGAAAAACGTGGGACCCAGGTCAGTGGGTGGGTCCAAGCAACTGAGCAGTAAAAGTCAGGTCTTGGGGTCTGGCTGGTGACAATGTGACACTGAACCCTCAGACAGAAACAGACAGAAGCCACTACTTCCTCACTCCCCCCACCCCAGTCATTATTTTCTCACCCTCTGAATGTCGCTACTATATTTTTGCCAGTATTTCAGGGTCCGTGTGTGTTTTTAGATCTTCCTCATAATAGCTATTTGGACCGTATGCGGCAGAGCTGTGCGATGCAGAAAGTGTGTGGGTCTGGGTTTGGATTCCTGCTCTGCCATTATTCTTTGTGCAACCTTTTTAAGCTTTGCGTGAGTCATTATTTAACCTTTCTAAGCTCAGTTTCTTGCCTATAAAACGGGGATAATAAAACTTAATTTGGGGGGGTCATTTCCAACTCTTGGAAAATGGTCAGCACAGTGTGGGCATGCGGTGAGTCTTCAGTAACCGTTACCCGCCACCACCATCATCATCATCATTACTCAGAGGAGCACATCTTTCTCTGGTCCTGCTGGTTTGTGAAGACTGTACATAACCTTCACCTTCAAACATTAAGCAACTTGGGTTCATCGATTTATTCAGTAACGATTGCGTGCTTACTCTGGGAGCAAGCTAGACCAGAGCTCTGCCCTTAAGGAACTTGCCTTTTTAGTGTGATTGGTGCATTTGCCAATTTCTCTCCGGGTGGAATGATCAGGCAATGGTACTTGTCACTCTTTCACAGAGACCTGCTCCTTCAAAGTGCTCACTGCTTGTTGCTCGATTCCTGATAGATCCGACTGATAACAGCTTGAGGTTTTCTAAGCTTCTCCTTAATAGTGCGTTCTTCTCCTCCGTGTGCAATGTGTTATTTATGGGCGGCACTGGAAGTGCGTGTTCATCACCAGACTTCTTTGCATATGTTTTTACAAAAGCATGAAGCTGTTCGATTTCCGTGGCATGAAACGGAAAGCCTTGTTTTCATGCTCCACTGTGTTTAGTCTCAAAATGGCATTGCAGCTTGGCAGGGTCTATAAAGCTAATTTGCAGAATTTACTACACAAAACACATTTAGGACTTGGGTAATTTTTTTTTTTTTTTAAAGATTTTATTTATTTGAGAGAGAGAGAGAGAGCACATGAGAGGGGGTAGGGTCAGAGGGAGAAGCAGGCTCCCCGCCGAGCCGGGAGCCCGATGCGGGACTCGATCCCGGGACTCCAGGATCATGACCTGAGCCGAAGGCAGTCGCTTAACCAACTGAGCCACCCAGGCGCCCCGGACTTGGGTAATTTTTATTGCCATAAAAGGTGACTTCCCCAAATGACTAAATATCATCGTTCTTTCTAGCCTTGGAGTGGGCTTTGCACGAGATTTCCAGTACGTTGCTTTCATCAGTGAGGCTGAGGCTTTGAAGAATTGGTCTAAGATGGGATATTTGATATCTTGTCCTGATCAAACTCATCATACTCAAATTTCCTTCTTAAATATCCTGTTTTTCACCATAGCTATTCAGGCACTCGTGTCTAATGGCTATAGCAGGATCGTGCCTCGATGAGAAGTATAACCCCGGGAACAGGTTACTGCAGGACTGACATGTGAATGATAAAGAGTGCAGTTGCCCTGTGGTCGCCAGTGTATTCCCACTTGGAATTATAACACATTTGGATGTGGATATTGTTGCCTGAGTTTTAAACATAGTTAAAACATAGTTTTGAAATTTTAATTTTCACAGAGTAATGTGTAGCCGAATTGTGTTTATGGAGAGACTTATAGATGTGTATCAAGCACTGGCGGTGTCCTGCTCATGTCCCCTCAGCCCATTCCAGAGATCTGCAGCTTCCGTGGACTTTCCATACCCATTGGCAATCTCTCCCCTCTAGCACCTGTGTTTCTCTGTCTGAGAACTCTCTCTGGCTGTCCTCTCCAGAAGCTATAGCCCCTGTGAGTTAACATACAACCAGTAAGGAACTAGAGTTAGTGACTAAATCCCCCAACTCATTCTTTAGACCATCCTCAAGGTGTGTCCACAGAGTCTCTCGAGGGGCACAGTGGGATTGATCACCAATTGCCCAAAGTGCTAATCTGCTCATTAACATACCTTCATTGGCTTTTTCCCCTTCCTGTCTCACTTCTCCCATGCCCTCACCGCGCTTATCTGGATTATGTCCCTCTAAAATGACTTGCATCCAAATCATTGACATGGGACTGCTTTGAGGGGAGCCCACAGTTAGACGCCGTGCACCTTAAATGAGGTAGAGGGATTCCCACCTAACTGATAAGGGTGCGCTAGGCACAAAATGAAGTGCTGTCCAACGCAAAGTAGTTCTCCCACTTACCACACCTGGGCCACCTCTTTCCTTTTGAAGAACTGTTCTTGTCCCCAGAAGAACTGCCTCCCTAGCCATTGGTTGAAACTGGGGACCTGATCCAAGCCATGAATAACACCCCACACCATTGCAATTGTGATTGTCCATGGAGAGAATGTAACCCACATTGGAAGAACCAGAAAACTTCCCGGGATTTTTCTAACTGGTGCTAATCGAAGAGAATCTCTTTCCTCTCAGAGCTATGAAGTCCCAAAGCTGACCTCGGCCATCTCTCTCACCTCACAGAGAAGCCTTTCACAGTGCAAGAGTATACAGCGAATTCTCAGAGAGAGGCAAGAGACGAGCATCAGGGGCATCTTTGTGGCATTTGAATCCTAGGACAGTTGATCCTAAACCAGGTCCACTCTGTCCCTCCTCATAGTTCAGTTTGTGGACTTCTCTACACATCACCACGTTGGCATAAGCTAGTTAGTGACTTTATCGTTGTTCTTTTTAAGATTTTATTTATGGTGTGCCTGGGTGGCTCAGTTGGTTGAGCGGCTGCCTTCAGCTCAGGTCATGGTCTTGGGGTCTTGGGATCAAGCCCCGTGTCGGGCTCCCTGCTCAGTGGGGAGTCTGTTTCTACCTCTCCTCCTCTTTCTGCCCCTCCCCTGCTCATACTCTCTCTCTCTCAAATAAATAAATAAAATCTTAAAAAAAAAATAAAGTTTTTTAAAAAAATAAAGATTTTACTTATCTGTCAGAGAGAGAGAGAGAGCATAAGCAGGGAGAGCGGCAGGCAGAGGGAGAAGCACTGAGCCTGATGCGGAACTCGATCCCAGGACCCTGGGATCATCACCTGAGCCGAAGGCAGACACTTAAGTGACTGAGCCACCCAGGCGTCCCCAAACTTTCTTATTTACAACCAAAGAACCTTACTACAGACATTTAACTCTGGGGCAGAAAGTTGGATTGGGCGTGAGAATAAAGAGCAGGAGAATCACTTTTTGGATACTGTGTTTTTCAGTCCTACAATTTCCATTTGATTCTTTTTTTAGTTTCCAGATTTCTCCTGAATTCCTCATCTCTTCACCCAGTATATGCATCTTTTATTGTAGACTCTTTAACATATTTATCAAAGTTATTTTAAAGTCCTTGTCTGACTTTCAAATCATTAATGGCCATTTCCATTTTGAATTTAGAGCTATGAATTTAAGAACTGATTTTTAGATTAATAATAGAAAGACATAATTCATGTTTACACATGCTTATCTGTTCTATGCTCATTAAAGTATATTCATTAAGAATTTATCTTGTTTTGGGGTGCCGGGGTGGCTCAGTCAGTTAAGCTTTCCAGCTCAGTTCATGATCTTAGGGTCATGGGATCAAGCCTGGCGTCAGGCTCCGTGCTCAGCAGGGAGTCTGCTTGAAGATTCTCTCCCTCTGCCCCTTCCCCTGCTCTCTTGCTCTCTCTCTCTCTCTCAAAATAAATAAATAAATCTTTAAAATAAAATAAAATAAAGTCCTTGTCCGTCTGGGTTTGAGTCTGTTTCTATTGACTGACTTATGTCTTAATTATGGGTCACATTTTTCCTTTTGCTCACGTATCTAGTAATTTTTTATAGTGAACATTGTGAATATGTTCTAGAGACTGGACTCTGTTATCTTCCTCTGATGAACACTTTCTTGCAATAGGCAGAGAAATTATTGGTTGGATTACGTCTCTTAAAACTTGCTTTTGGGTTTTGTTGGGGTGGGTCTGTTTTGGTTTTAACCTTACTGCTAGGGTGAATGCCTCAGTCAGAGATACAGTCTTTACTCTGAGTGTGGCCCTTCCACGGTTTCAGCTGAAGGCTTGGGCTGTTTACCAAACTGCTATAGCTTGGCAAGACTTTCAACTCCAAATTCTGTCTTCCCTGTGATGGCCAATGGCAGCAAAATCTCTGCTCAATCTCTGTCAGCCCTCAGCTGATGGGTTCCCCTTGGAATCCTTGGAGTCTCACCTGGACAGGTACAGTTCAAGGATCAGCCAAGGATTTGAGAATAATTTTTACACATATTTGGGGGCTTTCCACTCTGTGGCTCTCTCCTTGCCAGAATTTTCTCCTCAAGTTTCAGTCACTGTTTTTGCAAACTCCTTCTCAGAATCATTAGTCCCTCAATGACCCCTACCCTGTGCAAGCTGACTGAGGCTCTCCAAGTGTGGTCCTCAGACCAGCAGCATTAGCATCATGTGGGAACTGGTTAGAAATGCAAAATTTGGGGCCGCACCCCAGGCCTAGTGAATCAGAAACTCTGGGGCTGGAGGCCAGCCATCTATACTCTAACAAGCTCTGCAGAGATAATAATATACACTAAAGTTTGAGAACGATTGCCTTAGGGAAAAGCTATACGAATGTGGAGTTTCCCTTCCTTTACTGTCTGGATGCTCTCCAGTGCCATCAAGTAGGTTCCTGGGCTTGTTTTTTTGGGGGGGGGTGTGTGTGTCCAGAATTCCTAATCATTATTTGTAGAAGGGATTAGCTTTAAACAAGCTACTCTGTCAGATGGGAATTTGGACATTCACTTTTCAGTATATATTCTATACTGAAAACAACTGCTTGATTTTTTTCTGCTAAGAATCTACATTATTTAAAAAACAAATTTAAAATACTTTTAATTGAGATTTGAATGTTTATAAAACCCTAGAAGTACCTTATAGTTTCATGGAACACAGCTGGAGAAATCTCTAGTTTAAACCATATGATTGACAGTATGGGTGGGGATTAGCTTCAACCTTGTCTAGGAGTATCTATCTCCATGGCAACTGTCACCATAGTATCAGGCCTAGGACAGAGGTGGTAAATGAGCTCGTACAGGGTGGGGAGGAATGCAGTGTGGTATCTTCCTGGTCCCCATTCCAGGAAATCCCAGAGACATGCCTCTCACCTTGATAGAAGAAGCCTGCAGATAACAGCCAGATGGAAATGACCTCTTTGCTGCTCATTACCAGCATTCCAACCTGTTTTCAGGAGGAGGCTCTTCACTCCCGTGGGTCATATTCACATCAGCTTTGGTTCATCAGGCCTCACGTGTTAACCTCACCTGCTCACATTGCTCCTCCAGAACAGGGACTCCCCCTCAAGAAGGAACTGACCTTAGGTTTCTCAGTATTCCCACCCTACCGGACCTATGGGATGGAGAGGAAGTTCATCTAAAAAATCACCCCCCCTCCTTTGCCTGTACCCTCGACAGACCCACTGGGGTTTTGTCCACTAGGGAGCAGGCACTGGGCAGTGCTTCCTCAACTTTAATGTGTACGTGAGTTTCCTGCGGATCTCGTTAAAATGTAAATCTTGATTTAGTGGGTGTTATGGGCTGAACAGTGTTCCCTCAAAACTCATACGTTGAAGTCCTGACCCCTACTACCTGGGAATGTGACTGCATTTGGAGATATGGTCTTTAAAGAGGTAATTAAGGTTAAATTAGGTCCTTGAGGTGGGCTCTAATCCACCTAAGAGGACTGATCTCCTTATAAGAAGAGGGGAATATAAACAGACACAGAGGGAAGACATAAGGAGAAGATGGCTATCTACAAGCCAAGTAGACAGGCTCCAGAGGAAACCAACCCTGCATACACCTTGACCTTGGACTTTAAGCCTCCAGAACTGTAAGAAAATAAATCTCTGTTGTTTAAGCCACCAGTCTGTGGAACTTTATCCTACATAGCAGCCCCAGCTGACTAATACAGGAGGTCTGGGGAGGGAATTGGCAGTTTGCATTTCTTTTTTTAAAGATTTTGTTTATTTGACAGAGAGAGACACAGTGAGAGAGGGAACACAAGCAGGGGGAGTGGGAGAGGGAGAAGCAGGCTTCCTGCTGAGCAGGGAGCCCGATGCGGGGCTCCATCCCAGGACCCTGGGATCATGACCTGAGCCACCCAGGTGCCCCATAGAGAGTTTGTATTTCTAACAAGCTCCTGGATGATGCTGACACTGCCCATCCAAGGACCACACTTTGAGTAGCAAAGACCTGGAGAATCTGGTCCCTTTTTGTTTGATGGCAATGTCAGCAGCTTACCAAATCACTGAGCAGGTGGGGAAGAAGAGCGCTTTTTTCCTCAAACTCTGCCTTCCTTAAGATGGCTAAAGGTAATTGTTCTCAGCCTTTTTGATTTGCATTACTTTTGAGATATTATAAACACGAGGCACCTTTCAGGGGATGAGGTTAGATTATATAAGCAAACAAGATGGACTGGATAATAACAGTAGGTAAACTGGGGACCTCACGCCCCGTCTAATGTGAGCAAGCTGCCATTCGGTCTCTGAGCCGGAAGATGAGCTTAGTGTGGTCGTATTTTCCAAAGTTTCAAGAGAAGCTAGACATTTGGGTTTTTACATTAAATCTCTAAATTTTTAAACTTTTCAATGTTGGCAACTCCATCAATTTATTTTTGAAATGTGAGGCAAACGAGCACCCTGAGGTCCTGGATGTGTTCTTGATCTAGATCTTGTTTTGGGAATATACATAGGTAGAAATTCATCAAGCTGTGTGATTAAGATTTGTACAATTTCCTCCTTGTAATTTATGCCACAATAAAAAATCTGCATGGGAATGATGCCTATCAACCTCAAGGTCACGTGTGGGGGTGGAGGCAGGGGAGGAATGGGGTTGGTTTCTACCTGTATCTCTAACATCATGTTTCCTTAAAGAGAGAGAACTGAAGCATGTACGGGAAATTAAGAATAGCTGTCTCCGTGGTGTCTAGGTTTTCTACCTTATTTTGTTCTGTATGTTTGAAATATTTCATAATTAAAGATTTTTAATATTAAAAAAAAATAACGCCTGAGAATATCAGTACTGTATGGGCCAAACCAAACCCTCTGGAGGTTTCTGAACTATTCTTTTAGTTTCGCTCTGGGGCTGTATTGCTGTTCAGATAAGAATGTTCGTGGGCCCTTGGGGCGCCTGGGTGGGTCAGTCGGTTAAGCCGCTGCCTTTGGCTCAGGTCATGATCCTGGGGTCCTGGGATCGAGCCCCGCATCCGGCTCTTTGCTCAGCAGGGAGCCTGCTTCTCCCTCTCGTCCCCACTCGTGCTCTCTCTTGCTCTCTCTCTCTCTCTCAAATAAATAAAATCTTAAAAAAAAAAAAAAGAATATTCGCGGGCCCGATCCCGTTGTCCTACATGTGTCAGTAAATACCTGCATCCCCCATGCCATGTGTGGGACGTGATGTCATCTCACCCACTCAGCGTGGCATCCTCTATGACTTTATCAGGAGAAGCGGCATTCTTGCCCAGCCTCAGGTGTAGTGAAAACACAGCTTATGCATCCAGGTGAAGACACTGTGTTGTGTTCACCGGTGAGAACCACCACAGAATAGGCTTCTCTGGTCTTGAAAGCAAGACAGCCCAGTGGTGAATCTCACTGGGTACCAACCTGGCTCTGCCACTTACTTGCTGTGTCCTCTTAGGCAACTTAGTCTCGACCTCAATTTCCTCACATGCAGCATGGGAATAATAATAGTATCTCCCTATCTGGGTATATGTGAAGATTTAAGTTTGCTGAGTGATGGGTGCACGACTTTCAATAATCACTAGCTATTATCAAGTACTTAACGTTAGTGTGATTTTACTTCAAATGTCTTTGTTACATCATGGATTAAAGCAGAGGTCACTGCATTAAGAAATTGATATGTGACCACCAAACCTCAAAGGGAGAGTATTTTCAACTCGGATTCACATAGCAAATGTGATCAAACACTGTCACAGGGGGCGCCTGGGTGGCTCAGTCGTTAAGCGTCTGCCTTCGGCTTGGGTCATGATCCCGGGGTCCTGGGATCGAGCCCCGCGTCGGGCTCTCTGCTCGGCAGGAAGCCTGCTTCTCCCTCTCCCACTCCCCCTGCTTGTGTTCCCTCTCTCGCTGTGTCTGTCAAAAAATAAATAAAATCTTAAAAAAAAAAAACCCCAAAACCAAAAAAAAAACTGTCATAGATGCCGTTTGCAGAAGCAGGGGCTGGGAACCCTCACTTCCTGCCTTCAAGGAACCGACCTGTCTGTATCCTTTGTGAAAGACCCCAAACTACTAAATCAAAACTCAAGGGAAAAGAGGATAGTGGAAGCCCCAGGCTGGTTCATTTTCTGGCTGCCTGAGCCCTCGGGGCTGGGGCACCTGCCCCTCCCTGTGGATGGTGCTGTTGCCAGGCAGACTGGCTGGTTGGCATGCAGGGTTGCTGTTTGGGGCTTGTTGCTCAAGGTAATTATATTCCTCCCAGGAACAGCACCCCGCTGGCAGCTTTGTGACCCAAAAAGGGCTTTTGCAGTGACTACTAAAGCTGTAAAGGATGCACCCAGATCCAAGAAAATCCATTCCCTGAAGGAATATGATTTCAACGACTTCTCAGTTGGTGCTTCTTTGCCTTTTAAGCCACAAGCATTAAGATTGTCTGAAATTCCAGTTATCCCATGCTGCGTTCTCCGGAGAAGCTGTAAACCACTGAGTAAATCACCGAGACAATCACAGACACTATTGGTGCCTGGAATGGAGGAGAGGCGCTAATTACCCCCGGGAGTGCATGCATTTCCTACGTGGGCCTCTCCGTGCATCTCAGGATATACATTCTTCCAGCATTTCCGCTGTCTCCAGTTCAGAAGGCCCACAGATCTGCTGGGCTGTCTTTCCCTGCCACTGGCCTAAAACTCCTGTGGCACGCACTACGGTCTGTCTGGCAGAACCTGGGAGCTGCCCCGGCCATTTCCACTCTCCTTCACCCTGAAATCGGTTACCCATCTACTTCATTAATAGTCTCTGAATCCGTCCCCCCAGCCACTGTCCCAGTTGAGGCCCTCCCTACCCTTCCCGCTTCCTGCTGCACCCACGACTCTCTGGTCTTGAGCTTGCCCTCATGCAACGCTCCTCCACTCAGCTGCCAAAATGTAAATCTGATGCCAGCTCTCAGCTTAAATCCTCTAATGCTGCCCCTCCCCACACCCACACACTGTTTTCAGACTACATGTTCCCAGTATTGCCAGAATTCTGAGTTGTCAAGAAAAGCCAGAAATCTGGATTTTTATGTGAATTCCCCCTTCCATTTTGTTTAGTTTTAGAGTTATTACATTTTCACATTAAAAACATTATAAAACATTGTAGTAAGTCTCTCACCCACTCCTGGCCCCAATTCCCTAACTGAAGAGGCCACCTCTGTTACCAGTTGCTTCTGAAGCCTTTTGGACACACACACAAACATACACATACACATTCAGACACACATACACAAACAAACACACAATCTTTTTTTCTATACAGAAGGTAGCCAATTTTTTTTATGTTGATAGAAAATTTTTTTTTATTCTTATGTTAATCCCCATACATTACATCATTAGTTTTAGATGAAGTGTTCCATGATTCATTGTTTGTGCATAACACCCAGTGCTCCATGCAGAATGTGCCCTCCTCAATACCCACCACCAGGCTAACCCATCCTCCCACCCCCCTCCCCTCTAGAACCCTCAGTTTGTTTCTCAGAGTCCATCGTCTC
>NC_138374.1:22778744-22834502 GCF_054177405.1 Leptonychotes weddellii | reverse complement strand
TTTTATTCTTATGTTAATCCCCATACATTACATCATTAGTTTTAGATGAAGTGTTCCATGATTCATTGTTTGTGCATAACACCCAGTGCTCCATGCAGAATGTGCCCTCCTCAATACCCACCACCAGGCTAACCCATCCTCCCACCCCCCTCCCCTCTAGAACCCTCAGTTTGTTTCTCAGAGTCCATCGTCTCTCATGTTGATAGAAAATTTTAAAACTCTGAGGGTCAAACAAGACACATTTGCATCCATGGGTTCTAAATTATGTAGGCATGTGCTTATGACCCGCTTGACTGAAAGTTCCCTAAAGACAGGGGTGGAGCTTTGTCTTGGCATCCCCCTCTATAGCTGGCATGACGCCTTGCACACAGCTGGCCCTCAATGAGTGCCCATCCATTTGCACATTTATTAAGCACCACTCTGTGCCTACTGTTGGGCTTGCCACAGATCTCCAGGTGAACTGTGGCATGAGAACTTTCGGAGGAAACACGACAGCGGTGAGTTAAGTCTAGGTAAGTCACAGCCCTGGGGAAACAACCAGAACTCAGCTGGCTCTAGGTTCACAGCTGCCCCCCGCCCATTTTCCCTGGTTATGTGAGCCTGCAACAAATGGGCAGAAAGAGCAGATCACGTCCCCCTCGCAGGCTTGCCCTGGCGGGGCTTCTGCTTGTGTTAACACCAGTGTTCCCAAGCCGGCGCTCATTCCCAGGAGTGGTGATTCCATTTTTTGCCCTGCACCAGGTCAAGGCAAGCCGGGACGGGACAGAAACCACAGGCCCGGGCAGTTTGCTGACTCCTCCTGGGGCGCAGGGCTTGGCTGGGAGGGCCGCTGGAGTGACTAAGGCCTTTTCAAGCTTCTTCATGTTGGGAGAAGACTCACTGCTCACGTGGTTTGGGGCCCTTCTCCTAAGTTAGGTCCTATTTGCTAGGTGATCCCTGACCAGCTGGCTTGCATGATGGTCACAGGACAAGGTAATATTCTCAGTTCATGATGAGGTGAGCCCCGCTGAGGATATGTAACAAACTCTTACCACAGTTTCCCTCCCCCATCCTTGGAGAAGGTTGCCGATTATTTCTGCAGTGACACAGGACAGGTGGTTCTCATAGGCAGCACACTTCTGTGGAGGGGCCATAAGCAATTCCCCTGGAACTGTACTGTGGCGTCCTCTCTTTCTCTCCCATTCAAGAGACCATTCTGGAATGTAAGTGGGTGGGAGCATGAATTTGTTCTAAGAGTCACCTTGAATATATTCTAATTGTAGTGTTATATGAATCTTACTGCCAAAACTCATGTAAGTGAGACTTGTCATATTCCTTTCTTTATTTCAAGTTACCTTGAGCTTGGAGACCTCACCCTCTGGGCAGCCAGGAAAATAATACTGTTGGTAGCAGGTGGGGCAGGCTCTCTCTCTCCCTGGGGATGCATGAAAATCCAGGAGGTTACATAGCCCTGGAAAATGGAGACGAGTCCACTCTTCTCCTGAGGCCAAGTCTTCTGCTGATATCCCCGGGCTGTCTCTGCAGAGGAGGAGGCTGGCCTGGCTTCTGTTCCAAGCTTGGGAATCTTGGCGAAAGCTGGGAATCCTAGGCCAAGTCTCTAAGCCTCGGGAAGACACCACAAAGCCTCTCCATGGAAGACCTGTCATCTTGCCCACCTGCCTCAGGCACCGTAGGGAGCACATTGTGGTCTGCAATGCCTGGAGTCCACTAATCTCCAATCCCTCCCAGGCTCCAGGCTTCCAGAAAACATAAGCCAGGTTGTCTGCACAAACAACTTCTGCATTTGGCCCCCAAACCAACCTCCCCGAGGCAGGGCTGGCTTCCTGCTCAGAAAGAAGAAATAAAATACAGGAAAAACAAACCCCTGTGCTAAGAGTTCAATATATTATTCTGCCACCTAATTTATATTAGAATAAACTGATCATTCACAGATCTGTGTCCGTGACAAAATTCTGCACTCATCAGGAGTCAGCCGTGCCGCAATCAGAGCTCATGTGGTGCCGCTATGGCTTTGTTCTGAAGTAGAGCACAAAAAAAATGGAAGGATATTTTGTCCTCACCCCTGCTTTCTTTCCCCCATTCACTGATTGTCCTGAGAACGAAAACATAAAAGCCCTTCTCCCTGAGGAAGCAATTTCTAGGCAAGAAGATTATCAAAAGGGTTGCTGCCCAGTGCCTCCATTAATTGTACCAAATCCGGTCAATTATGAAAATACAAGCATCACCTTATTACGATAATTATGCAATGCTGATTAAAGTGGAAGTGGTATTAAAACTACTTCTTTTCCTAAAACTGTCTTCTCCACTTAACTAGCACTTTCTTAAAAACGATCTTAGTTTTCAAATTAATCTAGTGTCCATGAGCCAGAGCTGAAGAGCCTCTGGTCTATGAGAGGTCTGCATTGATAATATGGCGACTGGTTTCAAAAAGATTGCTGCCTTCGTGTATGAGTATATGTTATATCGGGGCAGGCATGGGACCCAAGCACTTGAAGTAGAAAAATGGGAACCTTGAGGTTTGAGTTCTTCGGGATGTTTATTCCAGCTGTGCATTGATTGGGAGCTCAGCAGCAGGCCTCTGGGCTAATACCTGTAGCTGATACCACCGCAGAACATAGGACCAGGACCATTCTCAGCCTCTTCTGCAATCAATGGTTACTTCCCAGGGCAAAGCTGCATCTGTCTTGAGGTTGCCTATCAACACCACTCATACGTAAAAAAATATAAACGCAAAGGAAACCCGGAAATCATTTTTACCTCTCAGATGGTTGGTGATTAAAACCACAGATAGTACAAATTATAGATGAGCCTTTAGGCAAACAGTAGACTCATAAATCATTGATAGGAGTATAAATGGATCAGTCTTTCCAGTGAGTAATGTGTCAATGTCTATTCGAATTCTTAAATGCTCATGCCCTCTTTCCTGGTAGTTGCACTGCTAAAAATTTACCATACAAATACACTTGCAAATGTATGGCAAGAAAGGAAAAATGTACAAGGATGTTTCCTGCAGCATTGGTGGCAACAGACACAAACCGGAAACCAGTTAAACGTTTCTCAATAGCAATATGGTTAAATACATTAAGGGACAGCCACACGAGGGAGTTTTGTGACCATTTAAAAGGATGTGGTCAGGGGCGCCTGTGTGGCTTAGTTGGTGAAGCACGCTATTCTTTTTTTTTTTTTAAGATTTTATTTATTTATTTGAGAGAGAGAATGAGAGACAGCACAAGAGGGAAGAGGGTCAGAGGGAGAAGCAGACCCCCCGCTGAGCAGGGAGCCCGATGCGGGACTCGATCCAGGGACTCCAGGATCATGACCTGAGCCGAAGGCAGTCGCTTAACCAACTGAGCCACCCAGGGGCCCGAAGCACGCTATTCTTGATTCCAGCTCAGGGTCATGAGACAGAGCCCTGCTTTGGGCTCCGAGTTCAGCAGGGAGTTTGCTAGAGGTTCTCTCTTTCCCTCTGCCCCTCCACCTGCTCACATGCTTCCTCTCTCTCTCAAAAAAATAAATAAAATCTTAAGAAAAAGGATGTGGTCAAACACTGTTTTGATGACTATAACTTTGTAATATACAGTTGGCCCTTGAATAACAGGGGTCTGAACGATACAGTTCCACTTATACACAGTTTTTTTGATAAATACAGTACTATAAATTTATGTTCTCATCCTTACGATATTTAATAACATTTTTTTCCTCTAGTTTACTTTTTGTTAAGAATACCATATATAGGGCGCCTGGGTGGCTCAGTTGGTTAAGCGACTGCCTTCGGCTCAGGTCATGATCCTGGAGTCCCGGGATCGAGTCCCGCATCGGGCTCCCTGCTCGGCGGGGAGTCTGCTTCTCCCTCTGACCCTCCCCGCTCTCATGTGCTCTCTCTCTCATTCTCTCTCTTTCAAATAAATAAATAAAATCTTTAAAAAATGAAAATTAAAAAATAGAATACCATATATAATATATATAACACACAACATATGTGTTAATTGACTGTTTATGTTATTGGTAGGGCTTCCAGTCAACAGTAGGCTATTAGTAGTTACATTTCGGGGGAGCCCGAACTTCCACCTGAATTTTGACTGCACGGGGCATTAGGACCCCTAACCTCCGTGTTGTTCAAGGGCCACTTGCAGGTTAAAATCAGGAAATGTGATGCCTGTGACTTTGTTCTTCTTTTTCAAGACTGCTTTGGCTGTCTGGGGTCTTTTGTGGTCCCATACAAATTTTATGATTGGTTTTTCTATTTCTGTAAAGCAGGTCATTGGAATTTTGATAAAGATTGCTTTGGGTGGTAGAGGCATTTTAACAGTATTAATGCTTCTAATCCCTGAACATGGAATATCTTTCCATTTCTTTGTGCCCACTCGAATTCCTTTGATCCATGTCTTACACATTTCAGTGTACAGATCTTTTACCTTCCTGTTTAAATTTATTCCTACGCATTTTATTGTTTCTGATGCTATTTTAAATGAGTTTGTTTTCTTAGCTGCATTTTAAAACAGTTTGTTAGTATACAGAAATGCAACTGATTTTTTTTTTTTACAACTGAAAAATAAATAAAAGAATGTGGTCAATCTTGCACGCTAAAGTAGAAAGAAACCTCGAATATACAGAAATAAATTGAAAAACCAGGATACATATAAAATGCTGATATATTTTTTTCTGGAAAGATAGGCAAAATATTAACATGGTTATTTTTCTAAAAATATGCATATAATCTAAAAAAAAAAGAGAGACTACCTGGGACGTGGTAGACCATTTTCCCCCATTCTTTGTACTTACTGATAGCAAAAAAAAAAAAAAAAAGTTTTTTTTTCTTGTTTTTTTTTAAAGAATGAGGCTAGGGGCTCCTGGGTGGCTCAGTTGGTTAGGCGTCTTGCCTTCGGCTCAGGTCATGATCCCGGAGTCCTGGGATGGAGCCCCGCATCAGACTCCCTGCTCAGCAGGGAGTCTGCTTCTCCCCCTCCCTCTGCCTGCCGCGCCCCCTGCTTGTGCTCTCTCTCACTGTCAAATAAATAAAATCTTAAAAAAAATGAATGAGGCTATATGTGTATAAAAGTTGAAACGTGTCTGTGAGAGATTGTGCTTTCCAAAAATGCCCAGGACAATATTCCTGGTTTTACATGCCCTTCTAGAATCTTGTTACTCCCCATCAGGAGGTGGCTTATTCACTCCTCTGGAAACTGGGTGGGCCTTTGACAGCTTTGGCAATAAGAACACCATGGGAGTGACACTGCGGCTTCTGGGGCTATGCTCAGAATGGCCATACGGCTTCCGTGAGGGTTGTGCTCTCTCTTGGGATGCCTGCCCTTGGCACTCAGTCACCATTCCACCAGGAATCCCAAGCCAGCTCACAGTTAGGGGTTTGGAGTATATTCGCAGTTGTGCAAACATCACCACTAATTCCAGAACAATTCCATCAGCCCAAAAGGAAACCCTGTCCTATCCAATCCCCTCCTTCCCTCATGCCCTGGCAACCACTATCTATTTTTTTCTCTATGGATTTGCCTATTCTAGACACTCCATATAAATGGAATCATACAGTATGTGGCCTCTTGTATCTGGCATCTTTCACTTAGCATAACGTTTTCAAGGTTCATCCGTGGAGTATGTATCAGTATTCCATTCCTTTGTGTGGCTGAACAATATTCCATCGTATAGATGCACATTTGCTTATCTATTCATCCCTTCATGGACATTTGGGTTGTTTTCACTTTTTGGTTTTTAGGAATGAGTGTTGTCAACAGTGACATAGAATTTTTTGTGTGGACATGTTCTCAAAGTTCAAGTACTTTAAAATCACCTATTAATATTGAACAGCACATACCACATAATAATTAAATGATACATAATTAAAATAATTCTTATTCATTAAAACAGGTTTTCTAAGAGCAGCCATCCTGTTCCCTCATAGTAATTCAGATGTCACACGGAACACTGCATAGACTTAAAGTAATAACATAGCACTATTTCCAGATTTTTCACTAATTTACATAAACCTTTCACCAAATCAGTCTGAGTTAATGACATGCTACTTTACTATCTAAAAGAAAAAGCTATTATGTGGTCTTCAAAATTCTTCTCTTTATGTCCCAAGATGAAAACCTAGCACTTTAATTTGACACACACGGAAAGACTTCGGTCTCTTCAGGAATTTAGAGTCTGATTTAGAGTTCTTGTGAACACAGCCTTGTGCTGTGACTTATCTGTCTGGGTTTATTTAATAGGAGTTCAATAAAAATAGGCTGTATTTAAAACTAAATCCTGCACTATATAAAAACTCACTTGTGTGGGAGTTCAGGCTTGCATTTAGAGGAGACTGTCATGCGAATATGAACTCTATTGCAAGGTTCTTCATCCATGGGCACCGTTTCCCTTTGGGATGGTCCCACTCTCCTCCCGGCGCCTGCTGCTGGCTTCCCAAGCAAGCCTCATCCCGGTCATTCGGAGTCTGCCCATATGCTTCACATTAATCTAGTCAGGAAACAATGAGATGCTTCTCTGGGGAACTGCTGTAGCGGCCACTTGTAGAGGGGAAACCACACTATTGAGAAAGTGTGGACGCTTTCCCCGACGGAAAATTACAAGTTTGCTTGGTTTCAATCGTTGGCACCACATCTTGGGTTCCTCATCACTGAATAGACTTCTTTCCACTTGGCTTTCTCTCGGCCAGTGTCCTGGCACACTATCAGAGGGAAAAATAATTAGAAAGAAGTGTCTTTTAGGGATGAGAAGCACTGGTGGTTTACCAGATGGAGAGAATCACAGAGCTTCAAACAAACCCTGACAAGACAGTAGCACTATTTGTCTTCCTGCTTCCATAAACTATATGCAGTGTTCATGCCTCCTGAAATGTGCACACTAAGAGCCAGGATGTTGGCTCAGTTTCCCTCTTCTTCAGGGGAAGCCTTTGGTGGCTCTTTAGCGCATGAGCAATGACCCAACTATAGTTAGCCCCAGATAATTTTCCAAGGGCTCCCCTCATCTTCTCAGAGTTCTTATGTTGCTATGGGGTATAAGGTCCATCTTATTTTTGGTTTGCTCATCATTCAGGTTGTGTGAGTGTGGGATGGGGAGTGAGAAACAGCTTTATTATTTTTGTAGAAACGATACTTGCTAATTGTAAAAATATCAAATAGAGATATGTAGCTTTTTAAAAAGCATCTGACAGCTCACTTTTCAGGAGTAACAAGTGGGTCACTTTGGTTTTTCTAGTAATCTCTGCTTGATATATATGTATATATATATATATACTTATTCATACAGCATTTCTCAAATGTTCTTGGGAACATGGTGTTATTTGTGATCAACCAGAAGCTTACCATGAGACAAGGACTGGAAAGGAAGCAATTCATCTGGGAGGTGCAGCAAATACTAATGGGGAGTGGGGAAGACAGGGAGGGTAAGGCAGCCAATTAAGGGTGGCTGTCAAGTTAGCTGCTACTGTGGGTGGATGGAGATTAATCCCACAGAGAAACTCTGGAAAATGGTGTAGAACACGTGCCTCAGAGATCTCATTTGAAGGGCAAGGGAGCTGGGGTATTTATATCCCAGGTCCCACTGGGTGAGGCTGCTCCCAGTGGGTTTAATTCTGAGCACTTCCAGCCTGAACAGCCTTCCAAGACATTGGAGAAAGCCCCCAGGAAAGAAAGGAAGATCCTTGCAGGTAGAGGGCAGCCAGGCACATACACAGGAGTGGTATGGCTGGAAAGATATGCCAGGCACTGCTCTAGATGCAGGGGACACGGCAGGAAACAGAACAGAGGGAGTCCTGCCCTCACGGAGCATTTCTTCTATTGGGGAGACAGGTAATAAACAAAGCAAGGAAGAACTATATGGAATGTGTTGCATGGTGACAAGTACTGTGGAGAAAAGTTAAGTACTGAAGAGTCCTGGGAAGGATGGAGAAGGGGCTGGTTCTACTTAGCAAAAGAGGGATCGGGGCAGGCCTTAGCAAGAGGGTGATGCTCAAGTGAAGACCCACAGGAGGGGAGAATCTGGCTTCAGTTGAACCGATCGCTCTGGCGGACGTGTGGAGAACGAAGTGACGAGGGGCCGGGGCGGGAGTTGAGTCAGGAGGCAACTGTAATACTCCAAGTGGTAGAGCAGCAGTGAGGAGAAGTTAGATTCTAGAAGTATCTAGAAGGTAGAGAGAAGGTGACTGGTGGACAGGTGGGATGTGGAGTGTTTGACCTGCACAACTGGAAAGATGGGGCTGCCATCTTCTGAATCAGGAAAATCTTCAGAAGGAGCAAGTCCTCAGGCAGGGGTGACGAGGCACATGGTTGTGGGCACGTGGGTGGGCTCTTTCAGACACCGAAGCGGAGAGGTCGGTAGGAAGCTGCGCACGTGGGGGCCTGGATAAAACGCGGTGGGTCTGTCAGCCTATGTACGGTCTGAGCCACGCTACCGGTGAAGATGTCCAAGGGAGTCGCTGCACAGGAACGAGGGCCGAGACTGAACCCCAAGCCCTCAGGGAGACAGAAGACCAGAAAAAGGAGATGGGGAAAGAGCACCCAGGGTGTGGTGTCCCAAAAGCCAAGTGCAGAAAGTATTTCTAGAAGAGGGGAGTGATCAACTGTATGTAGGTGTATCCACGCGCCACATCTTTAGCGATGTACATGCAGAAACTCTCTCTCTCTCGATACACACTTACAAGGCGTTTTAGATCACTAGTATACTATATAAACAGATCTGTAACTCTGTTTTCTTGGGAAGAGTGTTCCATAGCAATAGTACCTGTCTACTCCGTCTTTTAATAGTTGTACAGTATTTTACTGTGTACGTGTATCATAATGAATTTTTCCTCATGGGTAACTATTTTTCCCAATTATAGAACTCTAAATTACGCAGCAATGGGAATCTTGTATCCATCCTTTCACACCTGTCTGATCATCTCCTTGGGATAAACCCTGGAAGTGGGGTTGCTGATTCAAGACTCCTTCCTGGGCAGCCCTATAACTCAAGAAGTATTCAGTAAGGAACATCTGCTGCTACCAAGGAAGATAGCTGGGGTGTTATTCCAGGTAGACCCCATGCCACAGGGATGCATCTGAATGCATGGAGGACACAGGGCAGCCATCTGGGTAAACGGCTGTTAGAAATAGAGCAGATGTCTGAATCAAGGCAGGAAAGTCCACGACAGGAAGCAATCTGTTGGTACTAGCTCTCAGCCTGACATATGAAACTGCAGCCAAATTCTAAGTATAAAAAGCCACTCCGTTTCCACATAGAGCAGAACTCGAGGCCTGCAGGCTCTCCAGCAGAGCCACTGAGAGCTTATTACGTCAAGAGCAAATGTAGCAGACGGAGGCAGATGTGCCTTTTTGAAATGACTGTAATTAACTCCAAATCTTTCCACATACTTTATTTTTGCTGGCTGGATTTGTCATTTAGCTGTTAGAACAAGCCTACCACATACCTCAGATTTTTTCCCTTTACCTTGCCATTCCTAGCAACAGCATGACTCCATCACCTGTCCGGGCAAATACAGAGTCTTTGTCTGGATGGGGTCAGAATGCCCTGCACATTCAGTGGTAACCTTGAAAATAATGTCTACCAGCCAGGCAATTGGCTGAGAGCCTCCAAGGACTTCAGGGCATTAAAGGACAATGTCTTTAGGGGCGCCTGGGTGGCTCAGTTGGTTAAGCGACTGCCTTCGGCTCAGGTCATGATCCTGAAGTCCCGGGATCGAGTCCCGCATCGGGCTCCCTGCTCAGCGGGGAGTCTGCTTCTCCCTCTGACCCTCCCCCCTCTCATGCTCTCTCTATCTCATTCTCTCTCTCAAATAAATAAATAAAATCTTTAAAAAAAAAAAAAAGGACAATGTCTTTAGTCACGTATGTCAAGTGTAGGGAAATGTACTGAGACATCTCTTAGTTCATAAGGAAAAGAAGGAAAGGGGCGCCCGGGTGGCTCAGTCGGTTAAGCGGCTGCCTTCGGCTCGGGTCATGATCCCAGGGTCCTGGGATTGAGCCCCAAGTGGGGAATCCCTGCTCAGCGGGGAGTCTGCTTCTCTCTCTCCCTCTGCCTGCCACTCTGCCTACTTGTGCTCTCTCTGTCAGGTAAATAAATAAAATCTTTAAAAAAAAAAAAAAGGAAAAGAAGGAAAATGACCAACACAGAGCCATGCCTTGGATCCATTTATTCCCATCTCTGGGTGGGTCTGTAAACAACATTCATCCCAGGACTCAGGACCCACCTCTGGTACTTGATCCGTGGAAATCATAGGTGAGTAATACTCATCCATGGAGGAGTTCTTAACACTAGGTTCTTAACCACTGAAAGAGGCCTACAAGAACATATGCAATAGTCTGAAGTTTTCAAATGTTTTAGGTCTGTGTGATCTGGCTAGATGCTCTTCACTTCACTTTACCATGTGACATCCCTTTACCATGACAGAGCCTCAAGCCACATACACACCAATTCAGCCACCAACAGTGTTCCCTCCCTTCTGCTCTAAGAGCAAGGCCCGGTCCAGGCAGGAGGTCAACAGGGAGGGTTTTCTTCTTCTATGTCATGGCTGAGATAAATTACTTTATCCCATGGATACAGCAGCTAGAGGGCAGCCTGCAGAATTTATGCCAAATTCCATTCCTTACATGACCATATTTCACAGTTTATTACGAGATCACTGACACCAGACCTATAAGCCTCTGCGTGATGTTTCAAATCTGAGCCTGGGAGCGCCCAGCACCTGCTCGTTGTCTTCCTTGGCCCGGGCCGCCCACGCCATCGGCAGGCCTCTGCTCAGAACACCGTGTAGTAGTGCTCAGTGGTGCTGACGATGTCACTCTGGTCCTCCAGGAGCTCCAGCACCTGCTGCAGCACACCTTCACTCAGGTCTGGGCTGACACTTAGGCGAGCACAGGCCAAGATGTGCTGAAAGTGGCAGCCCTTCTCTGCATCTGCTGGAAAAAGGCAGTTGGCTAAGCTTGGCACACCTGTCAGACCCTCCTCCCCCTCCGCGGCCCTGCCCCTGCATTTTCACAAGATCCGCTGGTGATTCTTAAGCTCGGTAAAGTTGGAGATGCACTGGTTTAGATTACCAGCAGAAACAAAACAAAAGCCCTGTTCTCAGGCCCCTTATTTCGCCACATGACGTGGACCCGCTGCTCAGGAACTCAGGCCTTCAATCTTCAAGGGCTGCTAATCGATAATTCATTATCTGTAACTGATCTGTATCTGTAATTTTTTAAATCTTTTTTCTCTAGTGCAGGTACGTGTATAAGTGCTCCTATTCAGAGCCGAGCCCATAGCTTTCCAGGTGGGAGCCCTCCTGAGACTGAGAGCGGAGCTGGTTTACGGCAGCCTCCGGATTCTTTCCCGTTAAGTCCTGACTGACCTAACAGCCTAGAGAAGGGATTCTGACCACAGATCTGTTCTCATTCTTCTCTGCCTAGGCTTCCAAGCAGTCCTGTCTATGATGGTTGCGTTCTAGAAATCTCTTATCCTCCACCCCAAAAAACCCAAGACCATTTGGTATACAATGATAAAAGTTCACGGTTAGCAACCTCTTTCCTAGTTCAAACCAATGATTTAGAGTAGTGGAATGCACGGTGCTGTTCTGACCACTACGGAGGGTCATGAAATCAACATAATGGGCTGTGATTAGCAATTGTTTCCTTACCAACAGATTAAGAAAGACGGGAATAGGAAATTACAAAATGCACTGCATTATAGCGTATTATTTTGTGAAACTTTTTATATATATAAATATTCATACATACTTAAAATATGTATATTTATATATATAAAATACATTTGATATGTGTATGTACACATATATGTAAATATAATGTACTGGGTCATGATGTAATATGCATTTGTAACTCTGAGTCAAAGTCAAACCTCATTACTGAAAACAAAGCCTCCCCAGATTCACTTCGAGCGCCATGCAGGGCCAAGCTTGGCCCCTCTGTGGTCTCCCCAGCATCTGGCACACCTGCTGCGCCACAGTCACCGAAGGTTGTTTTCAGAGAACAAAATGCTTTAGGCTCCAGGAAGGTGATTGCAGAGGTATCGTGGTGTTGGGCAAAGCACGGTTTGGGAGGTGGCGCACCTCTGTGGCCTTGGGCAACTCACAGCATCTCTGAGCCCGAGTTTTCTCACCTATGAGGAGGGGGAGGGACTATAAAGGGGGTGAGGGCACCTCTGGGGTTCTTTCCAGCTCTAAGGGTCAGAGACTATCCCAAACCATGCTCCAGAGCTAACAAAGACTTGCTGAATTCTGACCTCTAGTGGCCCTGTCCACTCATTATCCCTCCCAGTTGGGGTTACTGTTGAAAAACTTGCCACCTTCACTGGTTTCCCGGCTGTTCCGTCAACATTCATTCAATAAAGACTTCCTGAACACCTACTGTGTGTGTAGTGCTGAGCAAGGAGGAGCAAATGACAGATGGAGAGCGGACTCCAGAGGCCACCAGACCCGAATTCAAGTACTGGCTCTGACAGGGGCAGTGTGGCTCGCGTCTCTGGGTCTGTTTCCTCCTCTGTAAGACGGGGAGAAAATCACCTACTTCACCGGTGGCTGTGGGGATCAAAGGAGGCCTGTGGCAGGTGCTCCTTACACGGGAATGACTATGATTCTTTTGTCATCTCCATAACCTAAGATGATACACATAACCTAGTCCCTGCTCTAGAGCAGCTTCAGCTCTTCCTGAGAAGGGTGATACTGGAGGGTGGAAAGGGGCTCCAACCAAACTGGGCCTGCACACAGCAGACGGGGAGCACTAGGACTCTCACCACCGCTTGGCTTTTAATCGGTCTTTGCAGGGCCTGCATGCCCAAGCTCAGGGCTCAAGAGGACTTACATATGACATATGTGATCCTGACTGCCCTGAAGGCCTTGAACTATCTCTTCAGAAAGGCCATGCTGCTGTTTGGCAAGGGTGCTCACCAAGGGACCTTCCAGTCACATGGGGAGAGGGACTGGTTCTAGTTTTTGAGAGTTTGGTAGAATTCACCAGTGAGGCCATCAGGTCCAGAGCTTTTCTTTGTTGGTAGATTTTTAGTTACTGATGCAATCTCCTTACTAGTTAGAGCTCTACTCGAATTTCCTTTTTCTATGTGATTCAGTCTTGGTAGGTTCCGTGTTTCTAGGAACCTGCCCATTTCATCTGGTTATCCAGTTTGTTAGCATGCAATTGCTCACAGCACTCTTTCATAGTCTTTCTTTATTTCTGGAGAACCAGTACTAATGTCCTCATTTTCATTTCTGATTTCAGTAATTTGAGTCTTTTCTCTTTCTTCTTAGTCACTCTAGTTAAAGGTTTGGCAATTGTGTTGATTTTTTTGAAGAACCAACTTCTGGTTTCATTTTCTCTATTATTTTCTATTCTCTGTTTCATTTATCTTTGCTCTAATTTCTTCTGCTAGCTTTGGGTTTGATTTGTTCTTCTTTTTCTAGTTTCTTAAATCGTTAGAAGTTAGGTTTTGATTTGAGATCCCTCTTGTTTTTTAATGTGTTTGTAGCTATAACGTTCCCTTTAGTGCTGCATCTCTAAGTTTTGGTATGTTGTAGCCTCATTTTCATTCATCTCTAGCTATTTTCCAATGTCCTTTGTGATTTCTTCGATTTACTAGTTAAGAGTGTTGTTTAATATCCACAAATTTGTTAAATTTTCCAGTTTTGTCACTGACTTCTAACTTCATCCGATTGTGGTCAGAGAAGATTCTTTGTATCGTAACTTTTTAAAATCTACGGAGACTTCATTAGTGGCCTAACATATGGTCTATCCTGGAAAATGCCCCATGTACACTTGACAAGAATGTGTATTCTATTGTTGGAGAGAGTGTTTTGTGTAGGTCTGTTAGATTTAGCTTATTTCTCGTAGTGTTCAAGTTCTCTATCTCCTTACTTATCTTCTGTCTGCTTGTTCTACCCATTACTGAGAGTAGGATACCGACGTCCCCAACTATGATTGTAGAACTATTTATTTCTCCTTTCAATTTTCTCAACTTTTGCTCCATCTATTTGGATCGTCTGTCCTTAGGTACATAAATGTTTATAGTCGCTGTATCTTCTTGCTGTATTGAAAACTTTTAATAATATATAGTGCCCTTCTTAGTCTCTTGTAAACTTTTTGGTTTTAAAGTTGGTATTGTCTGATATTAGTATAGCCACTCCTGCTCTCTGTTGGTTACTTTTATTTGCACAGGGTATCTTTTTCCACCCTTTGACTTTCAATCCATTTGTCTTTGGATCTAAAGTGAGTCTTCTGTAGACAGCATACAGTGGGAGCATGTTTTTTTTTTTTTTAAGATTTTATTTATTTATTTGAGAGAGAGAGAATGAGAGACAGAGAGCAGGAGAGGGAGGAGGGTCAGAGGGAGAAGCAGACTCCCTGCTGAGCAGCGAGCCCGATGTGGGACTCGATCCCGGGACTCCAGGATCATGACCTGAGCCGAAGGCAGTCGCTTAACCAACTGAGCCACCCAGGCGCCCTGGGAGCATGTTTTTTTAATCCATTCTGCCAATCTGTCTTTTGAGTGGAGAGTTAAATCCATTTAGGTTTAAACTAATTACTGTTGGGGGGGTGGGGGGGGTGGGAAGGACTTACTTTTGTCATTTTGCTATTTGTTTTCTATATGCCTTGTAACTTTTTGTCCTTTGTTTCCTGCATTACTGAATTCTTTTTGTGTTTGGCTGATTTTTTTTTTTTTTTTTTTTGTAGTGAAATGTTTAAATTCCTTTCTTATTTCCTTTTGTGCATATTCTATAGCTATTTTCTTTGTGGTTACCACGGGGATTACTCAGCATCCTAATTTGAATGTATTCCAATTTAACTTCAACACAGAAAAACTCTGCTCCTTTACAGCTCTATCCCCACATCTTTCGGTTGTTGATGTCACAAAATTACATCTTTATACACTGTGTTGCCCAAGAACATAAACTAAGTATTCTTTTAAATTCATTAGTCTCTTAAATTATATAGAAAACAAAATGTGGAATTAAAAACCAAGGCAACAATAATGTAAGTAGACTAATAATTATTTTTTCACAATGTATTAGCCTCTTAAATCATACAGAAATCAAAAAGTGAAGTTATAAACCATTGCTATATTAGCTTTTATAATTGTCCACGTATTTACCATTACTGAGATCTCTATTTCTTCACATGGCTCTGAGTTACTGTCTAGTGTCCTTTCATTTCACCACAGTGGATGCCCTTGAGCATTTCTTGAGGAAATGGTATCTGCAACTAAAAGCTAAAATTGACTGAAATTATCCCCAATTTACCCTCCTCCAAGCCTTCCCCTGGAAGTTGCAGGCCTTCAGCAGACTCCAGAGTTCCAATATAGTTACATTAGGCAGATGCAATTGTTGTCTAAGTGGAGAGACAGATTGCTGGTACTTCCTACTCTACCAATGTATTTAGTCCCCATAACAACCCATCATGGGGGTGCTATTATTATCCCCATTTTGCATATAAGGACAATGAGGCAAACCTTCGTCAACATAGTATTGGAAGCCCTAGCCACAGCAATCAGGAAAAAAAATGAAATAAAAGGCATCGAAATTGCTAAGGAAGAAGTAAAACTGTCACCATTTGCAGATGATGTGATACTATATATAGAAAACCCAAAAGACTCCACCAAAAATCCATTAGAACTAATAAACAAATTCAGTAAAGTTGCAGGATACAAAATTAATACAGAGAAATTGGCTGCATTTCTATACATTAAAAACGAACTATCAGAAAGAGAAATTATGAAAACAATCCCATTTATAATAGCATCAAAAAGAATTAAATACCTAAGAATAAACTTAACCAAAGAGATGAAAGATCTGTACTCTAAGAACCATAAGACACTGATGAAAGAAATTGAAGATGACACAAATAAATGGAAAAGACATTCTATGTTCATGGATTGGAAACATTCATATTGTTAAAATGTCCATACTACCAAAAGCAAAATACAGATTCAAAGCAATCCCTATCAAAACACCAACAGCATTTTTCAAAGAACTAGAACAAAAACAGAACCATAAAAGACCCTAAACAGCCAAAGCAATCTTGAAAAAGAACAAAGCTGGAGGTATCATGCCCTCAGATTTCAAACTATTCTATAAGGCTGTAGTAATCAAAACAGTATGGTACTGGTACAAAAACAGACATATATCAATGGAACAGAATAGACTGCCTAGAAATAAACCCATGTGTAGACATTCACTTAACCTATGACAAAGGAGACAAGAATATACAATGGCAGTCTCTTCAATAAATGGTGCTGGGAAAACTGGACAGCTACATGCAAAAGAATGAAACTGGGCTACTTCCTTATACCATACACAAAAATAAACTCAAAATGGAATAAAGACCTAAATGTAAGACCTGAAACCATAAAACTTCTAAAAGAAAACATAGGCAGTAAACTCTTGGACATCAGCCTTAGCAATATTTTTTGGATCTGTCTCCTCAGGTAAGGGAAACGAAAACAAAAATAAACAATTGGGACTAAACTGAACTAAAAAGCTTTTGCACAGAGAGGGAACCATCAACAAAACAAAAAGGCACCTGCTGAACAGGAAATATTTGTGAATGATAGATCTTTAAGGGGTTAATATTCAAAATATATAAAGAATTCATATAACTCAACACCAAAAAAGCAAACAATCCAATTTTTTTTCTAGAGATTTTATTTGTTTGGCAGAGAGCGAGCGAGCAGAGCACAAGCAGGGGGAGCAGAAAAGGGGGAGGGAGAAGCAGGTTCCCTCAGCAGGGAGCCTGACGTGGGGCTCGATTGATCCCAGGACCCTGAGATCATGACCTGAGCCAAACTCAAGACACCCAACCACTCAGCCAACCAGGCGCCCCCCAAAAAAGACCTGAATAGACATTTTTACAAAGAAGACACACAGATGGCCAAAAGACACATGAAAATATGCTCAACATCACTCATCATCAGGGAAATGCAAATCGAAATTACAATGAGATATCACCTCACACCTGTCAGAATGGCCAGAATCAAAAGGTCAAGAAATAACAAGTGTTGGCGAGGATGTGGAGAAAAGGGAACCCTCGTGCACCGTTGGTGGGAACATAAACTGGTGCAGCTGCTGTGCAAAACAGTGTGGGGGTTCCTCAAAAAATTAAAAATAGAAATACCATGTGATCCAGCTGTTCTATTTCTGGGTATTTATCTGAGGAAAATGAAAATACTAGTTTAAAAGATATATGCACCCCTATATTCATTGCAGCATTATTTACAGTAGCCAAGATAGGGAGGCAACCTAAGTGTCCATCGATAGATGAATGAATAAGGAAGATATGGTGTGTATACACAATGGAACATTACTCAGCTGTAAAAAAGAATGAGATCTTGCCATTTGCGACAACAATGGGTAGACTTGGGTATTATGCTAAGTGAAATAAGTCAGACAAAGACAAATACCATATGATGTCACTTATATGTGGAATCTAAAAACCAAAACCAAGAAACAAAACAGAAACAGACTCATAAATACAGATAAATACAGAGAACAAACTGGGGGTTGCCTGAGAGGAAGGAGGAGAGTTGAGGGGATGGATGAAATAGGTGAAGGGGATTAAGAGATACAAACTTCCAGTTATAAAATAGTCACAGGGATGTAAATAGGACTACAGTCATTAATATTTTAATAACTTTGTATGGTGACAGATGGTAACTAGACATCATGGTGATCACCTTGTAATGTATATAAATGTCAAATCACTATATTGTACACCTGAAACTAATATAATATTGTAGGTCAACTATACTTAACTAAAAAAAAAAAGAGGGGTGCCTAGGTGGCTCAGTTGGTTGAGCATCCGACTCTTGATTTCAGCTCAGGTCATGATCTCGGGGTCGTGAGATCGAGCCCTGTGTCAGGCTCTGCACTCAGCAGGGAGTCTGCTTGAGATTCCCTCTCTCCCTCTCCCCTCCTCCCACTCACACGCTCTCTCTCTAAAATAAACAAATAAATCTTTAAAAAAAAAAAAAAGAAACTGAGGCACAGACTTACCCAAGATCACACAGCTATAAAGTGACAGAGCTGGGATTCAAACCCAGGCAAGGGGGCTCCAGAGCCCAGCTCTTCACAACTCTGCCATGCTGCCGGTCTTTGAACAAGCCCAGGATCAGTGCTTTAGGGACTGAAAACAGGTTTCATGTTTATAGTCCTTTCCTTATTCTAAGTTTATCCGTTTACTGAAATACTCCTAAATGACTAAAGAGTTTACATCCTACTGATCATCCTGATAAGGAAAAACTCAACGCTGTATTTTGTACAAAAGGTCAGAAACGCACTAAAGGCCCAGTAGGGGAATGATTGAGAGGTTGAAGATCTATCTATACGTATAATGGAATCCTGTGTGGTATTAAGACTGAGGCAGTGTTGGATGTGCTGCTGCTGAATGACTTCTAGAAGCCAATGTTAGATTTAAGATACAAGGTGTGGAACACTGAGTATCGCACGCTAACCTTTACTTGTGGGACTTTTTAAAAAAAAAACTATACCAATATGCTTGCACGTGTATATAACCTCTCTAGAACGACAAGTGGGAAACTAGTAACACCCACTGGCTTTGGACGAGGGAACATAGAGCCTGGGGCTTGGGGTTGGGAGGGATTCTGATTTTCTGTGTGCACTTTGCACTGTCTGACTTTTACCATGTCCATACATGATTACTCAGAATATATATATAATGTCACAGATATTTTCTAGGACGAGTGGTCACAACAGATGCCAAAACAGTCCCTACGAGGTATTTTTCCTGGCATTCTCAGTTCCTCATGCTCCAGAGTTCAGCTCCTCGGAGTTTCCCAGTTCTGGGACCTGGCTTACAGCTGTCAGAGGCCCCCACATACAGACTGAGGGGCACAGGGGGTCCACCTCGACACACACACTTGCCAGGGCCGGGGTGGGTCTGGGGGTTAGGAGGGGAAGGAAAACCTGCCACTTTTGCAGACTCTCAGGCCACCAGGCAGTTTGGCTCTCCTGAGAAATGCAGTGTGAGCTCCTTTCATTCGCTTCACCAGGCACTGGGATTATTTCAATCCATCCTGTTCCTAGTGCAGATCAAAGTAAGGATCTGGCCAGGTGGCTGATGAGGAGGATGGGTGCAGGGAGTCTATCTAGGGAGCAGCCTCTCGTCTCTTGTCTCTTCTTGGTTGAGGAACTCCACAGTTCACTGCTCTTTAAAGCTCCCTAAATTGTGGATGGACAGGTTCTCCCCCAACTCAAGGAGACTCATCCTTGTTGTTCTAAATGATGTGAACAAAAGCCAGAAACTTTGCATTAAAATAATAGATTGCTTTCAGTTTATTTTAAGATCTGTTGTCACACCATTCTGGGATCTGACCTCATGGGTTCTTAAAGACTAAGTAGGGCTGCATACCATAAATACCAGGGCCGGAGACCTGGCCCAGCTCCGCCCGCTGACTCAGCCTGGAGCAGGGCCAGGCCCCAGGGATGGAGGGGCTGAAAGGGCTGGGGGTGGGTTTCTTTGGAGAGAAAGCAAGCAGGCTGAGGAGAACTGCAGTCATTCACAAGTCTTTCCCTTTCTCTCCCAGCCTCCCTTGTTGACAAAAGCCAACATTCATTATCAGCATATGTTTGACAAAAGACAGACTTTGAAAAGTCACCTTGAAGTCTAATCAGTTTACATAGGATTTAAAGATAGGAGTAGTGCTTTCTCCTCTTTCTAACTAGTGTGAAAACGGTAATGTCTGTTGTCAGACTAGCTACAGTTTGAGATTCTAACCACTAGGGGTTGACCTAACTCCACTAAAACCAACTGTATTTTAAACCATTTCTTCTGCAAATTATCAGGTTCTAAGATGACTAAATTACACTAATCATAAACTGTAATGTCTAGAACCATTTCTCCTAACACAGAAAGGCCTGATGTCAGAAGAGAGGAAACTGCCTCGTCTGCATTCAAAGATGAGAGGCAAGAGTAGAAGACAAATCAGAGAGAACATGAGAACCAGAAGGTCAAGAAAAGTCCTAGCCTGGTAGCTTACCTCACTGTACTGCAGTGACCTGAAACGCTGCCCCGGCCAGCTCCTATCCCAGCCCCTAATGAATCGGCATCCCCAGGGCTGGGACCTGAGCACTGCATGTTTAAAGAAGCTCCAGGGTCAAGTACATGAGCTAAGGTCAGAACAACTGTGAGAGTCTAACGCTCACGGTACAGAAGAAGAGACTGAGGCTCAGAGAGGGCAGGTGTCTGGACCAATCATATTTCCAAGTCACTACTGGGGAAAGCCCCAGGTCTCCTGACTCTCCATCCAGTGTTCTCTGGGAGGGATCATCCCCCTCCAGTGCACCAGGACGCCACATACATGTACATTCCACCACTTACGATTTGGTTTCTGGCAGTCTTCTTGAATGATATGGTGGATCTTTCTGTGCAGTTCTTTGTCTTCTCTGGTTACCTAAATGGGAAAAACAGGACAGGAGAGAGAGCATTCTTAAGTAAGGAAGTGGTTGTGTAACCCAGACTCCCAGATTAGTATTTAGGATAGTTTTTAAAAATTTCACAGTAATTACCATCCCTACACAAACAAGAGAGTTTTTGATACTTGGCCTATTGTCAAACCAGCTCTGTCCCTAAGCAGCTCACTGCTTTGTAGTTGGCCCAGAGGCACACTCCCTTGGAAGGTGGTTTACCTGGACCATGATATCAAGAAAAACTGAAATTCCATACTTTTAAGGAGCAACTTTCTTCTCAAATATTCGTCATACATTCATTTCTCTTACTCATCTTTATATTCAAAGGGAGACACAAGTGATCAAAGTCTCCATCTCCAACCAGGGCTCCTTCCTCTGGGCCCTGATACCTGTCTCATGTCTCATTAGTACTCTTTTTTCTCCCAACCCCAAAGAAAAATAAATGAAATAAAAACTGTCAGGAAAAGCTAGCAAGAGAGTAATCCAGCTCATCTACAGAAACACTTTCTGTCTCAAAGGCAAACACAACTAAGCTCCTTTCTCAACCGGGCTCCAGTTTGAGGGAAGCCAAGTAACCATCTGAGTTTCACCTTCATGTTCCACAGTAAATCTAAAAACAAAAAAAGAAAAAAAGAGAGAGAGAAGAAGGAAGGAAAAGAGGAAGGAAGGGGGAAAAAAAAGCATGCAAACAAACACATGTATCAGGAATTGTGTGACCAGACTTTAGGACGAATGGGGATCTTGACTCACAAGGTTATTGTGAAGATTAACTAAGGTAATGGGAGTGAGAGCTGCCCAAGGAGGAAAGCACTACACAAACAGAAGTATCCACATCACCATGACAACTACTTCCCCGAGAAAACAGAAACCTACGGCCTGGGAGAAGGAGGTGGAAGGGAGGAGAGAAGAGGGATGGTTCTGCAGACGAAAAGAGCTATTACTGCTTGATCACCCATTCCAGCTCACACTGATTCACAGGAGGAAGTGCCCTAGCCCCGCCACACCTCAGCCCTGGCTGCTGCCCAGGAAAAGCCATGTTTTACAGACACAGGGGGCCAACCCAGAGCCTGGCGGCGGGAGGGGTTGGGGAGGCATGGGAAGGGGAGCTGCCCAGCATAGGCTTCTCCAGCCTTACCAGGTCTTTCCAGCAGGAGGTGGTCTGCACTCCTCTGTACACAGACTAGAATACCCTTTTCAAAAGTTACTCAGGGACCCCTGGCTGGCTCAGTGGGTAGAGCATGCAACTCTTGATCTCAGGGTAGTGAGTTCAAGCCCCACGTTGGGTGTAGGGATTTTTTTTTTTTTAAAGATTTTATTTATTTGTCAGAGAAATGGGGAGCACAAGCAGGGGGAGTGGCAGGCAGAGGAAGAAGCAGGCTCTCCGCTGAGTGAGGAGCCTGATGCGGGACTCGATACCAGGACCCTGGGATCATGACCCGAGCTGAAGGCAGACAGATGCTTAACCAACTAAGCCACCCAGGCATCCCTTGGGTGTAGAGATTACCTAAAAATAAAAAAAAAAATTAAAAAAAAAAACTTAAAAGTTTTACTCATATAGTATTTAAAACATATATTAATTTAAAAAACCTCTCTAAAATGGGGAATCACTAGAGTAAACCAACATCAAGAAAATGTCCTATTAAGGAAAGATTCCCCTCCAGCATCATGTCTGTAAAGAGTGAGACTTCTGGGACTCCTCGGAATTCTGATCTGCCTCCAGGAGAATCACTCGTGACTGAAGCCACATCTACGCTGCTGATATCAGCCGTCACGAGGAAGCCCATTGTCACCGAAAGCACGGCCCGCCCCCCCCCGAGTATTAAAGGTAGGCAGCAAGAGGTGAACCTTTAACTCTGAAGGTATGAGGCAAGCAGGCCCTTGTACCCCTGGTGGGAATGTCCGTGAGTATCGCCTTCTGGGAGGTCAATCAGACTGTGCTGACCAAATGCTTAAAGATACATGTCCTTTGCACGGCAATTCCTCTTTTAAGAGCAAATCTTACAGAAATGCTTACGTGAATTCACAAAGGTAGCCATAGCAACACTATCTATGAAAGCAAAACTCAGAATCAACACCGATGTCCACCAGAAAGAAGGGGTTAGAAGTGTAGGGCAAGAACCCATGATATCATGTGAGGCCAAAAAGATTGAGGGAGATTTAGAAGTACTAAAATGGAGAGATGCCTGTGATGTGCTATTTTGGTACCCCACCCCCCAAAACTGCCAGGCATTATTTACAGCAGTGGTTCTCAACTGTCCCAGGGGACACTTGGCGATGTCCAGAGACATTTTTGGTTGTCACAAGTCGGTGGGCTGCTACTGCTACCTAGTGAATGAAGGCCAGGGATGCTGTTAGACCTCCCACAATGCAAAGGAAAGCCACCCACAGCAAAGAACCATCTGGCCCAGTGTTAAGGCTGAGAAGTCCTGATTTGCAGGACAATCACTTTTGGGGGGGAAAACCAAAAGCCACAGAAGCATCTATACGTGTACATTTGTAAATGCACAGGTAAGTGTCTAGAAGGACATACTGTTAAAAATGGCAGCTGGGTGGGAGGGGAGGCGCCTGGGTGGCTCAGCGGGTTAAGTGTCCGACTGGTTTTGGCTCAGGTCGTGATCTCCCGGGCATGGGATCAAGCACCACATTGGGCTCTGTGCCCAGTACAGAGTCTACTTCAGATTCTTTCTCCTTCTCCCTCTGCCCCTTCCCGCTTGTGCTCTCTAAAATACACAAATAAAATCTTTAAAAAGAAATGGCACCTTGGGGAAAGAGAAGGGCTGACTTTCACTCCTTATTTTATGAACGTCTTTAATGAATTTTAAAAATAGTAAATAGGTATTCCTAACAAATGAATATAGTGATCGAAGCTATGAAGGAAAAAAAAAAAAAGTTGCAGGTCTCTTACATAGTATAGCTTATCAAAACCATCATTTTTCTGGAAAACAAATCCTTTTTCCTGAAGCAGCTGTATTGCATTCTTAAATATACTATGAATTGCCTTGGAAGTGGTGTCCTTCTTAGAATCCCCCTGTAGGAAGAGGAAAAAGAAAAAGAAGTTAAGTCCCGTCTTACAGCATCTAAGAGTAACTCCCTGGACCAACTGGTTTATGAATTCACCCAACAGGCTTTTTATCTGCTGAGTCAAAATGATGCAGGTGTGTGGCCCAGCAGGATGGTATTTAAACAGGCCTGGGAAGTTTGCTCAGGTAGGATCATGCTTGATAACTGTTCCATACCTTAGTTGCGATTTGGTTCAATTTTACAGTATGAAATGGAAAATCAAGAAGAGAATCTTTGGAGTATGTAGTTTATATGTCTTGAACATTTAAAATTACTTCTATTCCCATGCTGCTTTTGGTAGAATTAGTTTCCTAAACAAAAAGATAATCTTTGATTTTTTTTTTTAATTCAGAGCCAAAACACTGTACATGTATATTAGCTCAGTTTTTTCATTAAAATTATGGCTATATATAATCTCTTCCTAAGGACTTCAGAGAATTTTACACATACTGAAATAAAGTTGGGGATTCTAGGATGTACAAAGTATTAAGTAGTCTCCTTATTTTAAATGGAGACAAACAGCCATATGGAGACCTGTCTGTCCGAGGCGGGTCCATGGGGCTGAAGGCAGAGGGGTCCCAGACCGCATGGAAAGGAACCTCTGCTGCTCTCAGTTTTCTATCTCCTCAATTTCAGTATTTCTCCTCCAAGACATGGGTTTACGCAGAGTTACCAGTTCACCCTATTTCTTGTTCCCAAGGAAGCTGGGCCTTCAGCTATGTCCCACCATGGTTAACTAAATTGTAAGCTTACTGAGTTGGGGACTTTACTTCAACTTGGCCACCTCCTCCCTGGCACACAGTGGGTAACTAATAAGACATCTGTGTAATGAATGGGAAGTAAATACCCCATTATAGAGGAGGTATCCTTTTTATTATTCCACTGGGGATTTTCAGTCCATTTCTGAAACAAAGTAGTGAACAACTGTCCTTCAAGGTACACACCCATTTTTAATGTGACAGAAAATTGTCAAGATACTTAAAAGATGACAGCACCAAAGAAACAAGGCAAAGCTTCTAAAAAAGCATTTGAAGGCCAAGTCCTACCCCTAATGAAGAACGCTGATGAAGGGGCGCCTGGGTGGCTCAGTCAGTTAAGCGTCTGCCTTCGGCTCAGGTCATGATCCCAGGGTCCTGGGATTGAGCCCTCATTGGGCTCCCTGCTCTGCGGGGAGTCTGCTTCTCCCTCTGCCCCTCCCCCCACTCATTCTCTCTTCTTTCTCGCTCTCTCTCATAAATAAAATCTTTAAAAAAAAAAAAAAAGAATGCTGATGAAGCCTATCTGGGACAGTACCCACAGATGCTGAAAGAGAGAGCTTGCTTGTGATCTGCTGATGACATTTCCTGCACGTGATAGGGAAAGGAAAGAAACCCCCAAATGGCTTCAAGCGTTGACCACTGCATCCCTAAAGAAACCCTCTCTTTCTAGAAGAGGCCTTCCAAAGAGGCACTGTTTTAATCTAATGGATCCTAGTGACGTTTCACAAACACGCTCCCCTGGCCTGAAGAGGACAGTCTAATACTGTTATTTTTTTTTTTTTAAGATTTTATTTATTTATTTGAGAGAGAGAGAGTGTGAGAGAGAGAGAGAGAGAGCACATGAGAGGGGGGAGGGTCAGAGGGAGAAGCAGACTGCCTGCTGAGTAGGGAGCCTGATGTGGGACTCGATCCCAGGACTCCAGGATCGTTATCTAATACTCTTAATTAAATTAATAGTCAACAAGCTGGAGCACCTGGTCATTAGAACATTATGGCCTGAAAGTTGACGAACATTCCAAGTTATGACAGCATCTGTTCCCTGAAGGCAGAATAAGGCCAAGAACTATGTGATGACTCCCATGGGCAGAAAATCTATGTGAGTGTGTTTAGAATAAACAACTCACCTAGCAATACTCAGTCACACAGCCTTGTATTCTGGGGCCTTCAGGGAAAGCTGTATTTATTAGGGGAAGCACAATCAACCCAAAACAGACTCTCCCACGAAACAGTTAAAGCCACTTAATCTTCATAATTCTAAGGAAATTCATCTTTTCAGTAAATTTAATACCAGGATCCTAAGGGTTGAGTTTATTACAGCTCTTACCAAGATAGAAATAAACTGGAGACTAAAAATGATTGTTGCATGACTACTGCCATCATTAGAAATGACTCCTGGTTATCCCCAGACCACACAAAAAGCTCAGTTCCTCCTCCCAGATTTCTGTAAGCTCAGGGAGCAGAAGGACAGTGTGCTAGGACTGTGAGACTAAAAGCACAGTTTCAGCTGTGAACAAGAAGGACCCAACAGAAAAGGCTCTGTGAATATAAACAGTATGTGAAACTTCCTTTCCAAAAACATTTGCCTCGGCTGACCTCAGAACATATCTCCCTACTGGTTCTAATGATACAATCTCAGGGGGAAGGCCTCCAATCATCTCTGCTAGCCAGCAGCTTGGCTTGGCCTGGGATTTGTGTCCTTCTTGTCTTTTTCTAAAGACAAGGCTCATCTGATTCGGGAAACCAAATGCACAGAGAGGGAAACAGTGACTGGCTGAACATGCTGAGCCTGAGCAGGCCTCTCCCAGCCACAGGTCAGGAACTGGGTGGATCTCTGAAATATATATATAGTCTTCATTCTCAAACAAACTCTACATTTATCCAGCTGTCAAAGAAACAATGGTTTTGCAAGGTCTGCTTATCATGTTTCTGGATTTGCTAAGAAGGGCCACTACGGAAAAAGAAAGGCGGGGGGATGACATTCAAACCCTCTCTCCCCTGGCCTCTAAACTATATAACACTGTTACAATGATTTTTTGTGAAGCTTTCATCTGTATGACAACAGAAAGTGCCAAAGGATCTAGGGTTTCACCATCACTGTAAAGCATCCTTAGTCTCCTAGGCTCTATTAAACAGAATTCAACTTAATGATGCTGACCTCCCCAACCACAGTCATGTGAGGGAATAATTCATAATTGATGGGAAAAAGTTTCCAAAGACAAAACAAAGTGCCACATTCATTTCTCTTTAAACATACCTGACTGGGCAGACAACATGTTTCTGCTCTGAGCATTTTCAAAAAGATGTCACGCCAAAAGTTCCCCACGGTCGTTTTGAATGGAGGAACCTTCAGAGAATCCTCAAAGTCTCTCTACTTAATTGTGGCTCCTACAGAAGAGTGGGTTCACGGGAAGAATGTGGTCTTTGCTAAGCTTCAGTTTCCTTCCCAACAGGCCGACAGATTGGTCACAAGTGCTAGGAGGCTAACTTGGCGGTGAGCCGCCTCTGAACGACTAACTGGGAGGAAGCTTAATCCCGCGGACAGCTGCGGGACCCCACCCGCGAAGGAGCCCAGGAGGGCAGAAGGCAGCGGCTAGTCCGGGCCCTCTCCACCTGGGCGTCCCCTGACATGCTATCCCTGTCTCTGCGAATGACATCGCGGGTCACCGGGCACACAGCCTGCGGCCAGCAGGAGGTAATTAGGTTCGTGAATGAAACTGAGACGCAGTGGCCGTCGCCTAGGAGGTCAGGATGAGGACCCAGTGTCTGTTCCACCAGAATCACGAGGAATAACTTATGTTACCTAACAAGGTATTCACGGCAGCCCTGCTGGTAATGACAAAAGATCGGAAAACTTCTAAACAGTCCAGAAATGGAGAGACTGGTTAAATAAATTATGGTACATGTAACAAAAGATTATTATAGTGGCAAATCCATATGTATGGCTAGGAAAGGCTAAGACATGCAGTTCAGTGAAAAGCTAGGTAGAGATCAGAGTTTAGCATGCTACCAATTGTGTAAAAAAGCGGGGGGGAATATAACTACTCCTAGTTTATAAATGCACAGACTCTCTCTGGAAGGATACTCATGAGACTAGTAATGGTGCTTGTCTCTGGGGAAAGAGGGTAGGAGGGAGGATGGGAAGGAAACTTACTTTTAACTAGATACTTCTGGGGACTATTTAAATTTTTAAAAACTTCATTCCTTCAACCAACAAATAAGCATCAAGAACTTAGTTTATGGCAGCCCTGTTCTAGGCCATGGTTCTAGAGAGCGAAGAACAAGATAGAGAAGACCTCTGCCCTTGTAAAATTTAAATTCTGGCAGAGGAATAGGTAGGCAAACAAGTAGATACCAGTGATATCCTGAGATATGAAAACAGGGTGATAACACAGTGAGGAAGCAGGTGGCTATCAGAGCAAATACGGGGAGGGCAAGAAGGCGACATTTCAGTAGAGATCATTCCCGGGTGGAATAAATAAAATAAATAAAAATAAATGGTGTCACAACAACAAAAAACCTGAGAATTGCAATGAAAGGGAAAGCCTAAAATTAAAGTTTCAAATAACTCTTAATTCCAAGCAAATAAATAAACACCAAACAACTTAAGTTCACCTGTAACATGAGAGGGGAAAAAGGGACAGCTCTTTCCCAGAGGAGTAAGAAATTATTTGATTGTTCCTAGAAATTTTTACTTATAAACTAGACTGAACACAACTTGGTCTTTATTCAAATCCTAATAAGGTAACCTTATTTTGACGAAGAGAGAGCAAGTCATTAAAAACTTTGGTTCAAGAATCATCTTGCTGGGGGCACCTGGGTGGCTCAGGTGGTTAAGCGGCTGCCTTTAGCTCAGGTCATGATCTCAGGGTCCTGGGATTGAGCCCCGCATCGGGCTCCCTGCTCAGTGGGGAGCCTGCTTCTCCCTCTCCCTCTGCCCCTCCACCTGCTTGTGCTTATTCTCTCTCTGTGTCAAATAAATAAATAAAATCTTAAAAAAAAAAAAAAAATCCTCTTGCTGAATAATCTTGGAAAAACAATTACCTCTTCTCATTTATTTCCCTCTCATTTGGCTCCTGCTGAGATTAAATACCCATCTCAGTGAATACTAAGAAGTAGTATGAACCTTAAACTACTTTTTCCCCCTACCCAAAGATTAAGTTTACTGAGATTAAATGAGGAGGACAAAAGGGCAGGTGCATTCTCATTTCAAATTCTTAGTGGTCAGTGACCTTTCCAGAAGAGAAACATGGACTAGAACCAGAACCTCTATTCCCTGGGTCTACCCTCTGAGTGTTCATGCCACAGTCCTGTTCACCCATACCCTTGAGCTGCAGATATGGGACAGGGGACCTGAATTCTCACATGGGCATGCAGCACTTACCTGCTCAGAGCCGGCGCTGTGAATCACAGGCTGATTGGCAAGGGACAGCAGAGATTCCACAATTTCCAATTCCTGCTGGTAAAAGGTTTGCACTTTGTTCTCCACGAGGAATTCTTTGGCTCTTTCACTCAGCAAACACGTGAGATTGGCAAGGTCCAGGGTACCTGGATCGCTGCTGGGGGAAAGTTTTTAAAAGCCCTGCAGAAAACTATCACCTCTGTTTCTTTTTGGTGTGCATAAAACAGAAATTCAGCTGGGAAATGTGACACTATATTGATGTTTGTTTGACTGATTGAAGTATAGCTGACACCCAATTTTAAATTAATTTAAGGTATACAATATAGCAATTGACAAGTCCACACTATGCTACATTCACAAGTCACCATTCAATACTATTACAATACCACTGACTGTATTCCCTGTGCTGTATCTTTTATCCCTATGACTTATTCATTCCATAACTAGAAGCCTGTATCTCCTACTTTCTTTCACCCATTTTGTCCATCCCCGCCCCCCCCCAACACTCCTCCCCTTTGACGGACCCTTAGGTTGTTTCCATATCTTGGCTACTGTAAATAATGCTGCAATAATCACGGAGGTGTTTTTTGAATTAGTGTTTTTGTTTTCTTTGGGTACACACCCAGTAGTGGAATTACTGGATCATATCGTATTTCTATTTGTAATTTTTTTATTTTTTAATTTTTTTATTTTTTAAAAAGGATTTTTAAACCTTCCCCCACTGTATATTGTTGCCTCCTTTGTTACAGATTGAGCACAAAAACATGGATTCATTTCTGGGCTCTCTATTCTGTTCCACTGAACTATGTGTCTATTTTTGTGTCAGTACCATACTGTTTTGATCACTGTGGCTTTGTAGTATATCTTGAAATCTGGGATTGTGATACCTTAAGCTTTGTTCTTCTTTTTCAAGATTGCTTTGGCTATTTGGGTCGTTTGTGGTTCAGTACAAATTCTAAGATTATTTGTTCTAGTTCTTTGAAAAATGCTGTTGGTATTTTGAAAAGGATGCACTGAATCCATAGATTGCTTTGGGTAGTACGGACATTTTAACAATATTAATTCTTCCAACCCATGAGCATGGAATATCTTTCCATTTGCATCACCTTCACTTTTTCTCATCAATGTTTATAGTTTTCAGAGTATAGGTCTTTCACCTCGTGGTTTTTTCCTAGGTATTTTATTCTTTTTGGTGCAACTGTAAATAGAATTGTTTTAATTTTTCTTTCTGCTACTTTGTTATTAGTGTATAGGAATGCAACCAATTTCTGTGTATTAATTCTATATCCTGCAACTCTACTGAATTCATTTGTAGTTTTAATAATTTGTTTTGGTGGAGTCTTTAGGATTTTCTATGTATAGTGTCATTGTCATCTGCAAATAGGGACAGTTTAACTTTTTCCTTACCAATTTGGATGCCTTTTCTTTCTTCTTCTTGTTTGACTGCTGTGGCTAGGACTTCTAGTACTATGTTGAATGAAAGTGGCAACAGTGGATTTCTTGTCTTGTTCCAGTGAGTATGATGTTAGCTGTGGGTTTTTCATATATGGCCTTCATTATGCTGTGTTCCCTCTAAGCTCACTTTGTTGAGAGTTTTTATCATGAATGGCTGTTGAATTTTGTCAAATGCCTTTTCTGCATCTATTGAGATGACCATGTGACTACTGAGAAGATCATGTGACTCTCATCCTTTGTTTTATTAATGTGGCGTCTCATGTTGATTGATTTGTAAATATTAAACAATCCCTGCATTCCCAGAATAAATCCCACGTGATCATGGTGAATGATCCTTTTAATGTATTGTTGAATGCAGTTTGCTAGTATTTTGTTGAGGATTTTTTTTTTTTTTAAGATTTTATTTTTTTATTTGACAGAAAGAGACACAGCAAGAGAGGGAACACAAGCAGAGGGAGAGGGAGAAGCAGGCTTCCCGCTAAGAAGGGAGCCCGACGTGGGGCCCGATCCCAGAACCCATGACCTGAGCCGAAGACAGACACTTAACGACTGAGCCACCCAGGCGCCCCTTTGTTGAGGATTTTCGCATCCATGTTCATCAGGAATATGGGCCTGTACTTGTCTTTTTTTGTAGTGTGTCTGTCTGGTTTTAGTGTCAGGGTAATGCCTGCTGCATAGAATTTATTTGGAAGCTTTCCTTCCCCTTCTATGTTCTGGAATCGTTTGAGGAGAATAGGTATTAACTCTTTTTTAAATGTTTGGTAGATTTCACCTGTGAAGCCATCTGGTCCTGGACTTTTGTTTGTTGGGAGTGTTCTGACTACTGATTTAAATTCGTTACTGGTAATGGGTCTGTTCAATAATGACGCTTGTTTTTGACATAAAGGGCAATTCGTACAGTGAGCTCTGTGCGGTCATTTAAAAGGATGAGGCAGGACTACAGCAGCTATAATATTCATGAAAGATTTGGGGGAAAAAGTCAAGCTGCAGAATAGTATATAAGCTGTGTTCCCATTTTTATTAAAAAGCAAATGATGGGGCGCCTGGGTGGCTCAGTCATTAAGCGTCTGCCTTCGGCTCAGGTCATGATCCCAGGGTCCTGGGATCGAGCCCCGCATCGGGCCCCCTGCTCGGCGGGAAGCCTGCTTCTCCTTCTCCCACTCCCCCTGCTGGTGTTCCCTCTCTCGCTGTGTCTCTCTCTGTCAAATAAAATCTTTAAAAAAAAAAGCAAATGACAACCCATAAAATATATGGGTGAATGTTCACGCTTGTATATGCACAGAAGAAAAATGTCTAAAAGGATACGCATCAACCTACGAATGGTGGCAACCTTGGGGTAATGGTACTGAGGCAGGAAAATGGGGAACTTCCACTTTGTTACTTTCTACAGGTCTAGAGTTTGTTTTTTTTTTTAACATACAATTTTTGAATATATAATATATATATGTTAAAAAAGTGAAAGTGGGGGGGTGCCTGGGTGGCTCAGTCGGTTAAGCGGCCGACTCTTGCTTTTGGCTCAGGTTGTGATTTCGTGGTCCTGAGATAGAGCCCCGCATCAGGCTCTCTGCTCAGTGCAGAATCTGGTTCAGATTCTCTCTTCCTCTCCCTCTTTAAATCTTTAAAAAAAAAAATTAAAGGGTACACAGTGAAGTCTCCTTTCTATCCTCTTTGCAGTTCCCACCTGTAGGCAGAGGCTATTATTGGTTTTCTGCCCCCGCTCAGAGTCCTTTGATGCAGACACTAATGAGTATGCACGTATTCTTAGTCCTCCTGTACCCCCTGACCCCCCCCACACACAAGAAAGTAAAATCATCCCTGGTTGGGAATGATGGGTATCATTTTTTACAGTTTCTTGTTATAATGTGTCATTGTGTAGTATTTTGACTATGAGGTTTCATGGCAGCTTTCTTGCCTTGGGGCTCATTGAGCTTCTTGGATCTGTGCATTTATAGTTTTCAGCAAACTTGGAAAAACTTCATCCATTATTTCTTCAAATACATTTTCTCTGCTCCCTGCACTCCTCCAGGGACTCCAATTACACATACACTTTCCTCCCAAGAACCTTAGAATATCTGTACTATTATTATCTTCACCTTGCAGGTAAGAAAATGAAGCCACATGGGGAGTAAGGAGACTTGCCCAGAGCCCCTCCATGAGTGTGGACAGCTCAGGATTTGAACCCTGGCCTACCCCAGCATCTGGGCTCCCGCTGCTTGGCTTACTGCCATCAATGCATCTTTAGCAGTGAGAGGCCACAGCTTACCTTTCTTGCTCTAGGGCTGGACTGCAGAAAGGCTGGTCATAAACTTTCCTGTAGATACTGGGCAGCTCAAGCATCCTCGCGATTTGAATGTTACACACGGGATCTTCTACTTTATCTAATAAGCCATGGGGAAAACATGCCATAGAAATTACAATGAGATCAGCTCTCTCCAGGGTCCTGGAGAGAGGACCTGCTGCTAGGCACCCAGTGGGTCTCCTTTCCTATGGGTGCCCAAGGATCATACATCCTAGATGCACTAAATGGTTCCCAGTCATCCTTTGAAAGGGAATGCAACGCCCTCAGCATCATAGGCCTGTACGGCAGCAGACTGGAACCAGGGAAAGCACTTTCGCTTATGCACTCATCTGTTACAATGGCAAACAACAGGGGCCATCCGTGGGATTTCCAACCCAAATCAGCCAGAGTCCTGCAAAACATATCACTCAGAGGATGTGGGACGATCGTTATTTCCAATTAGCTGTTTTCCTTCAAAGTTAATGGACTCAGTGGTATTCAAGAAATCGTCATCATTTTAAAGAATATGAACACTCTGCCCTAAATGGACTGACACACAGAACTTCAAAGTACTTTAAACTCTGATGTGGCCCAAATAAATTTGCCAGATATATATAATAAATCATTTGTTTTCTTCCCCCATTTCTAGTTACTGCTCTTCAAAACAAAGTTAAAAATGCTGTTTTTCTAAAGAAACCTGTTATGAAATATAATTTCGTCCAGTAAAGAGTTACATCTTTTTATCTGAACTTTTTCGCCGTTTGACTTCCAGATAACCCAGAGTTTACTGGACACACACCCAGCATAACAACCAATTTGGCAGAGATAACTTGTGCTTACAATAAGTGGTGACACGGATCTCTCGTTCCTCTCTGTACATGTGGACATAACCTCTGATCTGGATAATGTCCCCAATTTCTATCTTTGTCTTCTGCTCAATGGTGTCTTGCAGCTTCTTAAGCTGTGAGGTTAAGTTCAGCTCCCCTAGAGCTGCAGCAGCTGTAGTTGCTATAGGGCCGGAAGAGACAAATGCATAACACGATCATTCCACCGCATGTGTGACACAGTTCTGGGGTGAGACCAACATAAGACACCTATTCCTTCTACTTTTGATTAGCGGCTCTACTGTAAGAAATCTGCACACCCCTCTGAAATCCTCTGCTGAACAGAAGGCATAAGTTGTAATTATTCAAAAGTAGGCTGAAGGGAACAGAGTCTAGGAGGCCTGATAACCCGAGTGAGAAAGTCCTGGCAGGGCTCCGACAGCTTCTCCCCTGCTCCTGCATTGCCAGCGCATTCAAAGGGCTCTACGTGGTCCTGAGCCGAGTTCTGCGTTTGGTGGCAACAGCTCTCAACAACCCTTTAAAGTGTCCTTGCAGGAAGACAAGTCTGGCACAGGGGAAAAGGGGACCCAGATCTCCATATGCAGTTCTGTTTATGGGGAAGGCGAATATGCCTCAGGCTGATTTCCCACCTAGGTGCTCAACACCCTAATCTCTCGCCTCTTATCTTCGTTGGGTAACTGGGGTAAACCCGCGCTCTCTCTCTCTTTCTCTCTCTCACACACGCACATTCTCATACCACTTAAAACTGAAAGCTTAAGCAACTTCATGGTGAAAATAACCCAATGCACTTTCAATTCTAAATAATTTCTATCACTTAAGTTTAATTTCAAATTGTATTAAATAGTAAGAAGCACAGCTGAGAATATTTGGGTACCATAGGTGCTGTTCTGAGGACTTGACGCTGTATTAGCACATCTCATCCTTACAACTACACCGATTTATTATTAGCCCCATTTTATAGAGGAGGACACTGAGTCACAGAGAGGTCAAGCAACTTGCACAAAGTAAAACAACTAGCTAGCAACAAAGCTGGGGTTTGAACCCAGGCGGTCTCTGACACTAGCACCTTCCTGTTTATTCTCTGCTCCTGCCCTGTGAGCATACTCGTATTTTCCAGTTACAGCTAGTGTGTGTAAACAATTCGACGTTCTGATTTTCTGCCTGGCTCAAGCTCAGATACACACATGTATCCACAGAATCTATACAACTCGAGCATTTTAAAAAATCATGGAGCATTGGCATGTTAATATACCACAGTTTGATGAGCTAGTCTCATTAAATATCCCCTTCTCCCCCCTTTTTGTAATTTTTTATTTTGGCTTTAATCACCTGCACTGGATGCAGCTTAGAGGTCAGCGCTTGGGTAATGGAGTCAGACAGACCGGGCTGAGATCTCCACTCACTTCCTACCAACTCTGCGTCCGTGGGCAGGCTGTTAACCTCACAGCGCCAGGGTTTCCTCAACTGTGAATTGGGGGTAACAGGAGAGGCCACCTCACACACAGAGTTGTTGCACATGCTGTAAGTTAACCCTTACATCATGAGCTTGGCATGATGTCAGATCCACAGGAAATGGTCTATAAATGTCAGCTATTTGTAAAAATGAATAATGAAGCCCTCTAGACAAAATTATTGCGTTTTCCTTGGGGTCTTTTGTTGGGAATTACTGGACAGAAAAGTAAAAACAGGTTTACAGTTCATTACATATTGTCAGAATGTTTGCCAGAAAGAAACAATCAAACCGTTCTGTTTTGACAAGGTGTCAAGGCGCATGCTTGCAGCTCCTACACCGGCTTCCGTCACGTGGATGTTTAGTACCTTAAAAAATACGTAATGATTCCATGACGTTTTATTTTTGCTTTTAAACTGCCAGACAGGCTCTGTGTTTTTATATAAGATGATCTGCTCTCTGCATTTCTTTACGTGTGAGAAATCATCTTGTGCATTCTATGTATCCTTCATGTCTTTTTTTAGGGAAGCTTTATCAGTTCTGCTAATTACATCCACTCCCCCCATTCCACTGCTTTTCTGTGCTTTTTGGATTTCATTTTACTACATAAAAGTTTGAAAAGATGTTTAAAGCCCACTGCCACTGATGGTAGTTTTCGGGGCTTTAACAGCTAGGGACTTATCAGAGTTTAACACGTAAACCCCATATTTGCTGCGATAAACACACAACTCCATCTTCTTTACGTTGTCATGTAAGCTAGAAGATACGGATCAGAGTCACCTCTTTTAAAAATATTTTTATCTACCTGGGCCAACATTTGTTAAATGCTGATGTATTTCCTGCTCTTGTTTTATTTCTGGCTTGTCATATACTTAGTGTTCCTATAATGAATGAACAAATCTCCCTATTAGCCTATTGATCCCATTGTCTTTTTAATCTTATACAACTTAGATGACTGTGGCTTTGTAAAGAGCCACAGCACTACTTTTCTTTTACCGCATCTACTCTATCAGGGGAAACAGCAACCTAGGGAGCATGAAGCACCAACACTTAGGAATCTAGAACACCATCGGCATTAATGGTACTCAGCTGACCGGCTTTCTTCAGAAAATACCCAGGTGTTACTTTTTAAAAGGTTTATTCCATCTGTGTTCCTGTCCCCTCAAGCCGTCTTGTATTTAGGCTGAATTTAAAACACATCATAATAAATGTTTCCTACAGCACTGCTGAAATGATCAGACTGGCGGCCAGTCTGAGAATGAGGCCCAGCTTTCATTTAAAGGGTGAGCCAAACTGCCGAAAGAACGGCTCAAGCTCTGTAATTTGGTGAATCTAATGAGACGGCTGGAGCCTGATGGAATTTCATTTTAAGTAGCCTATTCCACGCTGGAAAGATAAACCCCCTCTAAAGTTACAGTATCAAGGACCAGGCTTTCTTAACTTTTCTCATAAGCTAGTCTAAATGGTACACTCAACAGGACATTTATAGGAGTTAATAGCTTATTCTCAATTACCTTAATGGACTGCAATATGATTCTGACTCAGGCTGAATTTTGTTTAAAAAAATTAGTCTCCACTGGCCACGTTCCAGGGGAAAGCTTTTAAATTGAGGGCAATTAAATGAAAAGGAGAGAATAGGCTAGTCGGGAATAATTTAAAAATCTCACTTCATATATAACATGACGAGAATCATTTTCGGGCTTTTTCCTTGTATTCTTACCCTCTCTTTTTATTCTCAAAGCAATTTCCAATTAAGGCTACCCACTGTGACTGTTCACCTGTTCAACTACTTACAAATATTTTAAAAATCTTAGTCTCAGTATTAGTAGACATTTTATCCAAAAACTTACTAAATATAAGAGTTATACAATATTCCTAATGTCATTCTTTAAAAAGTTGATTTTGAAAATTAAAACAATGTCTAAAACAGGAGTCTGCAAGCTACAGCCCATGGGCCAAATCCATCCACAACCTGTTTTTGTAAATAAAGTTTTACTTTACTGTACCTACTGTGTGTGGCCGCTTCTGTGTTACTATGGCAGAGCTGAGCAGTTGAGGTGCAGACCAGAGCGCCCACAAAGCAGAAAACATTTACTATTTGACCCTGTACAGAAAAAGTCTGCTGCTCCATAGCCTGAAACAAGTCCATATATTCAAACGACACCCTCTGATTGAGGGTTTGATGACACAAAAACCATAAATCTGCAAATGATTTTAATACCCTAGACATATATGAAAATTCAATTATCTGATTGTCCTATAGATTTATTTCTTGCCTCTGAAACAGCTGCATAAAAATCTGCTGTCAGGGGCGCCTGGGTGGCTTAGTCGTTAAGCATCTGCCTTTGGCTCAGGTCATGATCCCAGGGTCCTGGGATCGAGCCCCGCATCGGGCTCCCTGCTCGGCGGGAAGCCTGCTTCTCCCTCTCCCACTCCCCGCTTGTGTTCCTGCTCTCGCTGTCTCTCTCTCTGTCAAATAAATAAATAAAATCTTAAAAAAAAATCTGCTGTCATTCTCAATTTTTATCTACAAAAATATCCTAAACAAAGCAGTGCCAATGATTAAGATGTTCCCAAATTAGGAAATGGAACACTGAAGTTATAGGAAACTGATGGCCAAGTTCTAAACGTAAATACGTCAGGAAATTAAGCCAAGGAGCATTCCACTGGTCAGGATGGTCAAAGTAGGAAGCTGAGATTCTGGCAGGTAATGGCAGAGAGGAAAGACAGCGTGTATCACCCAAGGAGCCAGACACCAGATGTCAGATAGAATAGCAGACAGTATTTCATGTGCCCCTGTGTATTTCATATGCACCGCACTGTGTATGCTGCCAAACAGAAAGACAAGGTCCCAATTGCTGTAGCTTCTCTAGAACCAAAAATGATCACCAGTATTGCCCAGTATTTTTTTTATTATGAACTTAACTTAAACTACCTAAGGCCTATTAAAATGTACTCAAGGAATTCCAAATGCTGTTTCAGTTATAGTCAATGTGTTCAACATACAATTTTAAAGTTTCTTTTTGGGGCGCCTGGGTGGCTCAGTCGGGTTAAGCATCTGCCTTCAGTTCATGATCTCAGGGTCCTGGGAACAAGTCCCGCATCGGGCTCCCTGCTCAGCGGGGGGTCTGCTTCTCCCTCTCCTTCTGCCTCTCCCCCCCCCCCACACTCTCACTCACTCGCTCACACACACCCTCTCTCTCAAATAAATAAAATCTTTAAGAAAAAAAGTTTCCTTTCAGTTTATATTATTCAATGGTTAACTTCGAAGGAATCCTATTTTACCTTCTCATCAATTTTAGAATTTCTGACATCTTTGAGATTTCAGAAAATCTGGATTGTGGCAGCACAGAAGTTAGTGGGCAATCACGTAAAAGCAAAAATCTCCAAAACTTTCTTTGGTCAAGGGATACGCCTGGAGCATGGGGATTCTGACCTCACTGGCAATTAGGCTAAAACATCTTGACTTCCGTAATAACTACCACGGTAAAAAGGAAATGCTCAAATTCCCAGCAACCTAGTCACGCTCCTGCAGGCTCGGTAGGAAGTGAGCACCAGAGAAGACGGGAGAAAGAAACACAACTAGCTCTTCTATGACGTCAGTCTGCAGAGGGGCCAGATCTGCAGTTGATCCACAGATTTCACCCATGGACAAATACGAACATTCAGCCCTACAGCTGTTCTGATGAGCCACCCTGAGTAAAAAAAGTAAAGGACTGTCAAATAAAAGTACCTGATGAAGACTCGGTATTGTTCGACTTTTTCCAGCAGATGCAATTTATAACTCCAGTGCTGTCATCTACTGCAAGAGAAGCAGAAAAGGGCAAAAGAGAGATTTGGGCACTGCCAGTGAATTCGCAGGTCGTCACTGCATTCGGCCATACCCCAAAGTGACATTTTTCAACAGCCCGGTCTGGGAACTGCTTGTCTGCATGGGTCGCTGGCATAGGAGAGCCTAGCGGAAGGTAGTCAACATTTCACTTACCCTGCCGCTCCTAAAAAACGGCGTCCTCGGGAAGTTAAGTATAAAAATCTCAATGAATGCTCACATACAAAATCGGCCTTGCTCTCCCACCGTGAAGCAAGAGTGTGCTGACACAGCCCGTGGCTGAGAGGACTCGCGGCGCAACCTTCTCTCACCGTCTGCTCTTTCACTAGCTCGATGACTTCCCAAGACAAAGCATCCCAAATTTCCTGACCCGCACGTCTCTTTGTGAATGAGCTTCTGCCCAGTCCTTACCACTGAAGGGGACATAAGGAAAGCCAACTATATTGCAGAAGAGCAGAGTTTTGTTTTCATAATGGAAAATAATTATATTTTGATCACATAAATAATTTTGGCTTATTTTATCCCTAGTGCAACACACACACACAGAATTTCCATTGCACTTGGATTTATAACTGCAGAGGAACTGGAGATGTTTGCTATGAGAGGTGTTTTCTCTTTGTCTAATTTCGGAAAACTCAAAAAAAGAGATCAGTGGGCTTAATGATTTTTTAAAAAATCATCAGTGAGACTGTTGTAAATGCACATGTAATACAGAATGTAAGGCAAATTTTTTATTGCTGGTTTAAACCTGAGTTGAAAGCAGAAGCCAAGAAAAATATTTCTTATACTAAAATAAATTCTAAATAGATTTTATTAAATGTAAAACAGGTAAACTTAAAAAAATAAGAAGAAAATATGGGTAAATACTTTTGAACCTTGGGCTTATAGTTGGTGGGAAGAGACTTCTTTAAAGAGACCTGAAAATCAGAACTCATTTTTAAAAGTCTGATATAGATGACCAATTAAAAATTAATACCGTATAGCAATTTTCTAAATGATAGGGCTAGTGTCTTAATGTATAATGAGCTCACAACAGGGGCACCTGGATGGATAAGTCAGTTAAGCGTCTGACTCCTGATTTTGGCTCAGGTCATGATCTCAGGGTTGTGAGATCGAGCCCCATGTCTGCACTCAGCACTGAGTCTGCTTGAGATTCTCTCTCTCCCTCTGCCCCTCCCCCTTCAAATAAATAAATAAATAAATAGCTCATACAAATGAATAAAGAAAAGTCCAAGACCACCAGAGAAAAAATGTCAAGGAAAAAGAACACATAATTTACGGAAGATATAAAAATGGCCAAATAAACATGTGTGAGTACACTAAACTCATTAGTTACCGGAAAAAGAACTTAAATAATTTCTCAACTATTAGAATGACAAACATTAAAAATATTGATACCCTCATATGCTGTTAGTGGGAGTGTAAATTTCTATCAAATTTCTAAAGAGCAAGTTTGGAAACGTGTTGAATTTTTAAATGTGTATGCCCTTTGACTTAGTGATTACTTCTAGGAATTTATCCTGAAGAGAAAAACAGAATACACACACAGATTTATACATCTTGTATAAGGCTGTTTGCTGCAACATTGTTTATAATGCTGTTAGTTGGAGATAATCTAAATGCTTATAAATATGGAACTGGTTAAATAAATTACAATGGCATACCATATGAGAATAAAAAGTTATAGTGAAGATTTATGTTCATTGCTGTTAAAAGATATTCATGCCTCATTTTAAAAAAGAAATCTTATATCTAATTTGTGTAAAACATTAAATAGCGTATTTTGACAGAAATGATTTTAAGACACTGAAATGGTAATAGCAGTTTTTTTTGGAGTGTTGGAAAGGAACTCCACACTGAATGTACATGCTGACTGTAAGCCTCATTTCGGGAATATTAAGAGAAAGAAATATGCATAATAGTACAAGGAAATAAGACATATCTATATTTCTCCAAATAGGAACAAGTGAAAAACATTAGGAGAGATGTTCACCCAAACATTGACATTGCTTTTATCTTATTTATAGGGTTTCATATAATTTTTATGTACTTCAGTAAAATTTTCTCCAGTTTTAAATTTTATTTTATAATGAGTATCATTTTAAAATAAATCAATAAGGACATTCTGAGTTAAAAAAAAACAAACAAACTGTATGACACCTCTAGGCACACCACTTCTCTGCCAGTGTAAAATCCTGGTTTATCATGTAAAGTAAAAAAATATGAGCACATGAACATTTGTTCTAGAAAATGTGAAGACACTGATGGTAGCCTCCCAGGATTCTAGGTCTGAGCCTGAGCTGCTGTCACGTGCTGAATGCTCTGGGCACGGCCACCAGACCCTCAGACTTTCTGGTCTGTAAGGCCTCCTGGCAGGTGCTGTGCCCTGGCAGCCTGAGGTCTGGGGGCTGGAATGCCCCGGAAGGGGAGCATCCTTGCAGAGCCGCACAACATCCGCCCCCGTTGGGCAGCACTGCCTGGGCCGCTGGCCTTCTGTTTCAGCAATGGAATGAGTCAGTGGGAACAGGAAACAGCCCCCAGGCCAGGACGACGGTGAGTCAGGTGGAGCAGGACCCAGGACAGCAAGGAGTGGCCGCCTGGCCGGTGGCCCAAGAGCCAAGCTGGCCCTGAGGATAGCAGGGAGGGTGCAGCTCTCCCCTGAACAGGCCTCACGAGAACTCAAGTTCTTTCTACTCTCAATTACTCCAACCTTCAGATGCTTTTCGGTTTCCCACTGCCCACAGATGTGTCCTGTTCTTCTAACATCCATCCTAAAGAGAACATTTATTGGGGAATAGTCACACCTATCTCCTTAATCTTTTTAGAATGGGAAAGGGGTTAAGTGAAGCCCCTTCACGTCACAGGTGAAGGGGCTTCACTTACAATAATTGGCCTGGTTTCAGGGCCAGGACGAACATCCTCAAACAGCCTCTTTCATGTGACCTAAAAAATAGAAAATCGAAGACCAGATGGGCTCTCTGCTCCTCCGCATCCGGCAAATAGCCGCATCTTCCGGCGCAGGGCCCCAGCAACCCTGAGACACGATGGGGAAGGTCAGAGTAAACGGATTTGGCCCTATTGGGTACCTGGTCACCAGGGCCACTTTTAACTCTGGCAAAGTAGGTGCTGTCGCCATCAATGACCCATCGCTGACCTCAACAACATGGTCTACACACTCTAGTATGATTCCACCATGGCAGATTCCATGGCACAGTCATGGCTGAGAACTGGAAACTTGTCATCAACGGAAAGCCCATCTCCATCTTCCAGGAGTGAGATCTTGCCAACATCAAACGGGGTGATGTGGTGCTGAGTCTGTAGTGGAGTCCACTGGGGTCTTCACCACCATGGAGAAGGCTGGGGCTCAGCTGGAGCTTGGGGTCAAGAGGGTCATCATCTCTGCTTCTGCTGATGCCCCCATGTTTGTGATGGGCATGAACCATGGGAAGTAGGACAACTCCCTCAAGATTGTCAGCGGTGCCTCCTGCACCACCCACTGCTTGGCCCCTCTGGCCAAGGTCATCCATGACAACTCTGCCATCATGGAGGGACTCATGACCACGGTCCATGCCATCACTGCCACCCAGAAGACCACAGACAGCCCCTCTGGGAAGCTGTGGTATGATGGCTGAAGGGCTGCCCAGGACACCATCCGTCCTGCTACTGGTGCTGCCAAGGCTGTAGGCAAGGTCATCTCTGAGCTGAACAGGAAGCTCAGTGGCATGGCCTTCCATGTCCCCACCCCCAATGTGCCAGTCGTGGATCTGACCTGCCACCTGGAGAAAGCTGCCAAATATAACATCAAGAAGGTTTTGAAGCGGGCATCAGAGGGTCCCCTCAAGGGCATCCTGGGGTACACTGAGGACCAAGTTGTCTCCTGCGACTTCAACAATGACTCCCACTCTCTCACCTTCAATGATGGGGCTGGCGCTGCCCTCAATGACCACTTCGTCAAGCTCATTTCCTGGTACAACAATCAATTTGGCTACAGCAACTGGGTGGTGAGCCTTATGGTCCACATGGCCTCCAAGGAGTAAGAGCCCCCTTGTACCAGCAACCCCAGTGAGAGCAAGAGGAAGAGAGAGACCTCAGCTGCTGGGGAGTCCTTGCCCCAATTCATCCCCCAACATACTTATAATCTCCTGACCTCTACAGAGTTTCCATCCCAGAACCCCATGAGAAGGGGAGCGTTTGGGGAGCCCTACTTTGTCATGTACCATCAATAAAATGGCAAAAAAAGACAAAGTTGATTTCTGGTGCAGGGGTGGGTGGTGAGGTGATGGGAGAGAGAAAAATCAAATTGAGTTATATGGAGACTATACACCACAAATGGAATCAGTAAATAGATTGGGCCTATAAACCTCCATCAGGGGAACCCTGAGCAAGTGACTGAGCCTTATTTTCCTCATCTACAAAATGGAAAGAACATCTGTCCTTTCTATTTCAAAACATTAGGGGGAGAATAACACTAAATTTCACATGTAAAAGTGCTTTGTAACCTGAAATTATTACTTCATCACTGGTATTTGGAGACGAAGTACTTTGTTACACTACAGAAAATGTACTTGCCCACAGCTGAGTATGCTTTAGGAAACTGGTGAATACTTACTGAATTGTCTGGAGAAAAACAGAACCAATACCTTTGGTAAAACAAAACCAAGAAGAAATCCAGCATGGGGATGCCTGACAAGATGATCCCTTTCAGAGTTTAAAAAAATATATGCTGGGGAAAAGAAGAAGGCATGAGAAACCTCATCCCTCACATATGCTTTCATAAGCACGAGACAATCATCTTCAGGAAAATGAATACGTGTTGAAGACATGCAATGACACTGCATCTATACTATACATTATCTATCACGCACAGACCGCCAGTGAAATGTTCTTCGTCCCCTAGTTCAACTGCCTTCTCTCTTTCCACAAGTAGAGCAAGGACACAAACCCAAGGCAGCACAACAGAGAGCAACACTGTCAATTACAGCAAAGGTTTAAGATCCAAAGTTAAGCTTCCCACAAAATATCTAGCTTGGCCTCTTAACTCCAGAGACTCTAAGGGCTGCACAAGGCAACAGATGAAAATGCTTACACATTAAACTCAATGACAAAACTCAAGACGACACTAATGGCTCGTGTCCAAACTATAGAAATCCTTTATTTAGTTTGTATCATCACGAGGGAAGGGAAATTTTCTGATAATGGATATTCACCCCTGAGTACCATAAGGCTTTTTAAAAATACTGTTCTGAATATAAATCTTATCAATTATTTTTCATTCCTCCCTGTCTTCTTGAAGAGTCTTCCTTAACATTAATCTGGCCTTTTTATTTTTAAAGGTATCAATATAAACATCTGCTACCATCCATTGCTATTTATAGCTACACCCTCGGGTATCAGGTGTCTGTCCCTTACCAACCAGAGATCCTAGATGGTCGTATTTTAATTTTTCTAACTCCCCATCAGCTGTCACTTGACAGTATTCATCAGCATCATTCCTACCTTTTGCCTCATTTTACACTTAGTCCATGTCGGTGGCTCGAAGGGGCTCCTAATAAAGGACAAGTGCATGGGCTCTGTGGGTCCCCAGCTGCTCTGAAAGGCGTTAGTTGCTTCAAATGCAATGTTCAGCTAAGTGAGGTCCTTCCACAAAAACTCAGTGTCAGGCACAATTTTTCTTACCTCCGTAACTGTAGAAAGCATCTTTTTCTTTCCTTCCAATTACAGTTCCCAGGATCTCTACCTGCTTTATTGGGTGCCCATTGTAAAAAAATACACCTGAAATTAAAAAAAAAAAAAATCAGTCCTTGACAAATGGCAGGCCCCAAGAAATTCAGACGTCTTTTCCTTAAGGGTCCAAAGTAGAAAGTTTGGCTTTAATGAAGCTTGTCCTAATGCAGAAAAGAGAAAACCAGTGTTGCCCAACTAGATTTGGTTAATCTTTCCACTTGTGAAAATGAAATGTGCCTCCTTGTGGACCTCTCACAACGGGCCTGAAAACAGTCATTAGATTATGAGACGAAATCTATTTTGAGGGACTGCAAAAGGAAAGAGAGGAAATCACAAGAAAGGCTTCTTTGACTTCTCTACTAGCACTTTTCTAGGAAGCCAGTCATCATTTCTATGAATTAGCAGTGATTTTGTTGTTTTTTTTTAAAGAGAAGATAATTAGGTTACAAAATGCTGCTCTTTGGAGCCAGCAGATTACAAATCAAAAACTTCTCTCTTTAAAAAAAAAAATTATTTGAGAGAGAGGAAGAGCGAGCACGTGTGTGCAAGTGAATGGGGGGGGAGGGGCAGAGGGAGAGAATCTTCAAGCAAACTTCCCGCTGAGTGTGGAGCCTGATGCCGAGCTTGATCCCACAACCCATGAGATCACGACTTGAGCCAAAACCAAAAGTCAAGTTGGACGCTAAACCCACGGAGCTACCCAGGTGCCCCCCCCAACTTCTTGTTTTTAAAACTATTTTAAAACTATTTTCAAAACCCAGAGGACAGATGCCAGCAGGCAGGTTCCTGCCAGGGGAGAAACCTGAGAGGATAAACCTTACATTAATACCCAGAGGCTTGTTTTGGACCTGGGAAGGAAAACAGACAGAGGGACTCGGGCTGCAGGGAGTCCCTGATTCCACCCCCAGGTCCCAGTGCTGTCCTGCCCTTCCAGAGCTTCCCATCTGCGGCCCCCCAGCACCCTGACCCTTTTGGCGTAAGCTACTTGCATGTGCATCTGTCTCCTGCAGCTCATGAGTCCACACTAAAATCTTCTCCAGCCTGTTTTTCCTCCCATGATGGCTGAATTCTTTCCTTGCAGAAAGAGGCTGTAACCGTTTAAGTTAAGCAATTTCCTTTTTAAATAAAGATCTGACCTATAAACAAACATTCCTCAGCACAGACATTTGGCCACCTCCTCCCTCCCCTCCAAGCCTGGGGAGGTGGGGGTGGGACAGACCTGTGGCCTGAACCCTGATGCCCTTCAAAATCCCCAGACTGGCCTCCGCTGACGGCTCTCTTGTATCCCATGTGGATAAAGGGGCTGGGGACGAGTCACTCAAGGAGAGTCCCAGAGGATGTATAAGAAGGCTCTGAGCCTCAGCCAGGTGAAGATTCTAGGAGAGTGAGATGTGGTTGGAAGGAAAACAATGGTGGCAAAGTTAGCTTAAAGAAGGGCCCTCTCCCTGGCAGGGCATCCTTCTAACGATGACTTGCTGGATTAGAGACCACGAGCACGGGGCAACTGTGGGGGCTGTGAGCTGAAATGGCAGGACCACACAAGGGAAGGAGCCGGAGTCACTGAGTCATCCCCAAAGGAGGGTCACCCCCTTCCAGGAACACAGGGTGAGTGGGTTCAAACTGGCTCCACAGAAAATCCATGCAATTTTAAGAGCAGGAGAGTTCCAATCGACTTCTCCTGAGTTCTTAGGATTGATATCCAGGTCCCTTAGTTACTACCTTTGGTGAGGCCCTTGGGGCCTTTGCCACCACCTGTCTGCCTGACCAAACACAAAGGAAAAAGGGTGACTTCAGAGGGAGAGCCCTGCAGGACTGCTGTAGGCAAGCTCAAGACATCCCGACCACAGGAAGAAGTCTAAATCGGGAGAATGAGCCTCCCCCTAGGGATGTGGGCACGGAGTCCTCTACTGAAGTGTACCCCAGCACCGTGCCCTGACCAATGCTCATGTGCAGAGAAGAACTATGGCATGGCACTGTTCGGGTCTGCTATAGGGCTGGGGGCGCTTGGAGAGGCCTGAGCTCCAGGCTGTTCTCTGGCTGCAGCCAGCCCTTTCTGCTTCCCCAAATGCACTGACAGGTAATAACACTTTCTATTTGTGCACTGGGCAGAGCAAAGTTAGAGAGAACCGTTTTCTAGAACCTGACTGGCCTCCCCTACCCCATCTCAATGGATGGTCTGTCCTGGTTGCCAGGCATTTCTTGGTATTAGAGAGAGAACACTCCACAGAGTTCCATGTGGTCAGTTGTGGCCCCCAGGACATTAGTAGTAGGAAGCGGAACGATGGAGGTCCCTGGACCCACTGGAGAGCCCACTGCCTATCCCGAAATGTCTCCCAGCAGGTCCTGGAGCCACTACAGGGTGCTCTGCTGGTGACGTCTGGAAACTCAAGACAGTCCCAGGACTCTTTGGGTTTCCCTGGGACACCCTGGTATGTGCTGCTATGGTAGTTTTTATAGTAAAGAGCCGACACACTTTGAGAAGGGAAACAGAGCTAGTCAAAAGGTGTTCTGCCTGGGTTGCAGCATACGAAAAAGGTGATAAGACAGGACTAATGACACAAGCCAGTGAGGTCCTCAAGTCACCTGCGATGGAGGCCAATCCTCCAACGTTACAAACTGTGCTGGGCCACTCGACAAAAATCTGAACAGGTCTTCACTTGAGGACACAACAGACTTCCTAAAAAAAAAACACAGAGAACAGAGCCCCCTAAACTTTTATCTTCTAGACTGACAATGGCCGGCCTTCAAGGGCAGACAGAGTCACTCAAAGATGCAAAAAATCTTTCCAATCTCAAGGAATTGATGCAGAAAACATCTCCAAAGCGTCTCTGAACAATGGAGAACAAATTCAGAAGAAAATAACACATGGGTCGAATCAAAACATTCAGAGAGGACGCCTGAGTGGTTCAGTTGGTTGAACATCTGCCTTCGGCTCACGTCATGATCCTGGAGTCCCGGGATCAAGCCCCGCATCGGGCTCCCTGCTCAGCGGGGAGTCTGCTTCTCCCTCTGACCCTCCCCACTCTCATGCTCTCTCTCTCACATAAATAAATAAATCTTTAAAAAAAAAACATTCAGAGAAAATCAACTGAGGAGAAAACACACTGCCTGGGAATAGAGAAGACACGTGTCCACGTGTAGAGAAACATGAACCACACGTATCAGGAGCGCAACTGAGCAGATGGCGGCCAGAGGTATGGACAACAATTGGAGAGGACCACTTCCTCCTATCAACACAATATTCTCTTCTATGACAAAAGAGCTAAAAAAAAAAAAAAAGTTGGATGGCGGCTTTGTTGACTGAAAGCAAGCTCAGGAAGCAAAGAACAGAAAACAACCCAAACGGGGTGCCTGGGTGGCTCAGTCGTTAAGCATCTGCCTTCGGCTCAGGTCATGATCTCAGGGTCCTGGGATCGAGCCCCACATCGGGCTCCCTGCTCCGCGGGAAGCCTGCTTCTCCCTCTCCCACTCCCCCTGCTTATGTTCCCTCTCTCGCTGTGTCTCTCTGTCAAGTAAATAAATAAAATCTTTAGAAGAAAAGAAAACAACCCAAACAACAGATTCTGGCTGATTGGGAGTTCCAGCTACAGCCTTCCCCACATGGTCCTTCAGGTCCTGCTGCCTTTGTTCCACACACAGCCCCCCGACGCCAAAACATACCCGGGGATCCCCCGGACCATGAGGTCCCCAGGAAGGAGGAGGGTCAGGCAGCAAGGGTTCAGGGACCCAGGGTCACACACGCAGGTTTGATTCGGCTCTCACATCAGCCCATCCCCGGGCAGCCACCACCACGGTAAGACATTTGCCTGGTTCCTCTCTTTTAAAAGTACTTTTGATTTATTTCTTTTTAGTCTGTCATTATTTAACTGATGTCTGATAGTACTCAAATGCCTAAGATACTATTTTTCAGATAATTCTTATGAATTTCCACTTCATCGGACCCTCTAGAATTAAATAAGTATTGTATTTTCATTTAAGCAACAGATTCACTATCCCATTATTAAAGTCTGACACAGATATTTAGAATAATAAAGATTATTTCTGTATGCTATAAACAAAAAGATAAAACAAAAGCGACCCCAAAACTGGGGCACCTGGGTGGCTCAGTTGGTTAAGCAGCCAACTCCTGATTTCGGCTCAGGTCATGATCTCGTGGGTGGTGAGATCGGCAGGCTCCATGCTCAGCAGGGAGTCTGCTTGAAGATTCTCTCCCTCTGCCCCTCCCCCAACACTCACACACACTCTCTCTCTCTCAAAAATAAATTTAAAAAAAAGACCCCAAAACCACCACCACCACAAACTTCATAAGATTTTTTCATAATTTTTTTATTTGTTTAACACTAAAACTGCAGATTAATTTAGAGGAGTTGACATTTTGCAACCATTTTGCAAGGCAATTCTGACGCATGGCAAATACACAGAGTAAGGTCAAATTTCAAGTTAAGGGCACAGTCTCCCACAAAATTGCTTTTTTCACTCACCAGCCCTGAATTTGGGCATTCTCAGGCCACCCACCCTTCTGACCAACTGGCTACAACTTCAGGGGGTCCTACAACTCTCTCAGCTTTGGCAATTTGTTAGAATGGGACACAACTCAGGAAGGTACTAGACTTATGACTATAGTTTCAAAATGAAGGGTACAAATCAGGATTCACTAACTAAAGAGATGCACTGGACAAGGTCTGGAGGAATCCAAGCACAAAGCTTCCACAGTCACAGAACTCATCACCCTCCTGACAAATCAATGCATGATTACCAACCAGGAAAATTCACCTGGGCCTTGGTGTCCAGAGTTTTTATTCGGGTTTCATTACGCAGGCATGACTGAATCATTGGCCAAATGACAACTCAATCTCTAGCCCTCTCCTTTCCCAAGGTGTTGGTCTGATGTCACCTGGCTGGAAATCCCAGTCCTCTAATCACTTGGTGTTCTTTCAGGCATGGACAACCCCTATCCCCAAACCAAACCAAAAACAACCATGAAAACAACACAGAAATAAAAACCCAGACTAGGGGAATTTCCCACCCCTAGAGCCCTACAGTATAATCTCAAGAGGATCACTCTTGTGAATTTATGGTTGCTGTCTGCTTCAAGCATAATGTTTCATTTTAAAAACTGTTAGAGTCAGCAGTTAGTTAGGTTTTTAACAGGATGCCTGGAGGCCAGCAAAGGGGGAGTCATGGCTAGCTACTGGGGAAGGTCAGAGACCTCTCCTGGCAGCACTCCAAAAACAAAGCCATAAGAAGCTGGATCAAACCAGACAGGCTCAAGACAAAGAAGGCCAAAAACCTGGGCCAAGTAAGGGAGAAAAGGCACAAAACCCCACTCCTCCAAAAAAAAATCCCTCCCCAAGTAATAAATATTATACCCCCTAATTAACAACTGTCAGTAAAAGACAGGAACCCAAAACTTGGGGTGCAGCTCTCCCTTGAGCTCTCCTGCTCTCACATCTTGAGAGTGTGCTCTCACTTTATTTTTTAAAATTTTATTTAAATTCAATTTATATTCAGAGATAGAGTTCATCAATTTATTGGTTACATACAACACCCAGTGCTCATCACATCACAAGCCCTCCTTAATGCCCATCACTCAGTTACCCCATCCCCCCCCACCATGCCTACCTTCTGGCAACCCTCAGTTTGATTCCTAAAGTTAAGTCTTTTATGGTTTTTTTCCCTGTCGAGAGTGTACTCTCACTTTAATAAACTTTCCAATTTGCACCGCTCAACCCTTGTGTCTGGTCTCTCCTTGAATTCTTTCTTGCAATGAGACCAAGAGCCTCTGGCAACATCCCTGGGAAGGGCTGGATGGAGGCCTCAGGGTCACAAGTCTCCCCAGTCCACCCGGCAACAAAAGCACATCTGAAACAGTATTACCAGTGACCAAGTAAAGACCATCAGGATCCGTTTTCCTTGGTTGGCTGTTAATACATCATAAAGTCCTTTACCCACAGGAAGAGTTAAGCCCCTATCATGCCCTGATATTTCCCTGAGCACCTCCATAAGACCTTTATTTCAAATGCAAGACTGGCATTTGGTGTGAATTGCTTTCTTCCTGAGACGAGCTATGAGAATACCAGCCTGTTCTGGAAAATGGACAACTGTGGGGGAGGACGGCTGCCTTCCAAGAAAAAAAACATAAAACCAAACACAGACCATTTCCAACAATAATTAAAAAACCAAGGTGTGGTGAAAAATCTGCACAAAAGGCTTTAGAATAAGGTCATCCAAATATATTTGTACATAGAACTGGAAACATACAGAACATCCTCTCATTAAAACTGTGCATACTTGAGCTTCTTGACTGACTCACAGCTTGCTATTCATTCAAAATAGCAAAGAGTTTAACCAAACTTCTCACATAGCACAAGCATGTGAAGATCCATACACAGCTATGTGAATTATTTAAATCTACCCCAAATTATATTTGTTACGTTTTTAGGTATGAAGAACCTATCTTTAGTAACCACCATTTAAAACAAAAAAAAAAAGTGATTTCTTTAACTTTACATTTATAATGCTTTGTTGCTCCAATTACTATTTTTTTGAGGGCCCACCACATGCCAGGCACTGTTCTAAGCAGTGGAATTATGTAGATGAATAAGGCATATGTCTTTCCTCTCAATGAATTTATATTGTTTGGTTCTGATTAACAGAAAACAAAACAAAACCCCACAAGAAAATCAGGCCTGGTTAATCCCCATTTTTACAAAGATGACATCTAAGCTTTGCAGGTGAGTCACATGCCCAGGCCAGGTAAGAGGCACTGTTAGGAAAGGGAACAAGGTTTAGAAACGTCTGGTCCAGTGAGCTTTCCACCAAGAGCTGTTCCAAAGAAAAATAACTGAGCATGTTAAAATATGAAAGACCTCAACGCCAGACAAAAAAACCCAAAAAACAAACAAACAAAAAAACCCATTCCTGGGTACAAAGGTTACTTCCCCAAGCACTTATTTTAAAAATAAAAATAAGATTTAGACTTTTGAACTTGCACAGAAATATATTCATTCGAGAGTCCACGCTAGGTCATTTTCAGAGCCTGCAGCAAGGAAGGCTCTCCTGAAAGCCACCAAGCCCCAACTTCCGGCAGCTTTGGAGAAAGAAGGGTGAGGGGCAGGTGCAGCACTGGGCATCCTCCAGGCCCACCAGCGACATACCTGGTACCTGGCGGGACTCCTTCAAGTCCAGGATATCCCCGATGTAGAGTTTTGCAAAGGCTAGAAACACAGGATCCAAACCCCACAAGAGGGAAGGGGTCTCCTCTTCACACTGGCTGGATTCAGGCTGCATCGGGAGGCTGGGGTTTGGCCTGCAGCCAACCCTGAAAGGCTCTGCGTCACTGAGTCAAGGATCTAGATGTGAGACCAAAAAAAAAAAAAAAATCAGGATACAAGCTTTCAAAGGGTCACATCGGCCTGGCCCCGAAGCTGCTCCCCGGCGGCTATGCGGAACTCCGGGAGGGGTAAAAGCAGGGGTCCAGGGCCTGGCAAACTCACGCCACGGGCCTAGAGCAAAAAGGCATTCCTCGGGCGAAGGCCTGTGCGTTCCTTATGGCTCTCCCTCTGGAATCTCCTCTGCCCCACGGGAGTGTTTCTCCTTCCCCCCAACTACCAACTTCAAAACGCCTAAATGCTAACTTTTCACCTTGGGGAGCTACGTCCATACAGGCGTACCCTGAAACCGCTTTGATGGGCGGGGTCCGGAGAGGAATGGGCGCCCTCGTGGCCAAACACAAGGGGGTCAGAGTGGGTGGGTCTGTGCGTCGCTCGGCCCCCGCACCTTCCGGTCTGGGGATGAGCCTGAGAAAAGGAGGAAAACGGAAACGAAAAGCCGACCCGCTCGAAGCCCCTCCCGCCGCACGCCCGCCGCCAGCCCTCGGCCGCCAGGAGCGCGCAGGCTCGGCCCTTCCGGGCGCTCAAAGGCCGCGGGCGCCACGGCCCCGCCCGGCGCCAGCGCGCGGGGCCCAGGGCGCCTCCGGAGCCGCAGCGGGGGCCGGCCTCCGCTCCCCGCCCGCCACCGACCCACCTCTCCCGGCCCGGGCCTTCCCTCCCCGCGGCCAGCGCGTCGCCACCGCTCCGCCCCGCCGCGCCCGCCGCACAGCCCCATCCCAGCGAGGCCCCGCCCCAAGCTCGCCTGCAGGTGGCGGCGAGGCCGTCTTGCGTTGGTGTGGCCCAAGCAGTGCTTTGGTCCCTCCATCCGTCTGGCCTTCGTGGGCTTCCGCTGGAGCACAGAGCCCAAACCTCTGAGGCCTGGGATCTGACTCTGCAGTTGCTGCTCCCCAAAAACCCATCCTCCAAGTCTCCTTTTCACCCTGTCCCCCGCTAGTGGTAGGATCCCCAAGAGATTGGGACTGGTTCTTGCCGCGGGGGGGGGGGGGAAGGGGGTTGGTTCCTGATATATTAAATGAACAAATAAAAAAGCATAGAGCAGGTATGTGTGGCATATTTTAAATGTTTATTTACACTTGGTGAGTGATCTGCTAACACACACACACACACATTGGGATTCTACAGTTTCACTTGGAGATAACATCAGTATCTAAATATGAGCCTTTGCGTGAATATTGAGGACTTGGCTTTGCCCAAAGCTAGCCATACAGGATTATGACAATAAATTTTGTCTTCTTTCCTCTTATTCCATCCACACTCTGGAATGTTGTACACTTAAGAATTTTGGAAAACTGGCATTCTGGTAAATCATGACTACCTTGGCGGTGCTTGTCCCCAGTGGTCCTAATTCAAAGTGAGAAAAGAGCCACATTCCACTCCCATAAATAAATAAATAAGCTACATCATGACATCACTCAAGATGGCAAGAGTTCTTCCTAGTTTATAGGGACTCTAAAATGGAAGGAGGAGTAGAGGTCATTCTGGCAGGCCATTCCCTGGGGGAGGCAGGTAGTGGCCAAAGAGATAATCACTAAAGTATTTAGCAGAGAAGGAACTTCAAGCAGCTGGAATGGAAAATGTGTGTCATTAGAATGATGGCATTTAATTACATCCCTGACCACTGAAGAAGCTGAAAAACAATCCTTGGCAAAGTACAGCATTGCCCATATTCTATTGCAATGAACAGTTGTTTCTGTGGAGCTTAAGATTCATATAAGAAAAGATACCTTTTTTAATAGGAGGGAGACTCTCTTCGAGGAAGCACATCCAGTAGGACACCCAGAAGGATGGGTGCTTTGGCTGACCTGTCAGATGAGGAGAGACAGGTTGGGTGACATTTTCCTGATTGTACACATCTGCTCCAGGGTGGAACCCAAGAAGAAAATCACTACCGTGTGTACTCAGAGCCCAAGACTTCAGGAGTGACTCTTGCGGTTCACTCAAGGGTAGAGTGCTAGCGATAAGAGCCCTTGGGGACTCCAAGCTTACTAACAGCCTTGGGGAGGGCCATACCCAGTGGGGTAAGCAGAGCAGACTTCCCCTGAAGTCATCTTTTACAATGAAGGGTGGATTCTTTGGAGACCAGGGATGTTTCTTTTGATCTGAGTTCAAAACTTGAGCTAGCAGGTTGCAACTGAAACCCAAGGTGAGATGTGGGACTGAATTTCCAGATTGCAGAAGAATCTAGCGGAGTTTGGGAGGATCTTCCTCCTGCCATCTTCATCAAGATGGACTCCAAGTTCTCCAATCCACTGCCTAGAGATCATAAACACCAGAGGGCCCTTCAGCTTGGGACTCCACAACACAGCAAAGCAGATATTTCAAAACCCAATAGTCAATGCTTCATGCTGGGAACCTTTCTTATGAAACCTGCCACAGCACTGAGAAGTGTGAAATGAAGCTTGGTTTTGCAAGCATTTTTGCCAGGCTAGACAATTTTTTTTCTAGAAAGTTAAGATTTTAGCAAACTGTTCTGGAAATGGAGGGGATCGAACTGCATATCTCCTACCTCAAAGTTCAAACTATCTTGCCTTAACCATTTTGACATTTTACTGGTAGAATGGAGTTTGTCCACTTGTATATTGGGTTTGATTTTCTGTCTGAAGTTTATAATAAGCATAACTTATCAAAGTTTAAAAATTTTTTTAAAGATTTTATTTATTTATTTGTCAGAGAGAGAGAGCACAGCAGGGGGGAGCGGCAGGCAGAGGGAGAAGCAGGCTCCCTGCTGAGTAAGGAGTCCAATGTGGGACTCCATCCTAGGGTCCTGGGATCATGACCTGAGCCAAAGGCAGATGCTTAACCAACTGAGCCACCCAGGCATCCCCCTTATCAACATTTTTATTATGTGTATAATATCTTTAGTCACTCAGCATACCTTGAACATTCTGAATGCTATGGGGGAGCACCAACAATTTTCATGTCATTGGAGCAAAAAAGAGTGATGCATGTAATATATCAAATAACAAAGCAGGAGGCTAAATTTCAAGTAAACACAGAATGTGTGGCTTAGGTCATAACTACCGTATGAGTTACAGGAGGTGAATGGGGGAGGGGGCCCATCAGGTAAGTTAACATATGTAACAAAGGAAGCACTCAATCCATATAAGCTATTATTATTAACTATGGAGGTGGGATTTAAGCTGGGGTTTGAGACTATGGAAGAGCTGTTCATTTACTCGTGAAACATACTCATAAAGCACTTGTCAAGCACTAGAGTGGACACTGGGGATAAGAAGGAGACTGGACAGACTGGGAAGAGCCCTCATGGAGCTTCCATTCTGTTAGGGGAAGGAGGGAAGGACAATAAACAAAATAAGTAGAGTTCTCAGTGCTTTGAAGGAAATAAAAAATGTATTATGATCGCTCATAATGGGGTGCGAGATGTACTCTGCATAGATCGACTTTCATCCCATGAGATGAAACAACATTCAGGCTGAGACCTGAAGGATGAGAAGCAGCCAGCCACGAAAAATGCTAAAGAAAGAGCATCCCAGGCAGCACAGTCAGGGTGAATGTCTGGCGGCAGGAAAATACTCTCGTGTTGGAGGAACAAAGAAGGCGTGGGGGAGAGTGGTTTCAAATGTAATTGGAGAGATAGGTAGATGGCACATTCCTAAGGGTCCTGTAGGCTAGGATAGGTTGGGATTGTATTCTCAGTCTCCCTATTGTACAGAGGGGGATAATATTGTGATAGGGTGGGAACAGGGCGAAGGAAGCGGGATGAACGAGGCACATTTGTGGGCAAGCCAACACAGCGGCCTGACCAGAGAGGACAGCTGCAGTGGAAACTGGTGCAGACCTCCATGTTAGCTAGATGCCGAAGGGCTTGAACTGGTTTCTACTTTCATTCCCTGTAAGCAATAGAGTGTTGTTGATTCTGGATCAGAGGAATGATTTAATAAATTTAAAAAATTGCAGGCATACCTGCCCCATCTAACATACTATGGTAGGGAATACAAAAATATATAAGAAGAGTTCTCTGCCTAATTTACTGAATCTACCCTAAAAGTTCTGTTTTAAGGATATTCACCAAATGATGGTGAAGCTACCAGAGTAGTAAAACATTGCTGAGCCTATTATCATGGGCCTCACCTGTATCACTTCTCCTCCTGCCTCCTCAGCAGCCTTGCTCAGTCCCCTGGGATGA
>NC_138374.1:22770377-22778644 GCF_054177405.1 Leptonychotes weddellii | reverse complement strand
GACCACAATCTGGCTCAGCTTAACTTTCAACTAACTGCCCCAGTCCATCACTCTACCTAAACTTCTCTCCTGGGGTTAGCAATTCCATTCAAATTCTCAAATACAGTGGCTACTTTACTTACCCTTCTTCATTTTTTCTGATTTTCTAGAACTTCTAGGTTGATCTGATCATATTTTTTCCCTATCCCACCTTGGCTTCCTGATATCCTTTTTTGGTTTCTCCTCCTCCTCCCCTCCTCCCCTTCTCCTTCTTCTCCTTCTCCTTCTCCTTCTCCATCTTCTTCTTCTTCTCTCCATGCCCAGCGTGGAGCCCAATGCAGGACTTGAACTCAAGACCCTGAGATCAAGACCTGAGCTGAGATCAATAGTCAGGCATTTAACCGACTGAGCCACCCAGGCACCCCTGGCTTCCCTTCTATTGCTCCATTTCTTCCTTCTCTGTTAATCCTTCCTGTGTTAATCTCTCACATATTGATTTCCAAGGATCAATCCCCTGTCCACTTCCTTCTCACCCTATGTACTCCCTCTCAATCACCTCATCCAAACCTGTGGCTTCCACTGAACCAATATTCCCATGACTCTCACTTCTTCACATCTGCCCCAGAATTCTCTCTGGAGCTTCACATCTGAATTTCCAACTGAACTCCCCTGAGTACCTCAAACTAAACCTCTGCCGCCACAGTTCTGCCCCTCTCTTCTCTGTCAAGTGAATGTCACCACCACTCACCAATCATCTAAGTCAGAAAACTGGAAGGTTTCATGGATACCTCCCTCTCTCTCACCCTTAGATGAAATTAATCACGAAGACATGTCAATTCTGCTTCCTAAATATGTTGTCTTAGTTTAGTCCCTCCTCCCTGCTCCTGTTGCCACAGTTTTGGTCTAGGCTTTCAACATGGACTACTGCCACCACTCTCCCAACCAGTTCTGCTGCCTTGAGCCTGGCCTCCTTCCAATTCCTCCTCTCCGCTGCTGCCAGGATGATCCTTATGAAATACAAATTGCACAGCGATATTCCCTTGTCTAAGTAAAATCATTCAATGACTTTATGTGGTCTGCAAAATAAAGTTCCAATTTCTTAGCATTTCTTACCAGCTTCCTCATGGCCTGGGTGCTGCCTGCCTCTTCGGGCTCATCTCCCTCCAACCCCTCACAGCTATCCTACTCTCTAGGTTAGTATCTCCCCAATGCCGTTCTGAGGAGCGCTTCCTCAAGATATTAGTAAAAGTCTGGTCAAACCAGTTTGAGAAAGGATACAAACAAAATTCAACAGAGTAATGGGCATTGAGAATGTCCAAGAAAGGAACAGAGTGGGTTAAATTTGAGCACTAAACTCTATTAACTGCTCAAGGAATTCAGTTTCAGAAATGCTACTGAAGGCATTTGGAACAACTTAGAGTTCCTGGAATATGCCATGTTCTCTTTTGCTTCTCGCCCTCTGCCTGGAATACCATTCAGTTATTGATTAATTTTTACAATATACTGCATATGCTAAAGACTGCTCTATACGGGACATACAAAGCACAAAGAGGCTCTGAGTGAGCCAAACAAGTAAATGTGTGATTACAACATGTCGAGATAAATGCTGTGCAACTTGGCGGGACAGGTGGGGGACACGAGTTGGGAGGATGGGGAGACAGCAAACTTGTCCCCTCCTCTTTCACCTGGGTTATCTGTGAGGTAGGCATCCATTTTCACTTCATGTAGTTTGAGACCTACTTGTTAAGGGCATATATATTTATAATTGTTATATTTTTCTCAGGTATCGACTCTTCTATCATTATGAAACGTCCCTGTTTGTTTCTAGTAATATGTGTCTTTAAATCTACTTTGTTATTAATAAAACCACTCTAGTTCTCTAATGATTACTGTTTGAGTGGTGTAACTTTTCTCCTCTCACTTTCAATCTATTTGTGTCTTTGAATCTAAGGTCTCTTAAAGACAGCGTATGGTTGGACTGTGTGTTTTTATCCAGTCTGACAATCTCTGCATTTTGACTGGGGTGTTTAGACCTTTCACATTTAAGGCAATTGCTGGTTTGGTTGGACTTTCAGATGCCATTTTTCTCTACTTGTTTTCTATATGTCAACTCTCTTTTTCATTCTTCTGCTCCTCCTTGACTGGCTTCTTTTATGCCAAATAGTTCAATATATCGTTTAAATTACTTTGTTAATCTTGAAAAAAATTTAGTTACTTTTTTAGGGATTGTAATCTAAAGTTTACAATACACATTTTAATTTATCACAATCTAGTTCAGATTAATACTAATTTAATTCTAGAAAAATGTAAAAACTTTGCTTTAATAAACCTCTATTCCCTCTCCCCTTTGGTGCTATTATTGTCATTTTTATTACCTTTGTATATGCCAAAAGTCCAACAGTACAATGTTATAATTATTGTTTTATATAACTGTATGTCTTTTAAAGAAGTTAAGACAAGACATGAGAAAAAGATAACTATAGTCTTTTATATTAGCCCATATAATTACCATCTGTGGAGCTCTTCATGTCTCCCTGTAGTAAGGGCAGTCCAAATTGAATGAGCCCCTTCCACCATGGCAGAGCTAGCGCTGGTACTCATGGCCTGCTCTGCCCTAACAGAACATTGACATTGACCAACCTGGGCCCAGGGACAGGGAGGGCAATGGGGGCATCCCCAGGCCAGAATGCTACAGACTCCTACCATTCTTACCTGAAGTCCAAATGTAAGTGCTTTTCAGATTGTTGTGTGCTTTTGATCTACTTTCAGAACACTGAAATAATTGTTCTGGTCAATTTTGTCGAGTTTTATGGCTGCATTTTGGAGAGATTATTTGCTGGCCTTCTCAACTAGCTATGGCTGGAAGTCCCTGACCGTAGGTCTTCTATTAAGAAGGGCCATTGGGTCAGGAAAGGTGAGATGGCTCAAGAAATAAGGGATGAGGGACTGAATCATAGAACAAGGTCAGAAATTACCTAGTGTGAGAAAAGAGTCACTCACAGCCCAGCCTGCCTCATGGGCTTTGAAGGAGATTCCTAAGTCAGCATGAGGCAGGGTGTGAACCAGCAGGCAACTCACTGGAACACTTTCTAGAATGAGGAGAACCAGAGAGATGGCTGAGGGTGGGACACCCTCTAGGTCCTTACATTTAGAACAAGGAACTCCTCCTTCCTGCCCAAATGGTCTAATACACCAAAGGGAATCCTGAGATTAGGATGATGACCTTTACAAAGATGAAGAGAGGAGAAGATAATGGGCTGGGGTTCTTCCTGGAGAGCAGAGAATGACTTTCTCATAAAGAAAACTTGGGTCTCAAGAGCCAGGATTGAGTGCACGAGAAAGAATTTTGTATTTTGTATTTTAAAAGTCTGTATCTCAAAGAAAGTAGAATGGTGATTGCCAGAGACGGGAAAGAGGGGGGATGGGGAGTTATTATTTAATGCTGCCGAGTTTCAGTTTTGCATGATGAAAAGAGTCCTGGAGATGGATGGTGGTTATGGTTGCACAAAAATATGAATGAATGTACTTAATACCACTGAACTATACACTTAAAAATGATTAAGATGCTAAATTTTATGCTATGTGTATTCTACCATAATTTTATTTTATTTTATTTTTTTTATTTTTTAAAGATTTTATTTATTTATTTGTCAAAGGGAGAGAGAGCACAAGCAGGGGGAGTGGAAGGCAGAGGGAGAAGCAAGCTTCCCGCTGAGCAGGGAGCCCGATGCGGGACTCGATCCCAGGACCCTGGGATCATGACCTGAGCCGAAGGCAGTCGCTTAACCAACTGAGCCACCCAGGTGCCCTTCTACCATAATTTTAAAAACTGAAAAAAAAAATGTATCTCAGGGAAATGCTGGGCATGACTTGTGGTTAATGATATGTAAACTCCTGTGACAGTCACTATGCACTACATTATGCCTGGTCATTTAAGCCACAAATCTAGAAAGCGTTTTGCTAAGGGTGGAGGTTCCCTTACTTACTGGGTGGCTTATAAGTGGGTTATTTTCAACCGGACTCATGCTCATAATAAGGTGAGCGCAAACAACCAGTCCTTGGTTCTTCACTGCAGGTCTTGGGCACATGCCCACTCTTCTGAGAAAGTCCCAGAGTATCACTCTGACAGATGACAGATGTCCTTACAGGGCAGAGTTGGCAACATAACTACTTCCCTAATGGTCACCAGCTACCAGCGAGCACACCAGCTGGAAAATAAACTGCGTCTTATTCCTGTATTTCTCTTCTTATTATAAAGGTGCTGCAAAGATGGTAAGGCACTTGGGGCTGACTAAGGATTAAATTTTGGAGAAATGGGATTCATAATCATAATACTAGGCTGGGATAAGAGGATTAACAAAAATATCAAAAAAGAGATGAGAACTTCTCTTTTTACTCAGGACCTTTATAAAAGCTTATAACCTTGATCAAGTAAATTGTGTACAGGCACACATGTCATTTTAAAACAAATGAAAAGTAATGGTGTGTTTTCCAATTTCTTAATGTGGGATACGTATTATCTATTTCATAACAAAAGTCATTTTAAAATTAGCATCCCTTGATTTTCACAAATGTAGTGTTGAGTGATTGAGAGAAGCCAGATGCAAAAGAGAGTAGATACTGTATGATTACATTTATATAAAGTACAAAACCAGGCAAAACCCTTCTGTGGTATCAGAAGTATGGATGGTGGCTAATGTTTGGGTGGAGGTGGTCACTTTCCAGATGGGAGCATGAAGGGGGCTTCTGGGGATACTGGTTATGTAATGTTTCCTGATCTGTATCTATATTATATTTCAATAAAATATTTTTTCAAGTGTTCATCCCTAGTACTTGAATTAGTGGCATTTGAAGTTGAGAGGAATTAAAAAGTAAAAACTTACTAAAAGTATGACCCCAGATTTTGTGCCATTATCATGTGCATAAGAAAATAGACCATTTTAAATGTTAATGTAATTCAAGATATGAGCTATAGCATCATCCTGAATTTTTTCTAATTATTGGACATGTACCTATAGGCTCAAGTGGCCAGGAGATTTCATAAGCATTAGCGTAAAGCTGGCCATCTGAATAGAATTTTGTTTCTCTTATCAATTTATAATTCTCCCCAGGGTTACTTTCAATCAAGGAAAAATTGAACTCCCCAATGATGTCAAAGACAACATATTGCAGAGGTTAATTAACAAGTCACCCAGAGAAGATTGAACAGCCATTGTGCTGACATGTTCAAGGGCTAATCGGTTCTGATGATGTAATTTGCAGCAGTGCTTGATGTATATTAGCCCGATGGGTGACAGCTGCTGTGGACCCTGATGATTAAAGTGTGAAGCATTGGGGGCGGTGGAGGGGGGCGGGGGAGGGCAGCAGTGAGTACTTTCAAATGGAGAGAGACTTTTATGGAGCCAAGTGAATACAATCTGGTCATGCTCGTTACCTTACCCGGAAAGCCTGCTCATCTCATCTTTATACAGATTTTACTGGGCCTAAAACAAGCTCAGCTCTGGGCTTGCTTCATCCAAGAAGACTCCAGTCAACATTGACACTCCCTTCTCTGGGCTCCTGTGTTCCTTACAGTCAGCATTATACACTTTAACACTTATTTCTTTACTAGTTATTTTGGGAATGTTCATTGTGCTCCCCGCACTTGAAGATAAGCTACTTAAGATAAAATACTTTTTCCCGTATCCCCCACAGCATGGAACATAATGAAAGGCACAAAAATTAAATGAAAAACAATTGGAGCAACATGTTGATAATTGTCCAAGCAGCGTGATGGTTATATGTGGGTTTGTTCTACTCTTCATTTTACTTCTGTGTGTTTGAGAATTCCCTTGATAGCCATGTTGGCAGATTTAGCAAATAAAAATGCAGGATGCCCAGTTAAATTTGCATTTCAGATGAACACTGAATAATTTCTTATTATTCATAATTTATATTTTATCATAATATCCTATATTATTCCACACCATTTAATTTAATCATATAACTTATAATATTATTCATATATACTATTTATTATAACATTATATTGATATTACATTTTTATATTATTTTATATGTTATCATGACACATATTTACATTAAGAAGTTATTGCTTATCTGAAATGCAAATTTAACCAGGTGTCCTGTATTGTACCTGGCAACCTGACTTACTAGAAACTTAAAAATGTAATCGGTGATTAATCAATGGGCTGAAAGGGAGTGGATGGTAGAAACAGTACAGTGTCTCTTAAAGTGTGATCTAGTGTCACTTGTACTGGAATCCCAATGAAGCCCACTAAAAAGGCAGCTCCCCACGGTCCCCTACCCTCACCCTAGAGATGCCAAATCAGCATTTCTGCTGGTAGGATTCTGCATTTACAATGAGAAGAACCCCAGGTGATTCTGGTACTATTGCTAGCTGACATGATGTCAAGATGTCTAGGATGTTTGTAGTTTTTCTGATACGATCTTTTATTTCCTCAGAGTGGCCTTATTTGAGCAACTTCTATTCTGTTTTTCTATCAGGGACCTAACATAAGAGAGGTTAATATTCCTGTTCCATGACTTGCCTCCTGAAGATTATAAGTCAAATACCATCACAAATACTCTAGCACACTTTTATAGTTAAGCTACCCTTTGAATATTCATCCAATGGCCCAGCATCTTAACTACCGATTTCTATTCTACAGATACACATTTATTGTTATAGAGAAAATTGTAGTGGGTAAATTTGCAGCTCCTATTAGTATTTTAAGGCCAGGGCTTGTAGGGCAACCAAATGTCCTAGCTTGCTTGGGACTGGTCCAGTTTTAGCACTGATATTCCCATATTCTGGGCTATCTCTTACTCCTGGTTGACCCTGGTCATCTTATCTGTAGTAGATGTCATGGCGTACCCCCAGATCTCTATTTCAGAACCAAGACACTCATTTCACCAGCTGTTGGTAGCATCGGCTCCCCCTTGAGATCCTACTCAGGAAGCTGCCTCACTCAAAATATGCCCTGTCCTCAAGAGCAATAACTCACGGACACAGCCTCAATCCTCAGTTTAGGACCATCTCCGATTGGCCATCCCAGTTCCAGAGCTCCCTGTGGCCCAGAGGCCCAGAGGCCTCTGCTCCAGCTGCTCTGCAACTCAACTTCTCCCTCTACCCAGTCCTGCTTCCCTCACTCCCTCAGAGAAGCAGGTCCTGAAAGCACTCCATAATACACCCTTACAAGCAAATCTCAGAGTCTGAGAGTGGAGAAGAACCTGCCTTCCAATAGTTGGTATGGAAGTGGGGTGGTCCTAGGAAGCAGATTCTTTTTTGTATTTTAATTTTATTATGTTATGTTAATCACCATACATCATTACTTTTGATGTAGTGTTCCATGATTCATTGCGTATAACACCCAGTGCTCCATTCAATATGTGCCCTCTTTAATACCCATCACCAGGATAAACCATCCCCCCATCCCCTCCCCTCTAGAACTCTCAGTTTGTTTCTCAGAGTCCATAGTCTCTCATGGTTCGTCTCCCCCTCCGATTCCCCCCCTTCATTTTTTCCTTCCTGCTATCTTCTTCTTTTTTTTTTTAACGTATAATGGATTATTTGTTTCAGAGGTACAGGTCTGTGATTCAACAGTCTTGCACAACTCACAGCACTCACCATAACACATACCCTCCCCAATGTCTATCACCCAGCCACCCCATCCCTCCCACTCCCCACCACTCCAGCAACCCTCAGTTTGTTTCCTGAGATTAAGAATTCCTCATATCAGTGAGGTCATATGATACATGTCTTTCTCTGATTGACTTATTTTGCTCAGCATAATACCCTCCAGTTCCATCCAGGTCATTGCAAATGGCAAGATTTCATTCGTTTTGATGGCTGCATAGTATTCCATTGTGTATATATACCACTTCTTCTTTATCCATTCATCTGTCGATGGACATCTTGGCCCTTTCCATAGTTTGGCTATTGTGGACATTGCTGCTATAAACATTGGGGTACACATACCCCTTTGGATCCCTACATTTGTATCTTTGGGGTAAATACCCAGTAGTGCAATTCCTGGATCATATGGTAGCTCTATTTTCAACTTTTTGAGCAACCTCCAAACTGTTTTTCAGAGTGGCTGCACCAGCTTGCATTCCCACCAACAGTGTAGGAGGGTTCCCCTTTCTCCGCATCCTCGCCAACATCTGTCTTTTCCTGACTTGTTAATTTTAGCCATTCTGACTGGTGTGAGGTGGTATCTCATTGAGGTTTTGATTTGGATTTCCCTGTTGCGGAGCGATGTTGAGCACTTTTTCATGTGTCTGTT
>NC_138374.1:22700339-22770277 GCF_054177405.1 Leptonychotes weddellii | reverse complement strand
TATCTTCTCCCATTCTGTCGGTTGTCTTTTGGTTTTGTTGACTGTTTACTTTGCTTTGCAAAAGCTTTTTATCTTGATGAAGTCCCAATAGTTCTTTTTTGCCCTTGCTTCCCTTGCCTTTGGCGATGTTTCTAGGAAGAAGTTGCGGCGGCTGAGGTGGAAGAAGTTGCTCCCTGTGTTCTCCTCTAGGATTTTGATGGATTCCTGTCTCACATTTAGGTCTTTCATCCATTTTGAGACTATTTTTGGGTGTGGTGTGAGGAAATGGTCCAGTTTCATTCTTCTGCATGTGGCTGTCCAATTTTCCTAATACCATTTGTTGAAGAGACTGTCTTTTTTTCCATTGGAAGCAGATTCTAAAATAAGATTTTGGGGGGGCGCCTGGGTGGCTCAGTCGTTAAGCGTCTGCCTTCGGCTCAGGTCATGATCCCAGGGTCCTGGGATCGAGCCCCGCATCGGGCTCCCTGCTCGGCGGGAGGCCTGCTTCTCCCTCTCTCACTCCCCCTGCTTGTGTTCCTTCTCTCACTGTGTCTCTCTCTATCACATAAATAAAGTCTTTAAAAAAAAAAATAAGATTTTGGAGTTGGGTCACCTATAGACTGGAGGGTAATAAGAGGCCCTCACTGGTGGCAGGCGGGGTCCCTGATAAGGTAGAGGTACCACTGTAAAACTTTTAGCAGTGGTGAGCTGAGCTGGAATGCCAGCAGAAGGCAATGCCCTGGAGGGTGCTGCATCTGAGGCATCTGGAGGTTCAGGGAAGGTAATGACTGAAGGACAGTGGGATGGGATGGCATGGCTATTACTGGCCACTATCAATACATCGAAGGAAGACAAGAAAGGCTGGGAGGGATTAATCACCAACTGAAGAGGCCAGACCTTGTGAGGCTGAGGCCCAGAACTTCATGTATAAGGTAGCTGAGCTGCAGTGAAGACAGAATTCTCAATCCTAGCAAGTCAGCTATGCCAAAGTCATGGCCTTAATTAAGAAGGAATGAGATCCTGAGGTACGGGATAAGGACATATGGGTCGCTGTTTTTGCCAATCTTGACCCCCCATATTTCCTCCAAATCCTCTGGGCTACAGAAGGGACCCACTCTCCAGGTTAAAAGTTAGCACTCCTCACTTTTGAAGTTGGTATAGAGATTTTTGCCTTATGGGAAAACACCATTTTCCCTCAGAGGATCTTAACCCGCTGCACAACCCCTGTCCCACACCCCCAAACCGATAACAAGGGTTCAGTCACAACATTAACAATGGGCCTGCTAAAGGAGAAACGAGACGATGCCTCAAACGAGCAAAAGTGGAAGAGTGTGTGTAGATCTTAAGTGTGCACGGTTAAGGAGGGGGCGGAGAAGGTGAAGTTGAATAAGGGAGATTTCTTTTTTTTTTTAAGATTTTATTTATTCATTTTGAGAGAGAGAGAGACAGAGAGAGCACAAGCAGAGGGAGAAGGAGAAGCAGACTCTTTGCTGAGCAGGGAGCCCGACGCGGAGCTCGATCTCAGGACCCTGAGATCAACGACCTGAGCTGAAGACAGACGCTTAACCATCTGAGCCACCCAGGCGCCCCGAAAAAGGAAGATTTCATCGGGAAGAGCGTTCTCCTATGATACAGGAGTTCACCCTGGCAATGACCCCAGGAGATGGTGTCCCCGCACTGCTGGCATGACTCTTAGAAGCTTGAAGAAAACATCCCTTCAAATTGGTCTGCTCTACCGATGATACCATGTTCATCCCACTAGGTGAGCCAGAAGAGTCCGTAAGTTGAAGGCCTCGGTAAGGTACTTGAGCTTCAGAGGGTGGAGATCCAGGGCTCTGCTACATCCGTGAAATGTTTAGGGGTCTAGAGGCTGGCCTGTACTGAGACGTTCCCCCAGAGCAAAGGACAAATTGTTGCATTTCTTCCCTTCCATTACTGAGAAAGAAGCACAGAGCCTGGTAAGCAGATAGGGTTCTGCGGGCAGCATTTTCCACGCTCACAAACACTGCTTCAGCCCCTTTGCCGCTGACTGAGATTTCTAGCTCAGAAGCAAGTCCAGGATGTGGTGACGGCAGCCCTGCCACTTGGGCCTTTTAACCAGCAGATCTATGCATCTGAAGTTGTTTGCGTTACCATGGAAAACCCCCCCCCGCCCCCCCCCCCATCACTTCTCTGAGGCCTTAAGTGAAGACGTGGCAGGGTTTCATGTCCAGGTTCCTGAGCAACAAAATAGAGTTCTAATTATGGAAGTGTAAAGCTCCAGGCCATGGAGAACCTAAATACCCTGAAAACTTTCAGAAAACCAGGGAAATGGAGCCAAAGATGAAATGAGCAGGGAGTCCCCAGCTGACGCCTGGGCTGCACATCTAATTCATCACTATACAAGTTGAGAAGGTGGAAAGGGGTTGTTGAAAATGAGCCGAATGAGTTATAAAAGGCACCAAAATATTAATGCTTTTCACTGTTGTCCTCGAACAGTTTGCCTAGAAAATATAAAGGTGCTGCTGAAGCTTTAACCCGCGTTTCCTGGCTCGCCCAGGAAGAGGTAAAGTTGGGATCCCCCTATGAAATCCCGTTTCTCTGGCTCTTCCCCCAGATACCAGGTGGTGCCACCATTTCCCTCCTCTGGCTCAGGTCCAGCTCCCTGGGATTCCCGTCTGTGTCTCAGGCAGCCAATGCCTGGGCCAAAAGTGCCCAATTTATCCTGCAGGTGCCCTTGCTGCCCCAAGAGCAGGGAGGAAGCCACTGCGGAGGCCACCCCTGCAGCTGCTGCCCCGTGGGCTCTTAGCACCCCAGCCAAACCGCCTTCACGGACTTGACCTCCCTCCCCCACAGACTTTCCCCAGGACAGGAGCTGGGCTGGGGGACAACCTGGGGACTCACACTCACTTGATCTCAGCAGTAGCATATCTAGTGATTTCTAGTGGGTATGAACCCAGAGGGGATAATTTCTAAATATTCTTCTGTATGACAAAATTATTTTCAATAATAATCATGAAACAAAACGAAAAGTGACAATGGCCGGAAGTGAAAATTTTCTTTTTTTCAAATTTTTTTTGAGATTTTTCTTTTGAACTTTTATAATCATGCGATAAATAAATAAGAAAGGGGAAAAGGACAGATTACAGTACAAAAAGAAAAACAATTAATAATATTGCTTTTAATTACATAAGCCTATTTTCCCCCATATTTTGTAATGAATTTTTTCAAACATACAGCAAAGTTAGTGAATATTTATATGTGCAGCGCCTAAATCTTATCAATAATATTTTACTATATTTGCCTTGTCACACAATTACTGATCTATCCATTCCTCTGTCCATCAACCAATCTTATTTTTTATATTTAAATAAACTCTTAATTTGAAAATAGTGTTAGATTTACAGAAAAGTTGCAAAGATAGTTCATAGTGTTCCCACATGCACTGCACCCAGTTTCCTCTATTATTAACATCGTAGATTAGTAAATAAATACAAATAGATTAGTAATCTATTAACATTAGATTAGTAATTAAATATAAATTTAAAAGCCTTAAAGAGTATAAAATAACTGCAGAGACTAATGGAGGGGGGTGAACTCCATGTTTTTCTCTGGATTTGGCATCATCCTAGCTACAGGAGAAAAAAAGGACAATGACACTGAGCATAGCAATATGAAAGGTGGCCCATATCCTGATGACTTCCCTGCCGGGTAGGGAAATAATCTGTGTCCAAAGATCAGACACCTATGTGAGAAATGCAGTGCATGATAAATATGGGCTTTTTTGTAAAACTAGATGAGAAAGCATTCTAACAGTTTGAGGGAAATATTTATATTAAGGATTGGGCCTGGGAGTCATCTTGGACTTCTGACTCCTTCCATTTACAGATCTGTGAATCACCAAATCCTATCAATTTAGCCACCAGAAGATATCACGAATCTCTAGACTTCCCTCTCCCATGGTCCTCACCCAAGCCTTCACCACTCAGACTGGTATTCCCTAATCCTTCCAGTCTAAATTAGAATCCCTAGTGGTCTCTATTCCCCTTCACAGCACTCCTTAGTCTTCTTCATAACTCTCATCCATATATGAGAATAGTTTTGGGGTGCTTGTTTTTTTTTTTTAATTGTCGTATAACTGACATACAGTGTTGTGTTAGCTTCACGTGTATGACATAGTGATTCTACAATTCTGTACATCACCCTAAGCTCACTGTGGACAAGTATACTTACCATCTGTCACCATCATCATTTCATTATTACAATACTATTGATTATATTTCCTATACTGTACTGGTGTGCATGTTCGATTAATGTCTACTTCCCCAGCTGGACTATAAGCTCCATGGGGTCAAAGACCATGACGGTGTTGCCAATCACCATATCCCCAGCTCAAACATTTGTGTTGAATGAGTGAATGAACTAGATTATGGAACTCATTGGAAAGACATAGCTGTATATTTAATGGGAATATTCTTAAACTACACTGAGGAGAACATGAGTAGATAATTTACCAGAAGCAAGTGCATACTTGGTCATGGAAGGTGGTCTAGAAAACATGCTAGGTCTTTTTTTTTTTTAAGTTTTTATTTATTTAAGTAATCTCTACCCCCAATGCGGGGCTTGAACTCACAACTCCGAGATTGAGTGACATGCTCCTCCAACTGAGCCAGCCTAGCGCCCCATACTCTGACTTCCACAAGTGAGCTAGGCATTGAGAGCTGTCAGTCCAGATGCTCCAAGGAGGCACAGGACTTCAATATTAATAAATTGAACAATCCTCCTTTCCGTTGGGAATTGCTTCTATTCTGCTTTTGTGTGGGAGATTGAAGAACTTATTTGAAGACACAAGGTCAAAGAAGACTGTATATATTGTTCTAGGAGCTTTTCCCTAACAAGTCTCTGCAGGCTGAGTATGAATCGGGTGGAGTCTGTGGTAAAGTTTTACTTCAGGAATTTCCTGAAATAACTCTCCAGAAAAGTTCAGCTCTCGTAATTGAAGATTACATTGACCTCAGGCACTGCTAGCACACATTTTAAAACTTACTGGGAATCAAAACCATCATGAAGAAGTTTCCAGTGATTATGTTACTGGGTTATAATGGTCAGGAGCACTTTGTACATATTTTTCTTCATGTCCCATTGTAATAATTGTAATGTATTGCAATAATTTGTTTATTATCTGTCTCTTCTAACTTTGGATCCTGCTCTCCTCAAAGGCAAGAATAAAATAGGAGTTCAATAAATATTTCTTAAATGAATCTCAATGCAGTATCTGGAATTGACTCTTGAAAGAAGAGGTTCTTAGAGCCAGTTCTGGCCAATTCACAACGTATTAGCTCTGCAACCCTGGACAGATGGTTCCATCTTTCTTCATTTTCCTCCTTTGAAAAAATTCGAAAAATGTAAACATGAAGAATATGAAGAATAATACAATTAACATCTATCTACCACCAAGTTTCATGAAATTTTAATATTTTGTGAAATGTGACAGAGAGAATGCCATGTGTTTATCAAATCCTATTGCGTTTTCCTCTTCTCAGGCACACAAAGGACTGCACCTCCCAGCCTCCTTTGCAGTCAGATGGGTACCGTGAGACTAGATCTACCAATGGGCTATAAGCAGATATGGTGTGTTTTACTCCCAAAGTAAGCATAGAAGAAGAATGACAATTTTTTGTGCTGTCTTCCCCAGCTGCAGGGGCCATGGAAGCCATGTTTTAAAATGGCAGTATCAGAAGACTGGAGTTTCCATCAACTAACCCCCACCCCCACCCCCAGTTACGCTATGGATCTGTGTTTGAGAATCTCCCTTGCTCTACATCCTAGTTAACACTGAGTTTTGTCTGCTTTTAAGGCTTTTCTGCTAGTTTGATGGTGTGGAATCACTGTTTTAATTTGTATTTTGCTGCTGATGAGTGATATTGAGCATCTTTTTTATCTTTTCAAATGCTTATTTGTCATTGGTTTCTTCTTTTGTGAGTCCCAGTTCTTATCTTTTGCCCATGGTGGTAGTGGGACTCGTTATCCTAGTGTTTCATAGGAATACTTTATACATTTTGGAAACTAACCAGTTACACTCCCTGCAATACTTTTCCCAGACCTGTAGCTTATCATTTTTCTTTGTTTAAATTATCTTTGTTATAATGGAAGTTTAAATGGATGAGTTTTGTTCTGCTTTATGTAAGAATTCTTTCCTACCTCAAGGTCATAATGACTTTTTTCTATATTTCATTTTGAAAGTTTCAAAGACTTGTTTTTTATTTTTTTTAAGTGTTTACTCCACCTGTAATAATGTGTGTGTGTGTGATGTAATGTAAGAACATTATTTTTTTTTCCATAAAAATAGCTGATTCCCCAACACCATTTATTGAGTGGTTCATCTTTTCTGTTCCAACTTTGCCATGTATCAAGTATCTGTTTATGCAAGGATCTGTTTAATAGGCTCTTTAGTTTATTTCCTTGGTTTATTTGTCTGTCTCTGGCCATGCTGTGTTAATTACTATAATGTTATAAGTCTTGATATCTGATAGTGTGAGTATCCCTCCATGTTGATCTTCATTATTATCTTATCTGTTGTTGTCCCTTTGTATTTCAATATGAACTTTAGGTTGATCTTGTCAAATTCCACAAATAACAAAACTGGGATTCTGGTTGAAATTGCATTTGCATACTTTTGTTATTGTGGTTGACAATGAGTTTTTTTATTATTACATTTTCTGGTTAGTATCAATGATGCAGAGAAATAGTATTGATTTTCCTTTTTTTTTTTTTAAAGATTTATTTATTTATTTGAGAGAGCGAGAATGAGAGAGAGTACATGAGAGGGGGGAGGGTCAGAGGGAGAAGCAGGCTCCTCGCTGAGCAGGGAGCCCGATGCGGGACTCGATCCCGGGACTCCAGGATCATGACCTGAGCCGAAGGCAGTTGCTTAACCAACTGAGCCACCCAGGCGCCCCCCCTTTTTTTTTTTTTTAAGATTATTTATTTATTTGTCAGAGAGAGAGAGAGCACAAGCAGGGGGAGCAGCAGGCAGAGGGAGAAGCAGGCTCCCCACCGAGCAGGGAGCCCGATGCAGGGCTCGACCCCAGGACCCTGGGATCACGACCTGAGCCGAAGGCAGATGCTTAACCAACTGAGCCACCCAGGCACCCTAGGCATATGACCGTATTATGAAAGAGAAATTCAGGAATCGAAGGTTTCTCATTTCCAAAGATAAATAACCACAGGAGGGCTGCATAACCAACAGCACATGGAAATATCATTCTAATTGGTTTATCTTTTTGTGCATTTCCACAAAAGGTGAAAACACAATCATATCTGCTACGTAAAAAGCTACATCAGATTTATACAAATCTTTCTTCTTTATTAGTAAATGCTTTGTTTATAAATTTATCTTTATTATTATAGTGCTAGCTGGAAATGAGAACCGTGAGCACAATTTTCATAATTGGATTAAAGGATTTAATCTTAAAAAATCCTTCCAGCAAAGCATGCTGAATCTTTTATTTCTGATGGATAGAAATTGAGATGAGTCATAATCAGTCCTCCTCTCACAAACAAGAGCAGATGAGCGCCAAACTTACAAAGTAATTGTAAAGTAATTTTTTTTTAAAGATTTTATTTATTTATTTGATAGAAAGAGATAGCGAGAGAGGGAACACAAGCAGGGGGAGTGGGAGAGGGAGAAGCAGGCTTCCCGTGGAGCAGGGAGCCCAATGTGGGGCTCGATCCCAGGACCCTGAGATCATGACCTGAGCTGAAGGCAGACACTTAATGACTGAGCCACCCAGGCGCCCCTGTAAAGTACTTAATTTTATTTTGTACACTTATATTGCTTCTCATATTACATTTCCTATGTTCACATCTTCTCCTGTTACTAATCTACGATTTCATGTAAGAAGGGACCTTGCTGAGTTTTTCTTCCCAAACATTTCCACCTGCCACTTCCTCCCACTTACCACAAATCCCTGCCAATTTTTGCCCTAGAATATACAAACTTTAGACATTAAAGATGGAAATGTAAAGCACATGTCATTGGACATGTTCATTTACTGAGAACTAGATGATCAACAAAACTTAATACCTTGTATCAAAAAACAAACATCCTACACCCTGGAAAGATTTTGGGTTTCACTGTGGTCCTGATGATGGCTGTCACTTCCTACTCTTTGACTCTTCAGAGGAATGGACATTCTCCAACTTTGTACTCCCACTGCTGGGCTTTTAGGAAATGTGTCATAACATTCGAAAAAGTCAGATGCTATTTTCTCCACCAACCAACTTTGCTAAAATCGAGCCTTGAGGCTCTTATAAAAGATTAAAATTTCACAGCTAGTGCTTTGCAGTGAAAGGCATATATCATTATTTTGCTCTAATCTGCAACCACCTGACAGACTCAAGAAGAAATCATGGCCAGGAACCCAAATCTCAAATATTGTAAAGTCATTGTTGCTTTTCAATTTTGATTTAGCCCATTCAAAAGCTATCAAGTAAGGGTATTTGCATGATATAAAATTATATCAAAAAAGGGAGTTCACAACACTATGATATATGTATATATTCATGTATGTATATGTATGACATTAGGCAAGTTAGCAAACACCTCTAAACCTCAATTTCCTCTTCTGTAAAATGGAAATAATGGTAGTATCTATCTCACACAATTGTGGTGAATGTGAAATGAGGTAATCTATGCAAAGTACATAGCAGAGTGCCTGGTAAGAAAGTGTACAATTATATACAGTTTATGTAGACTATATATTATTATCAATATTTTGGAACAAAGTCTGGGTGGATATATACCTAAATCCTAACAATGCTTATTTTGGGGGTGGTGAGATTATGGGTGATTGCTATTTTTTTTCCTTTGCTTTGATAAGATTTCTAAATGTTCTTCCATGAGCCTGTATTACTTTTTTCTTTAATAAGAAAAACACAGAAGTTAGTCCTCCTTGACTAAAAATACTCAGGGGGTTCTCACTTCCTAGAATAATTGGGGCTATAAATGGGATGAGCAACATTAATGAAGTGTATAGAGCTGCCTGAGGGAGGTCATTATCACGGCCCCTGGAGGAATCTCACCTCCTAATGTCCATGCCCCGTTGCCATGTGACTTAGCTGTTCTTACCATCAATAAATGGAGTCTAATTTTCCACCACTTGAAACTGGTCTGGCTTTGTGACTTGCTTTGACTAACAGAATGTGACAGAAGCGATGCTGTGTGAATTTCAGAACTGAGACCTTGCAGCTTCTGCCTTTACTGTCTTGAAATCCTGAGACACTCTGTGTTGTGCAGAAGCCTGGTTTAACGTCAGTGAAAGAGAGCCATTGGATCCCAACAGCTAGCCCATACTAACCGCCAGACACGTTAAGTGAGACCATCTTGGACCCTCCGGCTCCAGGCAGGTGGTCAGATGACTACTGCCACATAAGTGACCCCAGCTGAGCCTGAAATACAGGAGCCCAGATTCTCAACACATAGGATTGTGAGACATAACATAATATCAATATTTTAAGTTACTGTGTCTTGGGATGGTTTGTGATGAAGGAATAGATGTCCGAAACACTGTTCTCCATGATGCTGACGCCATGCATACAACTTATATTTCATAGGGGATGCAGAAAGAAGGGATTTCTCTCCAAACATACTAATTTACCATGTGGTTAGTAGAGAGTAAAAAGTACTTCCTTTTATTTTTGCTTTGTGACCTAAACTTAACCTCACGCTACAATAAATCTATATAGGCTATATATAAATCTGTCACTTGGTAGGTATGGAATTGAGGATTTCCTCATCTGTCTGCCCCGGAAGCATGAATATTCATTTCTAGGAGTCTGGTGTTTGAAACTTTTGAGAAACGTCTCACTCTCACTTCTTGTATGATCCCCAAATTCTGGGGGTATGTTGGCTAGGATATCCAGGGATCAAACATTTATTTGTTAATCCATTCCTTACATGTTTATTGAGCACATACTATGTATGAGACCGGGCTAAGCAATGAAGGAAAAAAATAAAGACTTTAAGACCTAGTCACTGCTCTTTACAATGGGAAGATAAGATATACAGATAATGTGGATAGAAAGTAATCCAGTACTAAGTACTAAGTGAATTTACAGGCAACTCATAAACCAGTTGAGTTGAGAGGAAGGAGGTTTTCCAACTAGGAGGGCCAGGATTGGATTTGTAGGAAACATGCCATTTTATTTTAGTCCTAAAGATTGAATTAAGAATTTGGTGGAGGTGAGATGGTGAGAAGCCATCTGGACAAGGGAATCTTCATGGGCAGAGGGCAGGAAAGAGACACAAGACACATTTGAGAGGTGTCCAGGAGACACATTTAACTGAAAAGGAGGGTTCATTTACTGATTTGTTTATTGATCTAATGAATATTAACTAAATGTCTGTTAGGTGTCAGACCCTCTGCTAGTCTCTGAAAATACTGAGATAAATGACAGAGGGACTATCTCTAAGCAATTAGTAATCTAATGTGCAGGCAGCAAACAAACCATCATAGTGAGTAGGATAAGTTTGTAGCTCTCAAGGAAGATAAGTCTGGAAAAGCATATTAAGACCAAACTATGGAAGACCTTGAAAACCAGGATTTCTCTCCAGCCCCATGGCTCAGAGTAAGTTTCACTAAAAAAAAAAAAGGAAACTCTTTTTCATATTAAGTTTTATTTGGAACCACAGTATAAAAGACTGATAAAAGTGGAACTATTCTGATTGAAGAGAAGGGTCTAGAAGCCTTACTGGCCTATCTCTCTCATAGTCCTTTTCCCTGTGGCAGCCCCCGGGCACCTCTACATTTCCAAGGAACAGTTTCAAAAATAACATTATTGTGCTGGCAAGAGGGAATCACTGAAGTTTTTTAGTTAAATCAGGAGAGTCACATAATGTATGTACAACACACAGTCAACATAACTCACAATCATTGAGCACTTACTAGATAGCAGGTGCCGTATTAAGTGTTTTTCATATGCTGTACCATTTAATCTTTACCACAACCTCATCAGGGAGGTAGTACTATTGTTAGTCCCATTTTAGAGGCAAGGAGACTAAGTTTCTGAGAGGTGAAGTAAATTATCCAAGCTGCCCAGGTTGTAAGAGGCAGAGAGCAGAGGCCAGACTAGAGTCAATGAGACCTCAAAATGTGTGCCTTAGGTTAGACCCAGCTAGTGAGGGTGTGCGGCTTCTAAGCTCTACTGTCTCCTCATCTGCTCACCATATACTAGGCACTGGATTAATGATATCTATTATTTTGATCTTTATTTCTAGTGCTCTTAAAAGAGAGCAAGTAACTAGGAATTACTTCATACATTTGGATATACAATTTTAGTTGAGGTGGATGAGCTAATGGCCTGGAATGACGAAAGGTAAACATGACTTGTTTTCATACAGTACGTCAAATACCAAATGATATTATCATTTACTATTCATCTGTGCCATTGTGGTATTACCCAGATTCATGAAAATATCGCCTTGATGGGTTTTTAGCTACTCAGAACAACTCTCCATAAAGATAAAATGAAAAACAAATGGCCAATAAAAATACTGAGGGTTGTATGGATCAGACTCACAGTTAAAGAAATGCAATTTCAAACATTATGTTTCCAGCACTGCATGCATAGTTGTTTAGTTTGAGCACTGTGCAAAGGTGACTGGTCAAGGAGGGGAGTGGGGTGAAAATGAAGCTCTCAATGCCAAATTCCATGTTCTGGCCTGGCTTCTGTCTACCTGAAAGGTTGCAGGACCGGGGGCAAGGAATTTTTAAAATTCATTCACCCAAAGGGACACCTTTTTAAAATTCACACAGAGGCACTCCATGGGTTTGTAGGGGACTTGTGAAGTAATATTTCCCACCTCTTGTTATCGGTAAAAATTAAAACGTTTTGTTATGCCCATAGCTGATGAGGGTGTGAGGAAAGAGGCATTCTCTTGCATTGATTTGGGGAATTTTCAGAATTTAAGTTGGGGCTGCTTTTTAGGGAAGCAGTGTGGCAATGTCTTAAAAATTTTTTTTTAATTCCCACAGCATTGGATCTAGGAATTCTATTTCTAACATTTACGCTATAGATATACCACAGAAATGGGGAAAGATAACATTCAAGGATGTTTCTTGCAATATTATTTGCGAAAGAGGAAACCAAAAACTACCTACCTATTCATGCATAACATTCAAGGATGTTTCTCGCAATATTATTTGTGAAAGAGGAAACGAAAAACTACCTACCTATTCATGCAGAAAAGTCTGGTGAAAAAAATTATGGTCTATCTATATAATGATATAATATGGAACCACTCTGAAGAAACCTGTAATGATATGAAAAGATACACAGAATATATTTAAATGAAGTCAGTCGGGTTGCACAATGCTTACATAGTATACTCTCATTTGTAAAAAAAAAAAAAGTGATATATATGTATATGTGGTTGTAGACTTAAAGGGCATTTCTGGAAGGGTATATAAGCAATAGTTAAAAATGGTTCTTTCTGGGAAACTAGGGGAGTGCGAGTGTGGGATTTTAGTCGCCATTTTGTTGTTTAACTATATCCCATTATGTTGTTTATATTTTGAAAATAAGATGAAAATAAATAAAAGAGTTTTTGGCTCCCCTGTTCATTGCAGCATTATTCACAATAGCCAAGATATGGAAACAACCTAAGTGTCTATCAGTGAATAAATGGATAAAGAAGATATGGCATATTGGAATATTGCAATATTGATGATGGAATATTATTCAGCTGTGAGAAAGAAAAACATTCGGCATTTGGAACAACATGGATGGAACTTAAGGACTAAGTGAAATGAGTCAGACAGAAAATACTGTAGGATATCACTCATATGTGGAATCTAAAAGAGCTGAACCCATAGGAACAGAGACTAGAAGGATGGCTACCAGGGGCTGCAGTGTGGGAAAAAAAGGGAGATGTTGGTCAAAGAATACAAGCTTCCAGATGAATATGTTCTGGGGATCTAATGTACAGAATTATGATTATAGTTAATAATACTGCATTATGTACTTGAAAGTTGCTAAGAGGGTAGATCTTAAATGTTCTCACCACAAAAAAAGGGATGGTAATTATGTGAAGTGATGGAGGTGTTAGCTAAAGGCTATGATGGCAGTCATTTTGCAATATATAAGTGTATCAAGTCAACACATTGTACACCTCAAAGTTACACAATATTACATGTCAATTATGTCTCAACAAAGCTGTGGAAAAAATGGAGGTTCTGGGGAAGCCAGCTCAAATAGATAGGTGTGCTGAACGTTTATTACTTGGCAAGCCCTCTTGGGTTCAACATCCGTGGAAGAGAAGGAAAGGGAAGGAAGCAGGATCAGCTGGGAAGAAGGTACACCGTGAAACAGTCTCAACGAAAGCCTCAGCTAAATCCATTGTGATCTCTGGGGCTGGGATAGCCCTTCAGAGCTGTCCTGCCTCCAGGGGGAAGGGCCAGGCCTGACGGATGCTGGCAGAAACCAGGCAATGGCTGAGGCCATCTCAAGAAGACCACATGACCTGGGGAGAGGAAGCTTTTGAGCGGAGCCATTTCTGGAGAGAACGGACTCCCATCACCTGAGGAAATAAGCCCTTCAGTCCTGGAAAGGGAAATGGGTGACATGTTCAGCACCATTTCTGTAGCAAAGCCTATATTCTGCGGGTCTGATGACACTTCAGATTTGTCAGTAAAACCCCACACAGTTAGCTCTTTCAAAGACAGCTGATGCAGCTAAGGACAGCACTGGCTTTGGGCTCTTGGTCCTCAACTCTGGCTTCTCATATTAAAATATCAACCAACATCATTTTTTTAAAAGAGTTATATTTATTTTGCAAGAGAGAGAGATTGGGGGAGGGGCAGAGGAAGAGGGAGAGAGAGAACCTCAAGCAGATTCCCCGATGAGCACAGAGACTGACACGGGGCTTGATCTCAAGACCCATAGATCATGACCTGAGCCAAAATCACGAGTCAGACACTTAACCCACTGAGCCACCTAGGCGCCCCTCAGCTAACATCATTTAATTGTCAGTCTTCTTGGCTCTTAACTCTCATGTTAAATTGTAAAGGATGAAATGTCTTCTATATCAGAAACATCACTTTCCTCCCTCCTTTCCTTCCTTCCTTCCTTCCCTTCTTTCTTCCTTCCTTCCTTCCTTCCTTCCTTCCTTCCTTCCTTCCTTCCTTCCTTCCTTCCTTCCTTCCAAACCCTACTTCTACCCACTCATTGTTTGAGACTACTACTGAAACAGTTTTAAATCCTCTGGTTAATTTGCTACCTGCTCTTCGTTAAGAGAAGACTGATTTTTGCTTCTGCAGAACACGCAAAAAGTAATACTCTGACTACACAGAAACTCTTGTTCTTTAATAAAAATGATGTTTTATTGAAGCCAAAGAAGCACATCACCTTATAGCGCTTTTATATTAATAATCCAGCTAGCTTGTTTTGCCAGTTCAATAAAAGGGTAATTTGAAAATAATTCAGTTGGCCTTGTTTACAGGAGGGTACCACATTGTAAATGAGTTTATCTGGAGAATCTGGATGCTATCAAAACATAATGGAACATAACCTCCCTTTGGGAAAGTAAATCATGGGACTTGAGAGGAAGACAAGGAAAGCTCTCTGAAAGAGAGCTAGTGCTTCTGATTTTGTGGGTTTAGCAAGATCAGTTGGTCTGGGGTTGGACGGCAGTAATACTTGGCTTCAAAGCAGTCTTTATCCTTTAATAATTTCCTAATCCTCGTTGTCATGTGAGCCAGCAAACATTTGAAAGGCAAAGTGTACAATGGAATTAGGATGGTCTCCTGAGTGAGGCAGGAAGTTTCAATGGGAGCAAAGAGCTTGCAGGGTTCCACTTGAAGCCTATGTTTTGAGAAACGGAGTGAATACTGCTTAGAAGCAAAATGTTCTACGAATCTCAGCATGATTATTGGTGCTAATCACAGGTATAAAAACCACCCAAGTGGCTTCTGTATTATAGGAAGGGTCACAAAAAGGGGAAGTCTCTCCAATTGGTGACCCAGAATTGTATGTGGGGACAGGAAGCTTATGGATAGCTTATTGATTTGGAACTGGAGGTCGGAGGACTTACCTCCAAGCTTTATTTACATAGCATTTTGTGTAATGTTGAGAAAAACTACGTCTATAATATTTGTCCATTTCAAAGAATGGAGGGCATGGTTGCCAGTAGGGATAATGGGGCTACCAAAGCCCACTCAGGTCACCCCTCCATGCTACCATTTGTCTTTTCTGTGAAAACGGATTTTCAATTTTCAATTACCAGTGAAAGATCACTTCTTAATGTTTTGCTTAGGGGCCCTGAGTGTAAATGTTAGTTAGGTGCACATCTATAATGTAAACCTGGGTGTATTATTATTATTAAGGCAAACCTAGGAGTTGATTTTGAATAAGATACAAGGTCCCAATAATTATGAATTGATTATAATAATTATGCCTTGATTAGATGATAATTATTATTTGATTAGATAACATGATTAAAATGTGGTTTTCAGTTTTTCTTTTTAAGATTTTATTTATTTATTTGAGAGAGAGAGAGAAATTGAGAGAATGTGTGGGAGGAGGGGCAGAGGGAGAAGCAGACTCCCTGCGGAGCAGGGAGCCCAACGCGGGACTCAATCCCAAGACCCCAGGATCATGACCTGAGCCAAAGGTGGACGCTTAACAGTTGACTGAGCCACCCAGGTGCCCAGGTTTTCAGTTTTATCAAGGTATAACTGGTATAATAAATTGCACATTTAAAATGTACAATTTGGTAGGTTTTGACATATATATTCACCTGTGAATCCATCACCATAATCAAACTAAGGTACATATTTACTGTCCCCCTCAAGTTCTCATGTGCCTCTGTGTAACTGCTCCCTCCCCCACCCTCAGACAACCATTGTTGAGTTTGCATTTTAGTTTCCATTTACTGTATAGATGGAATGTACTCTTTTTTGTCCGCCTTCTTTCACTCAGTATAATTCTTGATCAATGTATGCATCTAATGGTACGTTCCTTTCATTGCCAAGTAGTGTTATGTGGTATGGTGTGATGCTTAACTTTATGTATCAAGTTGACTGGGCTAAGTGATGCTCAGATAGCTGGTAAAGCCTTATTTCTGGGTGTTGTGGAAAAGATCAGCATTTGAATTGGTAGAGTGAGTAAAGGAGACCCACTGTCAGCAAGGCAGGTGGACATCATCTATGTGCTGAGTGCCTATATAGAACCAAAAGGCAGAGGAAGAGCACTTTAGCTCTCTGAGCTGGGACATCCATCTTCCCCTGTCCTTGGTGAGGTATGCACAACATGTTACAATTATTTTAGATTTTCTCTGAGAAAAAAAAAATGACCTCATTAAAAAGTGATCATAGGGGGTGCCTAGGTGGCTCAGTTGTTAAGTGTCTGCCTTTGGCTCAGGTCATGATCCTAGGGTCCTGGGATCGAGCCCTTGCATTGGGCTCCCTGCTCAGCAGGAAGCCTGCTTCTCCCTCTCCCACTCCCCCTGCTTGTGTTCCCTCCCTTGCTGTGTCTCTCTCTGTCAAATAAAGAAATAATAAAATCTTTAAAAAAAAAAGTGATCATAGTTTTCAACTATTTTAAAAATTGTAATAGAGGTCAATAGGACTTACCTTTAAATTTTAATTGGGTGTTTGGGCATCTCTCTAAGTAAGAATGTTGTGAAAGGAGATGATGTCCAGGAGGATCAGAAAGAACTAAAGAGTCTGTTCAGTTGTAGCAGGGGTAGGTGACAGCCTCTTAGGTAGAGAGATAGCGCACCAAGTCCATAAGAAGAGGAGAGATAGCAAGAACAGAATATAGAATCGTAGAACTTGAGAGCACAGACTGTTTTAGAAGTCACTCAGTCAAATTCTCATATTTAAAGGACATGTCTGAAATACTATAGAATGGGACAGAACCTAAGGTCACAGAAAAGATAGGGAAGAGAATATCCTGGATGTTCAAATGACATCCCAGAGGCCTATAGTAGAAGCCAGTGCAAACACTACTTTATAAATCACCTTTGTTAAATCCAGAAAAAGATGTCCCTTTGGGCTAACAGACTCCCAGGCACTCAGCCTCGTTAATGAAACGTCGCCTGGATTTCCGCCTTCTCCTGCCCTTTTGGTGGTGTGGTTCTGTGTGGTACACAAAAACCAAACAAACGGTCTTTCCACAAGCCAAAGAGAAATCTAGAAACAAGAATTCCTAACTCAGTTGGTTTGGGAGTGTGGTGATTATGGTCAGCACAGTTTGAAGATGAAGGTTCATCCAGACAATAACTTTTCTAGCAATCAGGCATAAAGGAGGGTGGCTAAGACTTGGTAGTAAGGCTCTGGGATGGAGAGCAAAGCACTGTAGATCCAGGGTGAGCATGGACTAAAGAAGACTGATTGGAGAACTCTACCTCCAGAGGTCAGCTTCCAGCAAAGGGTCTGAGAGGCTGAAGGGGAATGATGGAAAGGGGCTCCCGAGAAACTGGTCAGTATCCTAGCCTTCATAATGCTATACTTTTAACACTGTGTTTTTATTCCAAAGTTCCCTCATGCTGAAAGGAAATGTCTGAGCTGAGACATGGGAGAATTGGGGATTGTTGGTCTTCGATAAGAAAACCAAAACAAAACCTCCATTTGATTTTGGATGATGACCATGAAGAATAAACTTGAGTTCCACTAGACATGAGACAGGATATACTTTCTCAATTTATCCACTTCAGTCCAATGTTGCTTTTAAGGCCTAGACAAATAAACAGCCAACTTTGTATCAGGTTGTATAGTTCAACCTAATATCAAGTGAGAATTTAAGGAAACATGGAAAGCACTTTATAACATTCAACATCTCAGAGTATACATTGCTATAATTGTTTTCCAAGTAAAACAGAATTTAGTGTGTGTTTTTTTAAATTTATGTAGCCATTGATTATGACCTCAGGGACTTTGAAATAACTACTGGTATGTCATCTAACCTTTTTAACTACCATTAAAACTTTTCAAATAATTAAAAAATATTTCATTAGGCAAATTTAAGGTATTTCACCTTATCAGAATTAACTATTACATATGAATTCAGTTAAAACTATGCTGATATTAACTCTGAATTACTGAAAGGGTAGTGTGGTTTTCTTAAAGTCTGGGCCATGGAGCCCCAATCCTGCAAGATGATGCCTTAAAATACAGATTCTGGGGTTTAAAATGTTTGAGAAACACTGGCTACTCTTGTGGCAAAAACACAAAGCACATTAGCCCATTAAACGTTTCATAGTAAGAAAACCTTTAAAACTTTATTTAACCAAGAAGTTCCCAAAATTATGTGGCTATAGTCCTACTTTTTAAAGTAAAATTTTGATTTACTTACAATTCTTCCATTATAGACTGTTGCTTGACAAACTTCCCTAAAACTTAGGGGCTTAAATTAACAACAGTTACTTATTTAGTTCATGAATCTGCAATCTGGGCAGAGCTCAGTGGTTAAGGCTTGGCTTTTCTTCACTTGATTTCAGCTGGGGTAGTTTGATTAGAGGCTGGAAGACCAATGTCAGGATGGTTTACTCACATTGCTGGCAGGTTGATGCTGGCTGTCAGGGGCAGTCAATCAGTTCTGAGGGCCTGGGGCCTCTGTTCCTTTCCACACAGGTATCTCCACACGGGCCTCTCCACCAGTTGTTCAGCCTTCTTAGGGGCATGGTGGTTGGGTTCCAAGAGTAGGTGTCCCATGTGACAGCAAGTGGAAGCTGCTGATTTCTTAACGTCTGGGTCTGGAAGCGGGCACAGTCTTACTTCAGCTATATTACGTTGGTCAAGCAGTCACAGATCCAAGATTCAAGGGCAGGGGACATAGACACTTCATGTCTTGATGGAAGGAGTCTCAAAGTATGTAGTGGCTATATATGTTAAATTATACCTACAGAAAAACCCAAATCATAAGAGCAGAGTTTAGTGGATTTTTGCATGATAAATTCACTCACGTAATCAGCATCCAGAAGCCTCCCCCACCTTATGCCCTCTTCCAGTTACCACGCCCTCGAGGGTAACCAACATTCTGACTTCTTTTTTTTTTTTTTTTTATTTTTATTTTATTTTATTTTATTTTTTATTTGACAGAGAGAGATAGCGACAGCAGGAACACAAGCAGGGGGAGTGGGAGAGGGAGAAGCAGGCTTCCCGCTAAGCAGGGAGCCCGATGCGGGACCCGATCCCGGGACTCCGGGACCATGACCCGAGCCGAAGGCAGACGCTTAACCACTGAGCCACCCAGGCGCCCAACATTCTGACTTCTAACACTAAAGATTAGTACAGGGGTTCTCAATCTCAGCTGGATAGCTTTTTGTTGGGGGTGGGGTGGGGGCTGTTCTTTGCAGACTGTGAAGGATGTTTAGCAGTATCCCTGGCCTCTACCCATCAGATGCCAATAGCATCCAACTCCCCAGTTGTGACAACCAAAACTGTCTGCAGAAATTGCTAAATGTCCTGGGGGCCTGCGGGACAGGCAAAATCACCCCTAATTGAGAATCACTGGGCTAGAAGATAATATCTCTCTTTTATTATTTGTCTAAATCCCACTTACCCATCTAGAATATAAATTCCAAGGAATACAGATTTTTGTTTGTTTGTTTTTGTTTTATTTGGTCTGTTTTGATTCGATTCCCCAGTCCCTAGGAGACTGCCTGGCATATAGCAGAAAATCAACACTGTCTGTTGAGTGAGGGAGTGAATAAAAGGTAGCAATTCTTTTTTTTTTTTTTTTTAATATAGGCCCCATGTCCAGCCTGGAGCCCAACGTGGGGCTTGAACTCATGACTCTGAGATCAAGAGCTAAGCTGAGGGGCACCTGGGTGGCTCAGTGAGTTAAGCACCTGCCTTCAGCTCAGGTAATGATCCCAGGGTCCTGGAATCGAGCCCCACATCAGGCTCCCTGCTCAGCAGGGAGTCTGCTTCTCTCTCTCCCTCTGCTCCCCCCCCAATCATGCACGCGCTCTCTCTCTCTCAAATAAATAAAATCTTAAAATAAATAAAGACCTAAGCTGAAATCAAGAGTCAGACACTCAACTGACTGAGCCACCTGAGTGTCCCTAATTCTAAATAGTTATTAGAAGAGTCAACTTTGGAATACATATTTTGTATTCAGCTGAACACTCAATCACAAATAATCTGTCCATTTTTGTTAGAAATGAAGTTCACGTGGATATATATTGAGAATAAATATACTTCTTTTTTTTTAATTATTTATTTATTTATTTATTCATGAGAGACAGAGAGAGAGAGAGGCAGAGGGATAAGCAGGCTCCCAAGGAGCAGAGAGCCCGATGCGGGACTCGATCCCAGGACCCTGGGATCATGACCTGAGCTGAAGGCAGACGCTTAACCATCTGAGCCACCCAGGCGCCCGAGAATAAATATACTTCTAATAGGAATCTATATTGGTTAATTTCTTCCTGCAGCAATATGAAAAACGAGCCACGGAAATAGAGTGGATTGTGATTTTCCAGACAAATGGACAGTGTCTCAAGCTTGTGTTAATAATTTACTCTAATAAGCTACAAACGGTGCTTTATAATTGCTGTGATAGTTTTGTGAAACAGGAACTTGCAGTAACAAAGTTTTCATTAAAAACCTGGGTGAGGTGCCAGATTCTGAAAGATTAGAAGAGGAAATGAGGAAGAGTACAGGATGGTAGTAAGGACTTGGGAAGTTATTTCTTTAGAGCAAAAACCTGAACATTTCTTCTGGAAGACAGGCATTGACTTTACTCTGAAAACATCCCTCCTTCCCTGGACGATGTGTGTAGTGGGCTTTCCCATCTCACTTGGTAAATTTCTTTTTTTTTCTTTAAAGATTTTATTTATTTATTTGAGAGAGAGAGCGAGAGAGATCACGTGCCCATGAGTGGGGGGGGCGGTGAAGAGGGAGAAGCAGGCTCCCCACTGAGCAGAGAGCCTGACTCAGGGCTCGATCCCAGGACCCTGAGATCATGACCTGAGCCGAAGGCAGATGCTGAACTGACTGAGCCACCCAGGCGTCCCTCACTTGGTAAATTTATTAAGGGTCATCTCACAAAAAATTTTCAGGGACGCCTAGGTGGCTCAGTTGGTTAAGCATCTGACTCTTGATTTCAGCTCAGGTCATGACCTCTGGGTAGTGAGATTGGGCTCTGCACTGGGTGTGGAGCCTGCTTAAGATTCTCTCCCTCTGCTCCTCCCTCTGCCTCTCTCTCTCTCTCTCAAAAAAAAAAATTTTTTTTCAGGGCAAATAGGATTCTCAAAGATTTTTGACAGACATGCCCTGCTTTCTTAAATTCCAGCTGCATTTATTTACTCTTCAGTCACAATTATATCAGAAAAATGGACACAAGTACACATACATAAGGCGACTAAAGTTAGGGGCACAACGAAAACAGAATTTTATAGTTGCAAGGGCTCTTAGAGATCATATGATCATTTTGAAGAGGCAAACTACTACAAAAATCTTACCTGGGCAGTTTTCCTATTTTATGAGTGATTCTGAATGGTTTCATTTCCCTGAAGCCACCTCTGTTAAAAACTGAAGCTCATGTGAGAGACTCAGTGTTGAGTAGTGACTTGCCCATAGAGCCGGTTAATGACAGGACAATTTTGAGCCAGTTCCCTAACGTATCACATCCAACATATCTTATGCAACAAAGACAGAAGAAATATAATACATAAGAGTATAGAGCGATAGAATAGCACAAAGGCTTTTATCAACTCCAGAGAACTGGCTGCTTGAATGCTGCAGCGAGTTAATGTCTGAATGAAATAAATTCAATATTGACCATTGAAGTCCTTACAGTTCAAAAGATGTTAGTGTCTGGATTTTTTAAACTGGCATTTGAATACCACTTGGAAAAGAAGTATGTCTATACAGTTTTCATTTTTTAAGTTCTCAAGATTTGAACATGTTAAGACTTGTCATTACACTGCCAAATGCTTATGATTCATTTCAGCAGAAGTAGCGAGGAATGAGGAGAGGGTGGGAGTGTGAGTGTACCAATTCTGTATGACGCAAAAAGGGAGATGAAGTAGAAAGGAGGATATTTTTAGATTCCCCTTTTGAAACAAAAACAGCTTAAATCAGGTGATTTGTTTACTTTAAAGATTTTTTTTTTATTTTTATTTGACAGAGAGAGACACAGTGAGAGAGAGAACACAAGCAGGGGGAGTGGGAGAGGGAGAAGCAGGCTTCGGGCTGAGCAGGGAGCCCGATGTGGGGCTCGATCCCAGGACCCTGGGATCATGACCTGAGCCGAAGGCAGACACTTAACGACTGCACCACCTAAACGACTGAGCCACCTAGGCGCCGCATGATTTGTTTACTTTAAAATAGGAACAAAATAACCAAGAATCAGATTTGGAATTTCTGAATGACACACAATCCTATTTTAGGAGAATAATTGCTATAATTGCAGGTTACTTTCTTTAAAATACCTGAAAAAAATCCTTCCTAAAAATATAACTCCACAAGGATGGAAAAATGTATTTACACCACAGAGCACTTGTACACCAAAGGAATTTGTTACTTCCATGTAATCTATGCAGCAGCATTTAAAGAATGTACTAGTAAATTTACTGCCTAAATCAGAAATAAGGAAGGGGAAAGAAATTGAGATGTAATTTACTTTCAGTAGGTATAAAGTTCTTTCAGTCTCATTCATTATTCAACAAAAATTTATGGGATTGGAAGACACAGAGTTTTATGCAGGGGATGTAAGGATGAGCAAGAACCAGTCCCTGCCCTCAAAGTGCCCTAGCCTAGAGAGAGAAACATACATCCTCACAGACATCTCATCTATATACATTTCACACACAAAAGTCCCCACACATAACCACATACACATATATTCACATATGTATACACACATTCACACAATATATGCATGCATGCTCATACACAAATATACATACATGCAAACTCACATACATATTCACATATAAACACATATACACCCACAAATACACACTCCCATCCACATGTGTTTGGGAGCTAAAAATGTGGAGGCAGTGAGAAAAAAATCTCAGTGTTAACAGTCCTGTGAGATAGCTATTACAGAGACTCAGTAAGGCTAAGGAAAGAGTCTTAGAGGAGTCGCTAAATGCTAGGGAGTATGGTTTACCAAGACCCAGATTTAAGTTCCAATCTGCCATTATTATCTTTGAAGCAATGACCATGTTATTTAACTCTGTCTCAATTTTCCTTGCTTTTACATCAGGGCTACAATAACACCCGCCTCATTGGGTTGATAGGAGGTTGAAATGAGATGATGGGTCAAAACCATTTAGCCCTTAGCCTGGCCTGTAGTAACCACTCGATACATATTCAATTTTTGATGATATCCTTATTGTTTTTTTTTTTTTAAAGATTTTATTTATTTATTCGACAGATAGAGGGAGAGGGAGCACAAGTAGGCAGAGTGGCAGGCAGAGGGAGAGGGAGAAGCAGGCTCTCCGCTGAGCAGGGAGCCGGATGTGGGGATCGATCCCAGGACCCCAGGATCATGACCTGAGCCGAAGTCAGCCGCTTAACTGACTGAGCCACCCAAGGGCCCCTGATGATATCCTTATTGTTATCTGTGAAGTTTATTGTGTAAATTGTGAAGACAGGTCTTCCTTCACCAAGGTGTTAGTGAGAATGTTTTAAACTATTTTTAAGGTGGGTTGAGCCAAAAAATTGTGTACTGTATGAATATATGGCCACTGGTTAAACTTCATTTTTAATGGTTGAAAAATTCAAGGAAGCCAAATTACAATTTACAAATAATACAAACATCTCAATATCATGGTCATTACTGGGAAAATCTGAACTGTCTAAATGACATCTCCTCTGGTATTATTAAATAATTTCTGTGGCTATAACTTCATGGAAAAAATGTATAAGCTATTATTAACTCCATGATCATCTCACCAAAATATTTTAGGCTTCAGCACCTCATTGATACAATACTAACATCATTTGATATTATTCATTGATATGATGAGTAAGAAATAAAAGTGGCCAATGGACATATGGAAAGGTGTTACACCACTCATACTCAGATAATTGCATATTTTGGGTTATCAGCTTGGCAAAGATTAAGAATATAGGACAATACCTTGGTGCTATTGAGGGTCTGGTGAAATTGGTACTCTCATACATGGTTGGTAGGAGTATACATTAGCACAACCTTTTAGAGGCCAATTTGGGGAAAAAAAGTTCTAATATTAATACAGTCTTTAACCCAGCAATTTCACTTGAATTTTGTTGTAAGGAAATGTAATCCGAAAAATACAAAGATGTTTGCATTTGCATGCTCACTGCATGTTTATGACGACAAAAAATTGGAAACGACCTATATGCCTAACAGTAAAGAAATTCTTAAAAAAATTATGGTAGAGCTGTACACTGGGATTCTACGCACCCATTAAAAAGGATTAGATAGGGGTGCTGGGTGGCTCAGTCAGCTAAGCGTCTGCCTTCGGCTCAGGTCATGATCCCAGCGTTCTGGGATCAGGTCCCACATCAGGCCCCTTGCTCAGCAGGGAGTCTTCTTCTCCCTCTCCCTCTGCCTGCCTGTCTGCCTACTTGTGACCCTCTCTCTCTGTCAAAATAAATAAATTAAATTAAAAAAAAAAGGATTAGATAGATCTATTTGTCATGGAAAGATGTCCATGATCCATACTGGATACCATTTTTATATTTAAAAAGTGTATGCATAGAAAAAATATGGTTATATATATCTGTATAAGTCTAACTTTTTAAAAGCAGCTTTATTATGTTTTAATTTATGTACCATAAAATTCCCCATTGTAAGTGTACAATCCAATGATTTTTAGTAAATGTATACAGTTGTGCAATAATCACCACAATCCAGGGGCACCTGGATGGCGCAGTCGGTTGTTAAGCACCCAACTCTTGGTTTCAGCTCAGGTCATGATCTCATTGTCGTGGGATCTGGTGGCCTGTGGGCTCCCATCTCCACACTCTGCCCTCAGTGAGGACTCTGCTTGGGATTCTCTCCCTCTCCTTCTGCCCCTCTCCACGCTCATGTGCATGTGCACATGCTTCTCTCAAATAAATAAATCTTTAAAAGAAATCACCACCATCCAGTTTTAGAACTTTCTGGTTACACACCCATCCCCAAAGTTCCTTCATGCTCATAGGCTTAACTTTTCACCGTGTCTAGGATGGGGGTGAAGTTGGGGAGGGGAAAGCGGGAGGAGAGAATGAGAGCCAGCTTTGTACTTTATCATTTCTGTATTATTTGAATTAATTTATAACAAGGATATGCTTGCTCTCTTTTAATTTGAGAAAACAGTAAAGGTTTTTCTATTTTGAAAAGAACAACAACAACAAAAAGGAAACGGATTTAAACCCTTTTACCCCAATCTACTTCTGATAATTTATTCCAAGGAAATAATGAAATATGTGGAAAAGCATTTGTGAACAAAAGTATTTATCAGTGTTTTATCTAAAACAGAGAAAAGTTCTAAGTAATCTAAATATCTCAAGATGGAAGAAAATAATTACTAATAATACTGGAATATGAAAAGTACAGGATGTAAACCTTTATATGCAGTACAATTTTATCCCTGTAAAAAAAAAAGTTAATGCACAGCCAAAAAATTCTATTTGGAAATACTGTGTGTATAATAAAATCTTACCCATGGTTATCTCTGGATGGTAGACTTATAGTACTTTTTATTCCTTGTGCATTTCTTAATTTTCCATAATGAGTATGTTACCTTAATATCTAGTGCCACCTACATAAATGACAGTAATTAGAATGGGTTATGGTATTGTTTTCACAGGTGTATATATTTTTCAAAACATTAAATGTTTATTTAAAATATGTGCAACTTATTGCATGCCAGTTATACCTCAATAAAACTATTTAAAAGACAAGGGGATCTTGAGAAACAAAATCATCTAAACTTACTGGAAGAGGGGTTTGTTATGCCATTTTGGGGCTGGAAGGCAAATTGGTTAGGGAGGGTTTTGTGGGTGCTATATAGATAGCAACACAACCTTTGCTCCAGATAACTTCCTTTTTCCTTTCCTTTCCTTTGCTCTTCCTTCCTTCCTGGGATCTGCCTTCCCATTATATGTCAGGAATGTTGCCAGGTTCTTGGATGCCAAGATGAGCAACAAATCACGGTCCTGAAAGAGCTGTCTTCTGCTGGAGAAGGGGAAGGCAGGTCACCAGCGGCAGATTCCAGCCAACGCCCACATCGCCACACTAGGCAGTCTTCCACTACTGCTGCCCAAGGGGGCCAAAGCCAGGTCAAGAAGTGAAGTTCTTAGTAAATGGTTCAGATGGAGTCACGAAGGGTGGCACCAGGGTTATGACTGTGGAAGTGGATAGGAGAAGGTAGAGGACCCTCAAGAGAGTGTCGCTGTCATCACTTGAGAAGTGGGCTTAAGCAGTATTTATATATTTCTGCCTCTCTTACCTGCACACTTGTACCAACAGCAAGAACTAAAATTGAGCGTTTACTTGCGCAGGCAGCCTGTTAAGGGCTAACATCTATTGCCTCATTTATTCTTCGCCACAACTCCCCCAGGTCTGCATTTCACCATGAAGAAACTAAAGCTCGGAGAGGTTACCCGCCCAAGGTCACAAAGCTGTCAAGCTCTGGCTCCAAAGTTCCCAGCCACAAAACATACTCCCTTCTCACAATACTCTGGGATCGCTTAGAGAGAAAAGTTCCACTTTCGGGCTCCAAACGTCAGCTCAGCTTTCACTCTTTACAAATTTTCCAGATCCAGAACGGAGGCAACATCAGCTAGCACTATCAACAGGGTCGTGCCCACCCGGCAACGCCACCAGAGCGGTGGGCCAAGGATTTGGGGCTTGGAGGGCAAACCGGGAGCGACCGTCAGGAGCAAAGAGCTCTGGCGCCCATATCGCACGCCCCTCCAGGCTGCCTACAAGCCCCTCCAGGCTGCCTACAAGCCCCTCCCGGCCGCCGGCAAGCAGAGCTCAACGCGCGTGCGCAGGGCTAGAGGGGCCGCCCCTGCGCGAGCGCGCGGTGAGCGGGGCGCGCGGCCCAGGGAGCGCGGGCGCGTTGCGGCGTCGGCGTCTGCGCGCGCTCCAGGACGAGGCTGTGTGGGCTGGGGAGCGAGCGAGGCGGCAGTGGCGCCTCAGAGCTGAAGGGACGCGCGGGCCTGGAGCCTCGGGAGCAGACGGCTGCGGGGACACCCTGGGCTCGCGGCCCGAGGCGAGAGAGCTCGGCCTGTCGACTGCCCGGTTCAGGGGCCGCCGCCGCGTCCCTCGCCCGAAGTGGCCGCCGCCCCAGGAGATTCGCCGTGACACGGGCCTAAGCCGCGGCGCTGCGGACGTCCGGACCTCTCGGACCCGTCGGGCCGGGCCGGGTGGGGACTAGCGTCCGGACAGGTGCCGCCCCCTGAGGGCCGGCCGGGCGCCCAGCGCCCACTGGCGCGGCCCGCGACCCGGGCTCAGCCGAGGGGCAGCCCGTGCAGCCCGCAACCGCACCCCCCCTCGTCCCGAGGGCCGGAGCCCGAGTCGCGCCCCGCCCTCCCCGGGCACGGCCCGGCTGGAGCGGCGGGAGCCGGGAAGCCCGCGCCCGCCGTCCCCGCCCGCCCGCCGGGCTCGCGCGGAGAAGAGGGAGGAGAAACTTTGCCTTTCATTGTTGCTTTTAGTCCTTAAGTGCAGGGAACTCTGCCGGGAGGAAAAATGTCCTTCTTCAATTTCCGTAAGATCTTCAAGTTGGGGAGTGACAAGAAGAAGAAGCAATACGAACATGTGAAGAGGGATCTGAACCCCGAGGAGTTTTGGGAAATTATAGGAGAATTGGGGGACGGAGCCTTTGGGAAAGTGTACAAGGTAAGAAGGAGAAAATGGGAAGTTGCACTTGCAAGGTAAAACAGCCACTGGTCTGGGTGGCACGAGGATTTCTTGCTCCCCTTGTCCCTTTCCCGTCTCTTGCCCCTTCTTCTGACTTCGTAAAGGTACATTAGAACTTTATTTAGGTTATCATCCAAGGAGTAGCTAAGACCATGAGTGTAAGGTTGAACAAAATGGGGCCTGCATGTAGTTTAGACTGATAGCTATAGGGAAGCAGGGTTATAGAGTCTCCTCTGTCAAACTTTAAAGGAAATGAGGGTGTTCGTTAATTTAAAGGAGGGGTCTGGTTTTAAAATCAGAAACTCAGTGTGCTTTTCAATGGATTTATATTTGTCTACTAGCTGTTTGCATTCATTTATGCGTGCTTGTACTAAAGCAGTTCCCTTTTTAGGGTCCAGGGCATGTATTTGGTTTTATTTATGGCTAATATATAACCAGTCTTCTGGGATGAGAGCAAAGTGATTGCTACTTGCAGGCTATTCTTCAGTTGGTTGCTTGACAACATACTATAAAACGGAATGGAATTTCTGATAGAAATTTTCCAGAAGAAAACCTGCGTCTGGTACTAGTTTCTAAATATAATTACAGCAAGCACTGACTAGAAGTCGCTACTAGTGCTTAAGAAATTAAAAAAAAAAAAACCCATATATGCAGACATATTTTTATATATATTTCAGTAGAGTTTTGATGTCTCAACATGAAGGATTAATGTTAACTGTTTATATTTCTTAAACAGTATATGAATGATGTCATTGGAATATTTTCATCCTGAAGGGTGAGGTTTTTATGAGACACAGTTCCGGGGAAGGACCCACAAGGTTGCCTAGAAGTGAAAACATAAATAACTTATGTTTATACAGGATTTTGCAGTTTTTAAGTCACTTTCACGTAACCCCTGCCCCCCCCAAAAAAAGCCTGTGAGGTAGGCAGGTCAGTAATATCTGCATTTCACAGATGAGGACACTGAGACTCAAAATTTTCAAAGTCACTTAAGTCACAGATTTGAACTCTAGTCTTCCGACCCTGTATTTGCTATCGTTTTTCACTTAATGTCTTTTGGTGGAAATGACAGCATTTTTCTCCTAAGTATCATCACACTTTTGCCTTTGCCCTGCCTCAGATGCATGTCACAGCTCCCAGTCCTCGTTTTTTCACTCCGGATGGAATAGCCACTCCTCTCTGTGTTCTTTCAAAACACATTGTCACATGGCTACCATAGCATTTGTTACATATTGTAGTTAATGATAAAACTAGGGCCCTGGATTGTGCTATATGTTTGGGTTCATCTATTGCCTGAGCACATAGTACATCTCTCTCTCTCTCTGTTGAATTGAAAGAACGTTTGTTACCTGCAGGTGAATGCTATTGAAGCTATCGTATGCTGTCAAAGTTAGCAAAATAAACTTCATTGTGTGGAGGGTAGAGTATGGGTTGCAGCAAGAACTTACAGTACAGTGTAAGGTGGGAAGAGCTTTTAGTGCTGTGGGAAGATCACTTTTGGGAGTCAAGAATTGTCTTAGTGCTGGCTGTCACAAACCAGCTTTGTGGTCTTGAACAGAACACTTCACTTCTCTGGATCTTCGTTTTCTTAGCTGAAAAATTCTGCATTTCCCTGAACATTTGTTTAGATTCCTTCACTCATTATTGTACTGTGAGTATGCAGTTATTTAAGAAGGGCAAAAATAAATCCTCAGGGCATCTGGAATCCGGTAGTTAGAAGGCAGTAGGTGATTATGGGCACTTTTCATGGTATACATGTTTTATCAAATAGAAACAGTGTAGTATTAAGACACTGGCTCTGGAGTTGGACTGTATCTGGGCTCTCTCAATAGCAGCCTGTGACCTTGGGCAAGTTACTTAACTGTTCATGTCTCACTTTTCTCATCAGTAAGACTTGGTCCTCAGTGTGTGGGAATTAAAGGAATAAATGTAAGGCATGTGGAAAGGGCTCAGCGAGTGGTAGAGATTACTGTTATTCCATTTAGAGCTCAGAAGCAAAATATGGGATGGGACAGGAAAAGGGGCCTACGAAGATAGTAAACCATTTTCTTGTTTTCCCATAGCACAGGCAGGTTGTGGGGATTTCATTTTTTAATGACACTTTCTACAAAATGTAACATATACTTCCTATAGTGAAACATAAATTGAAAATTTTCTGAAAAATAAGAGACTTACTCCATGTAGTTGAACACTATAAAATTGTGTCAAAGGTAATATTTGTGAGCTTGATAATTATTTTAGGGTGGTATTTGAAAAGCATGAGTTCTTTGCATTTTACTTTTTCATTTCACTATTCTGTGCTTCCAAGGAATGGGCTCTGAGATTTTTTTTTTTAAAGAAAATTTAAGGGGCGCCTGGGTGGCTCAGTCGTTAAGCATCTGCCTTCGGCTCAGGTCATGATCCCAGGGTCCTGGGACAGAGCCCCTGCCCGCGTCGGGCTCCCTGCTCGGTGGGGAGCCTGCTTCTCCCTCTGCCTGTCGCTGCCCCTGCTTGTGCTCTCTCTGTCAAATAAATAAATAAAATCTTTATAAAAAAAAAAAAGAAAATTTAAAATTTAAGCTTACCTGGCCTGTTTTGCCTTTTTCCTAAAAGTTTTTTTGTTTTCCAAGATCTCTAGAAATTTTAAATATATAGACTTCCTCTTCGTGGAGGAACAAGCTAGCAAACCTTAATATTGTATGTAGTAGTATGCAGTAGAAAACTGTTTCTAAAATTGACTCTAATTTGTTTGTGAAAATTAGTAATTGTTACAAAGATTAAATGGTAAATAGGCAACCATCTCATGTATATATTTAGTTTATTTGAAACATTTTTCTATCATACAGTTATATTCCTTCCACTTGGTTCAGCACTATACACCTCTGTAACAGTTACTTTCTTGCCTGAAAAATCTTCACTGTTTTATTTTCTCTTTTAAATGTAGTATTATTTGACTTATGAACAAAGATATGTAATATCTCTCACAGTTTTTTATGTTTGGGTTTTTGTTGCTTTTAACAAAAAAAGAATGACATAAAATCATGTATTGAATAGAAACTGAATTCCTGACTGTGTGCTGGATGAAAGTGATTCTTTCTATGGCCCTGATGGGCATGTGCCTTTTTAAAAAAAATAGTGAAATATGTATGTGAGGTTCATGTTTATCACCTAGAGCTGTAGTTTATTTCCATTGTTGCATGGAATTCCATTTTATGATTATATCACCATTATTTACCATTGTACTATTAATGGATATATCATTCATTTCCAGTTTTGGGCTGTTATACCCAGTTCTGGTGTATTTATGCATAAGTTTTGCTGAGACTTAACTCAGGAGTAGAATTGCTGGGTTATAGAGTAGTGTAACTTTAATTTCACTAGTGATACCAAACTATCAACGTTCCCACAAGAAGTGTATGAGAATTTCCTTGCTCTGCATCTTTTTTTCAACAAACATTTGGTATTGTCAGAATTTTTAATTTTTGACAATCTTATGTTACGTTTTTCATTATGGTTTTAATTCATCTTTCTCTGACTGCTAAGTAATTCTTTTTATCAGTTTTTTTGGTAATGGATTTCCTCTTTTGTGTTCAAGTTTTTTATTCATGTTCCTATTGGATGTCCTTTTCTTGTTTATTTGTAGTGTATTCTGGATTTTAACCATTTACTAAATATATTCTCATTCTGTGACTTGTCTTTTTATTTTCTTTATGGTGTCTCTCTATGAACAGGAAGTTCTTGATTTTAATGTGGTGCAATTTGTCAGTTTCTTCCTTTCAGTTAATACTTTTTGTATTGTGTTTTAAGAAATTATTTCCTAACCTGAGATGAAGATAACGCCTAGTATTATCTTCTAAAGTCTTTATGATTTTGCCTTTAAGTTAGGTTTCTAATCCACCTAGAATAGGTTTTTGTAAATGGTTTGAGGTAAGGGTCTAATTTCATTTTTTTCCTCATCCGAATGCCTAATTATCCCAGAACCCATCATCGGGGGTAAACTTTTTTCTCACTGCGTTACAGGGCCCTGTCTATTATATAACATACCTGTTTTTGTGATCTTGATTTCTTTTTTCCATTGATGTGTTTCTGTTCCTGTACCATTTTTTCACTGTCTTAATTAGGAAAGCCTTAAAATAAATCTCTGCTAGAGTACAGCTTCCCCATGATCTTCATTAACAGTATCTAGTATATCCTTGGCTCATTATGCTTGCGTGTACATTGTAGAATTGGCTTAAGTTCCACAAAACCCTGCTGTGTTTTTTTGGAGGGATTTTATTAAATTTATAAATCAGTTTTGAAAAATTAGCACCTCTGATACTGAGTCTTCCTATTTATGCATATGTTTTACCTCTAGGCCTTTTTTAGTATTTCTCAATAATGGATTATAATTTTTCTCCCTAGAAGTCTTGGGAGTTCAAACTGCTTCCAGAGTGTCTTTTTTTTTTTTTTTTAATTTTTTTTTTTGAAGATTTTATTTATTTATTTGACAGAGAGAGACACAGTGAGAGAGGGAACACAAGCAGGGGGAGTGGGAGAGGGAGAAGCAGGCTTCCCGCGGAGCAGGGAATCCGATGCTGGGCTCGATCCCGGGACGCTGGGATCATGACCTGAGCTGAAGGCAGACGCTTAACGACTGAGCCACCCAGGCGCGCCCCCCCCCTTTTTTTTTTTTAAGATTTATTTATTTGGGGGGGCGGAGAGAGAGAAAGAGGACAAGAGACAGAGCATGAGTACGGGGAGGGGCAGAGGGAGAGGGAGAGAATCTCAAGTAGACTCCCCACTGAGCACAGAGCCTGACATAGCCCCAACTCACAGCACTGAGATACGACCTGAGCTGAAATCAAGAGTCAGACACAACCTACCGGGCCACCCAGGCACTTCAAGAGTGTCTTAAATGCTTTGTGTTTCCTGTTGGAGTTTCCAACTTGTTTTGGTTGTATACAGTTTTCAGTAAGTCTTCTGAGAAAGGATCCATGGAAGGTACATTGCCTGTCTGAATATATCTTTATTATAATGTCATATTTGATGTATAGTTTGGTTATAGAATTCTAGTTCAAAGATAAGTTTTTCTGGGGCGCCTGGGTGGCTCAGTCGGTTAAGTGTCTGCCTTTGGCTCAGGTCATGATCTCAGGGTCCTGGAGTCGAACCCCACATCAGGCTTCCTGCTCAGTGGAGAGTCTGCTTTTCCCTCTCCCTCTGACCCTCCTCCCTGCTTGTACATTCGTGCTCTCTCTCTGTCTCAAATAAAGTATTTAAAAAATAAGTTTTTTTGTGAATTTTATAGACTTTTCCCATTCATTGCCTTTTATCTTCAAGTGTTGCTATTAAGAGTCCCATGCCGGGAGCCTGGGTGGCTCAGTCAGTTAAGCGTCTGCCTTCAGCTCAGGCCATGATCCTGGGGTCCTGGGATTGAGTCCGGCATCCGGCTCCCTGCTCAGTGGGGAGCCTGCTTCTCCCTCGTCCTCTGCCCCTCCCCCTGCTTGTGCTCTCTCTCTCTCTCTTTCTGACAAAGAAATAAATGGTAAGTAAAAAAAAGCCCCATGCCATTTTGTTTTGTGATTCTTTGTGATCTTTTTCTTTTCATAGCTTTTAAGATTTCTTTTAATCCCCTCCCTTTTCATGGTGATGAACTTTGATATAAGTTTTCCCTGTGCTTTTCATTTTGCTGGCCTCTTGGTTAGTCCTTTCAATTCCCAAACCGGTATCCTTTGGTTCTGTGACATTTTTATGTATTATTTATTTGGACCAACCCCCTAGGCAATGGTTCTTGCTGTGGCCTCAGGATTTCCCATGTTTCTAAATTCAGTGGATACTTACACCATACTTATATTCTCAGGAGCATTTGATACATTTGACCAGTCCTTTTCTTTAAAAAGCTCATCTTTTAGTTTTTAGATCACCACACTCTTGATATTTTTCCCATTTCTGTGTCCACTCCTCAGATTTTTGCTGGCTTTTCTTCCTTTTTTTGACTTTTAAGTGTTGGGATTCCACAGGACTTGGGTGTAGGCCCTGTTTTCTTTTTCTTTTCCAATAAGAGTCCATCTTCTCCCATGGCTTCAATTACAGTCTAAATGCAATTTATGTCTCTACTCCAAGACCTCCCTTTTGAATTCCAGACGCATGCATCTAAGTATCTATTAGAGATTTCCAGTTGGATATCTCACAGTTTTCTTAAACAACAAGTCCAAAACACGAACTAATTGATCTCTTGATGTCAGCCTCATATTTGCTTCTCTTACGTTCTTCATTCAGTAATTGACATCTCTGTCTACCAGTTACATAGGCCAGAGACCTGGAGGTCATTCTTAACACCTTCTGCTTCCTTACCCACAAAACCCAGTGTAATTACCAAGGCCTGTTAATTCTACCTATTAAATATTTCTTCACTGTCGCAATACTAGTCAAAATTACCATTACCTCTTACCTAGACTACTACAAGTTATTGGTGCGTTTTGAGCTTCATATAAATGTAATCATATATGTGTTCTTTTGTGTCTAGCTTTTTTTGCTCAACAGTTTCATTTCTTCTGTAGAGATACCCAGTTATCCTGGCACCATTTACTGAAAAGACCATCCTTTCCTTACTGCTTTTGCAGTGCCTCCATCATATATCAAATGTCCATATACATGGTATATATTATTTCTATAGGATAGATTCCTAAAAGTAGAATTGTTAGGACAAAATAAAGATCATTTATTAATGCTTACTGTGAAAGTACCCTAGAAAGGTTGTGCAAATTTATTTTTCAATTTTTAATTATACAAATAATTAAAGAATATTTATTGTAAAAATTAACTTACTAGAAATAAAGTTAGTCTTCTTGACCATTACTCCAATTACTTTTCCTTCTTTTATATCCGTAGTTGTACCTATTATTATCAGTTTTATGTATATGTTTCCAGATTATTTTTATATGTACTTTTATATCTGTACATGAGTTCTACCTGTTAAGACAACCCAACAGTGGTCTATATGTGTGCCTTTGTTTCTTAACCTGAATTCAGTGTTAGTTTTTTTTTTTTTAAGATTTTTTTTTATTTTATTATTTATTTGAGAGAGAGAGAATGAAAGAGAGCATGAGAGGGAGGAGGGTCAGAGGGAGAAGCAGACTCCCCGCTGAGCAGGGAGCATGATGCGGGACTCGATCCCGGGACTCCAGGTTCATGACCTGAGCCAAAGGCAGTCGCTTAACCAACTGAGCCACCCAGGCGCCCTTCAGTGTTAGTTCTTATCCTTTAAAAAAAGGTATTTGCTTTTTCAATGGGCAGAAGTATCAGTTTATTTCATTTTACATTTCTTTGATTTCTAGAGAGATTACACATTTTAAAAAAATAATCTAATTATCTATATTCTAATAGTGTTTTCTTGTTGATTTGAGCATACTTTATTATTATGTTTTTAAAGGTTTATTTATTTGAGAGAGGGAGGAGCACTTGTGGGGGGAGAGGCAGAGGGAGAGGGACAAGCAGACTTCCCACTGAGCAGGGAGCCTGACTTGGGGGCTTGATTCCAGGACCCCGGGATCATGACTTGAGCTGAAAGCAGACACTTAACCGACTGAGCCACCCAGGCACCCCTGAAAGTACTTTTTATGTACTATGGAAATGAACAGTTTATCATAGATGCTGCAGTTAGTTTATAGTTACCTTATTAGTTTATGTTGTTTTTCTGATAAAAAGACATACAGTATTCTTTATTCTGCAAAATCTGTCAATGAGTTACTTTGTTGTTGATTTTTCTTTGCTTTCATGCTTAGATAAACCTTCCCTACCCAGAAATTAGTTAAATATTTATACATTCTTTTTGACTTTTTAATAGTTCAGTTATAAGGAATTCTAATTCATCTGGAATTTAATTTTCTGTTTGGATTGATATGAGGCTTTATTTCTACCCAAAAAACCAAAATGTATATTTTATCATTTCCAGAAATTTAAATGCTATTGTTTTGAAAATAGAGCAAAGTATAAAGAATATATAAAAATAATTTTACCATGTAGATAACTTTGTTAGCAGTTTTTTATTTTATTTTATTTTTTAAAAGATTTTATTTATTGATTTGACAGAGAGAGAGAGCACAAGCAGGGGGAGCTGCAGGCAGAGGGAGAGGGAGAAGCAGCTCCCTGCTGAGCAGAGAGCCCAGCGTGGGGCTTGATCCCGGGACTCTGGGATCATGACCTGAGCCAAAGGCAGCCACTTAACCGACTGAGCCACCCGGGTGCCCTTGTTAGCGGTTTTTTAAAAAACTCAAGGGGATATTAATATGGTTAGATATTTGAGCAGTACAAAAATGATAAGATTAAAAAATGAAAGTCTTCCCCACCAGTTCTTTTTCCCAAATGGGAAAGAATTCTTGTTAAATAGGTTTGTTACTAGTAGTTATATTAATATAATTCTGAAACTACCTTTGTATATATATATATATATTTTTTTTTTTTTTTAAAGATTTTATTTATTTATTTGAGACAGAGAGAATGAGAGACAGAGAGCGTGAGAGGGAGGAGGGTCAGAGGGAGAAGCAGACTCCCTGCCAAGCAGGGAGCCCGATGCGGGACTCGATCCAGGGACTCCAGGATCATGACCTGAGCCGAAGGCAGTCGCTTAACCAACTGAGCTACCCAGGCGCCCACTACCTTTGTATATATTATAGGATGGAGCAAATGAGATGATATATTGATGTTTTAGAAACTAGGGTTGAAGTTCTGGGAGAAAGGAGTTAGAAAGTTGGAATAGGAAAAAGATGAGAAAGAACTCTGTGATGTTGATTTTTGAATTAGCAGTTTCAGTTATTCAGATAGTAAATACACACACACACATTTCCATTCTCTCTGAAATGGCCTACAAATAATTATACTATCACTAGTATTCCCAGTTCTTGGCTTCTAAATCCCATTCGCCACTAAAAAGAACCAGAGCTCATTGAAATGGCTCATCCAGGTCTAGGGTAGGAAAGTACAGAAATGATAAAATTGAAAAGTGAAAGCCTTTCAATAGTCCTTTTTTTCCCAAAAGAGTCTGGAATATGCCAGAAAGCAAAGACATGCTCAAAAACTAATGGGGACAGGCCAAAGATTAAGGATAGTTTGAACAAAAATATCAGTGACAAAATAGTAACTTAATAGAAGAATGGTAGTTAATACATATAGATTGATAAAATTAGAAAAACCATTATTTTGCAACCATACGATAATAATTCAGGCAAAGATTATTGATAGATGCTAAGATCATTGTGTGAAAAGTTTTGGAGGAACAGGATTTATTTACATGGTTTGAAAGTATCACCCTATAAGGGTACTTTTTACAGTAGAGAGGTCTGGTGGGTACTGTCTTAAGTGATCAAATAAGGTTAATCACCAGTAATAGGATGAACTGTCATTATGTGTTTTCTGATGTAATTCGATGGGAAATATATAATCACCTAATGTAGTATTCTTGTCAAAAATAGTTAACTTGAATCTAATATAAAGACAAATCCAGATAATGGGACATTCTACAGATAAATGTTTTGGGCTTTTAAATAAGCAGTAGGGGTGCCTGGGTGGATCAGTTGGTTAAGTGCCTGGCTTCTGCCCAGGTCACAATCCCAGGGTCCTGGGATCTAGCCCTGTTGGGCTCCCTGCTCAGCAGGGGATTCTGCTTCTCCCTCTGCCCCATTCGTGCTCTCGCTCTTGCTCACTCAATAAATAATCTCTCTCAAATAAATCTCTCTCAATCACAATCTCTCTCAAATAAATAAAATCTTTTAAAAAATGTAAACAATAAAGGATTTTTAAAAGACATTTGAAGAGGGACACTTGGGTTTCTCAGTCAGTTGAGCATCTGACTCTTGGTTTCGACTCAGGTCATAATCTTATGGGTCGTGGGGTCAAGCCCCCTGTTATTGGTCTCCCTGCTCAGTGGGGAGTCTGTTTGAAAGATTCTCTCCCTCTGCCCCACCCCTCATGCGTGCTCTCACTCTTTAAAATAAATAAATCTTAAAAAAAAAATAAAGACATTTGAAGACATTTGAATATGGAGTACATATTAGATATATCAATGTTAAATTCTTTGGGCATGATAATTGTGGTTTGTTGAGAGTATCTTTGTTCTTGGTGGACACATGCTGAAGTTTTGGGAATTGAAGTGCAGTTTACTTTCCAAATGGTATAATAAAAAGGAAATGCCCGTATGTGTGTGTTTGTGTGTACATATCTATATGTAAAATATACGTGTATGTATGCTTGTGTGTGTATATGAGAGCGAGAGTATCAGATGTGACAAAATGTTAATAATTGGTGACAGGTGAGGGGTATAGGTATATGAGCGTTCACTGTTCAGTTCATTCACTTTCTCTGTAGGTTTGAATATTTCAAAATAAAGTAAGGGATCATACTTGTATTAACAATTTTAAATTGAGATATAATTGACATATAACATTATATTAGTTTCAGGTGTACAACACAATTATTCCGTATGTGTATATATTGTAAAGTGATCACAGTAAGTCTAGTTAACATTTGTTACCTTACATAGTTACAAAAAAATTTTTTTTTCTTGTGATGAGAACTTTTAAGATCTAGTCTCTTAGCAACTTTTATTTTTTTATTTATTTTTTTATTTTTTATATATATATTTTAAGATTTTATTTATTTATTTGAGAGAGAGAGAATGAGAGACAGAGAGCATGAGAGGGAGGAGGGTCAGAGGGAGAAGCAGACTCCCTGCCGAGCAGGGAGCCCGATGCGGGACTCGATCCCGGGACTCCAGGATCATGACCTGAGCCGAAGGCAGTCGCCTAACCGACTGAGCCACCCAGGCGCCCCTCTTAGCAACTTTTAAATATGCAGTACAGGGGCACCTGGTTGGCTCAGTTAGTTAAGCGTCTGCCTTCAGTTCTGGTTCTCCTGGGATCAGGCCCTGAGTCGGGCTCCCTACTCGGCAGGGAGCCTGCTTTTTCCTCTCCGTCTGCTGTTCCCCATGCTTGTGCTCTCTCTCTTTGTCAAATAAGTAAATAAAATCTTTAAAATAAATAAATAAATATGCAGTACAGCATTGTTAACTATAGTCACCATGCAGTATATTCCATCACCATGACTTACTTACTTTATAACTGGTAGTTTGGTACTTTTGACCTCCTTCACCCATTTTTCCCACCCCTTACCCCCTGCCTCTGGCAATCACCAGAGTCTATTGTCTGTATCTATGAGCTTGGTTTTTTGTTTTTGTTTTTAGATTCTGCATGTAAGATCATACGGTATTTGTCTTTATCTCTCTGACTTATTTCACTTAGCATAATGCCTTCAGGGTCCATCTGTGTTGTCACAAATGTCACAAAAAGTATGACCCCATATTCTGGGTCATACTTTTAAATACTCTGCACTGTTATTTCACTTAACAATTCTCCTTTTCACATTTTTTTCTCTCTCCATATACTCATTCATTTTTTTTCTCTCTTTTTCTATGAAAGGAGAGAGTCTCCTTTCAGGCAGGTGACTATTTCTGTATTATACTGTTAAAGTTATTTGGCATTTATTAAATATTATGCTTTGTATTCGATACCACATGAAGTCCAAATTCCTAGCACATATACCTTTATGTTTTAAAGAGGTAGCTGAAACTTTGAACTATAAAAATAACTTTAACATGCTGGCTTTTTTTCCCCTTTCCTTGTAAAATTCATGGTGAGTTTCTTACCTTAACAGTTGTGCATTTTGGTCCTTTATAATTTTAGTGTTGAGAATATTTGTGTGGAAATGATCTTCTTTACCATCTAAACACCTTTATTTTTCTTGAATGAATCTTCAGAAGTAGTACATCTTTGTCTTTTAAATATTTTTTTGTAATTGTCTTTTTGTGTTCTAGTTTTCCATCTTTTCAACAGTGGGATCTGTGCAAATTCCATCAGCTTATCTATCACACAGTTGTCAATTATGTTTTAGTTTATTCGTGCTCCTCAGAGTCAGCAAGTCCTTGAAGTAAGTGGGAGGACTGTGTGATCTGATAATTGGTAAAACATTTTGGAAAGTGCAGATTTAGCCAATGTTAACTTATTATTGACATAATTTTGTTGGTGGTTATCTTGACTGATCAATGACTAAGTTTTGAATAAGTAACCAGAACACTATAAATAAAATAGTGTTTTGGAATATAAAGAGAATATAAAGTATATTCCTTTTACTTCTGCAGAATTGAGAAAATATGAAAATGATTTTTTAAGAAAGGATTTCTGTAATATTTTGTAGAAATTTTAGAAAGAGCGTGTACAGTCCTCATTATTTGCAGATTCTGTATTTGTGAATTTGTCTACTTGTTAAAATTTATTTGTGGCTCCAAAGTCTGTACTCGTGCTTTCATTCATTTGCATATATGTGCAGAGTTGGGGAAATTGAGTCCCTAGACCTGCACGTTCCCAGCTGAGATGGAACAAACTGACGCTCTGTCTTCTTTCAGCCCTCACACGGACTTGACTGGAAGATGGGAGACAGTAGAGGGCAGTGCAGTGTAGTGTAAAAGTCTGGCTTTGGTACCAGTTGGATAGGATTTGAATCCCAAACTCTGGTACCTACTTTGGGGCAGCCTCAAGCAAGGCACGTAATACGTTTGAACCTCATTTTCTCTTTTGTACAATAAAAAGGATAGAATCTACCAGAATGAGTTGTGTTTAGGATACAGGATTATAATCTATATGAGATATATATGTTTGTGTACATGTTTCTCTAGGGGCAGTGGGTCAGTATTTGCTAATTCAGTGTTTGCAGTGACTTTATAGAACATAACTACCACAAATAATGAAAATCAACTGCATATCTTTACTAAGTCATGTTTAGTAATTTTACTCTAATTCTGACACTTGTTCCTACCAAAATCTTATTAGGACTCTGAAGAGATCACGGAAACAGGTAACAGCAGTGTCAATAGTCTAAAAGTATATGCTTCCTTCAGTGCTGTTTCCTTTCTTTTCACTTGACAGCTCTTTGGAACTCTGGGTATTTTTTACCCAAATACTTCATACTACTCTGTTCGTTCCTTCTCTCATCTGTTATCCTCGTCAGTTTTAGAAGGATTATGCCAACAACTATTAAGTTACTGTCTTTCAGCTCCAAACACACCCTTCTCTGCTCTGCTTTATAATGCTGTTCTAAGATTTTGCAAACCACATTTCTGCCTTGTCAGCTGCTCACTTTTAGGTTTCACATATACAGGGCGCTAGAGGGAGGCTGCAGGGAGGAGGAGGAAGAAGGGGCTTGCACGGACTTTCTGTTTGTCTCCTGTGGGCTCCTTGTCTCTCTGCTTTTGTGTTAGTGTGACCACCATCCTAGGGGAGTTCTTCACCCCAGCAACAGTGGTTTCTCTCTGAGGCAGCAGTTGAATCCAGTTTGTAGTTTTCCAGTACTCAAGAGCTGGCCTCATCAGTGCCTTTCATAACACCGGCTGTATTTGGCTAGTCCGCTCCTCCTTTAAAGACACCCAAGTTCAACAGGACCCCCTCTTCCAAAATCAGAGATGTTGGCACCAGCCAAGCAGCACTCTTTCCTTAGGGATCTGAGTTTCAGTGGTGTAGAACCTTCCCTGCAAGCCTTGAGGTTTTAATAATTCCAGTTTTTTACCTTGGCTCCTCTGGTCCTATGGGTGGTAGCTTCTCCCTGCACTTGTTACCTCCCTTGTCTCATGTTCTTTATCTTTTTAGTTACCTGCATACCAACATAGTTAATAATGATATTGAATTCTGTTAAAATACATTGATTTCTTTCTGTAGCTGGGCCTTTTCTGGCCCAGATTAAATAATAAATGGAGAGTGCAGAGAACAGTGTTTGGTGCAAGGTAATTGCTCAATTAAAAACATCTAATAGCTTAGTGGATATTATTATATAGACTAGCATACTTGAAAGAACTTGGGATTTTTATAGCCTTTTCTTTGCAAAATACTAAAATTTCCAGTTTACATAGCTCAAAAAACATAATCACATTAATATCGATATGCTCAAATATCACCTTCTTAGTGAGGTCTAACTTAACTACCCTATTTAAATTGTAACCTCTTTCCTGTGCCCACTCGACTATCTCCTCATCTTATTACCTTATTTTTTCCATAGTACTAATTACTAATATACTCTTTATTTGCCTATTGACTGTCCTCTCCCCACAATTTAAGTGCCATGAGGGCAGAGAGATTTTGTATATTCTTTACATTGTCAGCATCTGGAACAGTGTCTGACATAAAAGGCACTCAATAAGTATTGAAAGAATGAATTAATTTTAGCAGATCAACTCTCGAGCACACTTTAGTAGATTTGTATACTGCGTATACAGATTTCTGTGGAGTGCTGTGTTTGTGTTTCTACAGCTCTGACCAATGTCTGTAGGTAGTTGATTAACATTAACTGTGATTTGGATTGTTTAGTTTTTATATTTTGTTATGGTTGCATGTCCTTATGCACTGGACAGTTAGGGTCTTATCTCTTGTCTTGGTGGTAGGAGGAATACCTTTGAGTTCTCAACCTTTTCGTTCAAATCATCCAAATCAGTAGAATCAATCTCAGTGATTATCAAAGTGATTGAATTCTTCTCTTTCTCTTTTTATTCTCTGTCTTTTAGATTCTTTCTGTATTTATCTTTTTTTTTTTTTCCTTTGGCCTTCCCATTTTGATTAACTAACACCTCTCCGGTACTAAAGAAGTCATCTATATTTTCTGTGCTGGTGTTTCAATTTCCAGCTGACAATTTTATTAAAATATATTTCTCATTATGGAAATATTAAATAGTCTTAGAAAATATAGAAATGTAGGAAGAAAATAAAGATTTAAAAATTACTCATATTCTCACCACCCAGGAAATAAACTGTTAAAACAAGAGTAATATAAGAGGATATAGTTTTTCTTTTAGAACATGAAACCAGTTCAGGAAACTCAGATAAGTTATGTTTCCCTGTAGTAATGTGGCCACACTCTATTCATGATTCATGAGAATAAAAACATTGAAGGGTGCCTGGGTGGCTCGTCGGTTAAGTGTCTGCCTTTGGCTCTGGTCTTGATCCCAGGGTCCTGGGATCCAGCCCCACATCGGGCTCTCTGCTTGGCAGGGAGCCTGCTTCTCCCTTTCCCTCTGCCACTCCCCCTGCTTGTGCTCTCTCTCTCTCTCTCTGTCAAATAAATAAATGAAATCGTTAAGAAAAGAAAAAAGAAAAAGAAAAAACATTGATTTTTAGGTGATCATGATTGATCTTTGAAAACTTTATCAATACAAGTTATATCTTCTTTAAATCAATATTCATTATTCCATTTGTTTAGTTATTTCATTAAATCTTTATGTGAAGAATTTTCGTGCTTTTAGGTAGTAGATAGATGAAGCTATTTCTTTTTTAACATTTTATATTTGTTCAAAGGATATTTTCACACATTTGCCAATATTTATTTCAGTTTTGATTTTCAGAGTTCTCTAGAACCAGATCCTGAAGAGTAATCAAGTCATTTTCAAGCAATTATATAAAAGGCACTATATATATATATATATATTTTTTTTTTTTTAAGATTTTATTTATTTATTTGACACAGAGAGACACACAGGGAGAGAGGGAACACAAGCAGGGGGAGTGGGAGAGGGAGAAGCAGGCTTCCCGCTGAGCAGAGAGCCCCATGTGGGGCTCGATCCCAGGACCCTTGGATTATGACCTGAGCTGAAGGCAGACGCTTAACGACAGAGCCACCCAGGCGCCCTGGCATTATATTTTCTAATGTAACTTTTATTTATTACTTAGAGTAACCAAATGGTACCGTTGTTGGTTTAATCATTATATCCAGAGGACTAGAATAATGGAGTTTGTCACTATAAAGTACTTTAGAGATTATCTAGTGTTAATTATTTTTTCCCCTTTATGTCATCCATTTACATGACATATCTTAAAAATCTCCAAGGACATCAGTAGAAGCATGCAGAAGCAGGATGACTTTTAACCCCACTTGGTCTCTTACCAAGGCTCATATTTTATAGTGTTCCTCTTCAAGGACAGTTCCTCTGGTCTTTTTCCTCCCAAAGTGTTACATTAAAATGGTGAGAGAATAGCTTATCTTTCACTGGCTTATTTCCTCTGACTCAGGGGAGGGTGGGTTCTAATTATTGTTGGCTCAACTGTAGTCTCTTTCTTTGAGAGACAGACTTGATACCATGTTTCACTAGTTATGACAGTTTTTACTTTTTAACATCTCTGAAATTGGGATATGTCTTTTATCCATAGATGTTTTAGTATTGTTGGCCGAGGGGCAGTTGTGATATATCTGTCATTGCCTGTGCATTGTGAACTTAGGTGTATCCTTAGTGTCATATAGTTTCAGCCCCTTGATGTTTCAATCAATAAACTATTTAAGTACCTTTTGAAGAAAGAATGTGAGACCTGGTTGTTACCTAAAAATCTTTTAGCACCTTGGTTAAGATCAAGAAAATACGTTTCAAAGAAACTCTTGGTGACGATCGTAGAGAAGCAGTCTTTTACCAAAGCTTTTAATGGCCAGAGAATGATATCCTGTGGAAAAACACAGACATTAGGTAACTCTGAGTGAAAAAGTGATTCAGAAGAGTCAAATTTTTAAGTATTTAACCTCTTATTTGTGCACAAGGAGAATAGATATACAATAACAATCTTTGTCTAAATGTGTCCAGTAATAGTTGTCTAAACAATCCTTGTCTAAATGTGTCTAAATGTGTCCAAATGAGCTCTTTAAAAAGGTATAACATGGGGCTGAGTGGCTGGGTCTGTTAAGTGTCTGTCTTTGGCCCAGGTCATGATCCTGGGGTCCTGGGATGGAGCCGTGCATCAGGCTCCCTGCTCAGTGCGGAGTCTGCTTCTCCCTCTCCTTCTTCCCCTCCCCCCCAGCTTGTGCTCTCGCTCATTCTCTCTCTATTTCAAATAAATAAAATCTTTAAAAAAATAAGATATAATGGGGCGTCTAGGTGGCTCAGTTGGTTAAGCGACTGCCTTCGGCTCAGGTCATGATCCTGGAGTCCCGGGATCGAGTCCCGCATCGGGCTCTCTGCTCAGCAGGGAGTCTGCTTCTCCCTCTGACCCTCCTCCCTCTCATGCTCTCTGTCTCTCATTCTCTCTGTCTCAAATAAATAAATAAAATCTTTAAAAAAAAAAAAGATATAAGAATTCAAAATGATAAAACCTTGTAGTTTAATTGGCATTTTTCCTTCCTGAGTGGAACATAAAATGATGCATTTTTTTAAAAAATTTTATTTATTTGACACAGAGAGAGAGAGCACTAGCAGGGGGAGCGGCAGGTAGAGGGAGAGGGAGAAACAGGCTCCCCGCTGAGCAGATACCTGCCGTGGGTCTCCATCCCAGGACCCTGGGATCATGACCGAAGCCAGAGGCAGACTTTTAACCAACTGAGCCACCCAGGTGCCCCAATAGTAGTGCATCCTAGAGTTGACAAAATGTGGTAGATCAGAATATTCTTCTGGAGTGGTAGCAATGACCAGTATAAAGTTATCTTTTTATCCAAAACATATTTTCTGAACCCTAAACATGAGAGTTACTTAATTACTTAATTAGTAATTAGTATTACTTTTTACTTTTGTTTTTTCTTAAGGAAGTAAAACATAACAGTCTACTTAGGAAAATTCTGTATACAGGCTGATACCTGCTTTGTTTATTCTTTTCATCACTTCCAAGGTTAGATAATAGGTCCCTAAGAAATCTCCCATACGCTGATATTTTTTAGTACTTTACTGCTTCTATAAAAATAAGTTCATTTAAAAAATTCAAACAATACAAAAAATACAGAAAAAGTCAAAAGTACCTGAAATTCCACTATTCTCAGGGGTGATGATGTCTTTCCAGATACTTCTCATGCAGCTTTTCATGTGTGAAAGTAGATGTGTGGTTTTTGTAAAATTACATACTTCTTGTGTTTAGTAAGTTGCCTTTTATTCCATTCAGTGTTGTGTTACAGCTACTGTTCCATCTTAAATATTAATTGATTAGTTATTGATTTTAATGGCTGTATCATTTTCCATTGTAGAAATGTGCTGATTATTTAAGCAGGTTCCTGCTAATGGATATTTAGGTTCATTCAGTTTTCCTTATTATAAATAATGCTTTGATGAATAATTTTGTGTATGCATATTTTTAATTTTGTATAATTATCTCATGATAAATTGTTTTTTTTTTTTTAAGATTTTTTATTTATTTTAGAGAGAGAGAGAGCACAAGCAGGGGGAGGGGCAAAGGGAGAGGGAGAATCTCAAGTAGACTCCACACTGTGCTCAGAGCTGATGCAGGGCTTAAATCTCACAACCCTGAGATCATGACCTGAGCTGAAACCAAGAATCAGAGACTTAACTGACTGCACCACCTAGGTGCCTCTTCTTATGATAAATTCTTAAAAGTGGAATTTGGACATTAATTTATTTATTGAAACTTTTACTAGGTTTTAAGAGTTTGGTATTTTTTCTTTTTTTAAGGTGTTAGATGCAGTTTTGCTGAAACGATGATAACATAAAATATTGAAATGTCTTTTAAAAACCTAATTAGTATTTTTAAGATCTGATTCTTAACTTTTTAACAAATGGTCTTGGCTCCTACAGTGTATTTGGAAGCCTTTCATTTATAATAAATGGAAATGAGAAGTTATTTACCAAAGAAAGAAAATGGAAAAGTTAAAGTACTAAGTGCAAAGAAAAATAACTGATGGAAGTGTAGGAAAACTGGAAAGGGTAATGATTCAGATAAAGAAAGGGGTTTGGAAACAAACCTGGATTTGAATCCTGATTCTGTCTCTTACTACATGACCTTGGGGAAGCTTTTTAACCTCTCCAAGTTTGTATATCCTCTTTTAAGGATAATAATATATCATGTAGTTGTTGTGAGGATTAAATAATAGTAATAATTATATCTAATATTACTGAATCCTTACTGTCTATGGCAAGCATTTTATTAAATATTTATATGTATTTTTTTCACTCGGCTAATAATATCTTAATTCTCACAAACTTGTGAGAATAATATGTCTTATTATGAGGAAACTAAAAGATTTTGTAAGTTGCCCCAGGCAACACAGTTATTAAGTGGTAGAACTACAGTTTGAATCTTAACAGTCTGACCCGGTAGAGCCTGCAATTTGAAACACTATTCTATGTGCATATAAAGCACTTACCACAGTGCATAGCATTTATTAGTTAATATATATATGTTTAGGCTATCTTTTAAGAATAAGTATGTCAAGAGAATGAGAAGAGAAGCCACTGATTGGGAGAAAATATTTGCCAAAACATATCTGATAAAGGACAGTCACTCAAAATATATGAAGAATTCTTAAAACACAGCAATTAGAAAATCAACAATTTCATTTAAAAAATGAGCCAAATATCTGGACAGATACCAAAGAAGATATATAGGTGTCCAGTAAGCACATGAAAAGATGCTTGACATCATATGTTATTAGAAAATGGCAAATTAAAAGAGGAGATACCACTATACACCTATTAGAATGACAAAAAAATTCATACTGACAATACGAAATGCATGTGAGGATGTGGAACAACAGGAACTCTCATTCATTGCTGGTGGGAATACAAAATGGCATAGCAGTTTGGAAGACAGGTTGGCAGTTTCTTACAAAACTAAACATACTTTTACCATATGATCTAGTAATTGTGTTCCTTGGTATTTACCCAGAGAAGTTGAAAACTTAAATCTATACAAAAACCCACACATGGATGTTTATAGCAGCTTTATTCAGAATTTCTAAAACTTGGAAATAACCAAGATGCCTTCAGTAGATGAATGGATAAACTGTGGCACATCTATATGTGATGGACACTTCAGTCCCAAAAAGAAATGAACTATCAAACCATGATAAAACATGGAGGAAGCTTAAATGCATGTTACTAAGTGAAAGAAGCCAATCTGGAAAGGCTATATACTGTATGATTCCAGTTATATGAGTTCTGGAAAAGCTAAACTATGGATGCAGTAACAAGATCAATGGTTGCTAGGGTTTAGGAAAAAGGGAGGGATGAATAGGCTGAGCATAGAGAATATTTAGGGCAGTGAAACTATTCTGTATGATACAACGGTAGATACATGTCATACATTTGTCAAAACCCATAGAGTAAGCTCCAAGAGTAAATCCTAATGAAAACCATGGTCTTTGGGGATGATGTGTCATTATAGATTCATCAGTTGTAGCAGGCATACTACTAAGGTACAGAATGTTGATAGTGGGAGAGGCTGTGCATGTGCAGGGGCTGGGACCATATGAGAACACTGTACTTTCTGCTCAGCTTTGTTGTGAACCTGAAACTACTCTAAAAAAATAAAGTTATTTAAAAAAATGGAAAATAAAATTTTAAAAATCAAGTGTGCATTGTGTGACACTTGTGATGCTTTCATTTTTAGGCCCAGAATAAAGAGACCAATGTTTTAGCTGCTGCAAAGGTGATTGACACAAAATCTGAAGAAGAACTTGAAGATTACATGGTTGAGATTGATATATTAGCATCTTGTGATCACCCAAATATAGTCAAACTTCTGGATGCCTTCTATTACGAGAACAATCTTTGGGTAACTATTTTCTGTTGATCTCTAAGAGCCAAAATGAGTTAATTGTCTGAAAGAGGTTTATTAAGTTGTGAAAACCTGTTACTTCTTCTGTTTAATTACTTATGTTACTTGAATTTATCTGATGAGAGGGTCATTAACAACATAATTATCCTTAGCTTCAACAGATGTTCCGATGTGTATTTCCAGTTTTACAGTATTTCATGATTGACATTGGACCCAAATGGAAGAACTTGGTTAAGAATATTAAATTTCCTAAATTATGAAATTAAATGGTCTTGTTTGTAATTTAAATTTAGGCATTTACTTAAAATTTTTTGGAAATTTCTTTTGTTTTCTTAGAAATTGTTTATAATTTCTTACCCTAAACTCTTTGTAAATCATGTAATAAAGTATAGAATACTTACTAGAAATGTTAAATATTTATCTTCTATATTATCAGACTCACCTTTGGTGCATGATAGAGTGGCTAAGTCTGCATGTATAAATTTTGTTCATTTGTAGAAAATATTAGGCACAAATACATATAGAGATAAAATCATATTTATTATAACTGGTCAGTCACTTGCTCTCTGCTGACACTAATTTAACCAAGACGCCTTCCTGAAATGGGAGTTTTTGTTTTTCTCCTTGAAGAAAAGTGTTATGATGGAAGTGTTAGGAGAGAAGAGTAGGTAGTGTAGTGCAAGTAATACTTTGGAAATTGAAAGCCCTATATTTTTTGATCCTGGTGCTACTAGGTAGGAGCTTGAATAAGTCAGTTAACCTCTGAGTCTGTTTACTCATCTATAAGATGAGTGATCTACCTTCCAAATTATTTTTCAAATGATATAATGAATTTGAAAATAATTTGTAATTGGCAAGCACCTATAAAAAATAGAGTATATACAAAGGGGAAAAAAGCAGCAAGCTATATAATTTGACAAGTAATTTTTAATAATTATTTTTGTGTGGTGTCCTCTAATATAGTTGTTCAGGGGTCTAGTAGAGTGTTCTCAGAGATTATAATGAAAGTGAACTCCTGGACAGTAAACAGGTAAGATCTTTACTTGAAATTGTTGCAAAATAAAAGGTTGGACATCTGTGAGGGACAGGCTAGTGAGAGATGTAGAATTAATTATCTATAATTAATACTTCAAGGAATTATATATATAAAATTACAGCTGTGATGGGGTAAGATGGAAAAGTACATGGTGGTTTGTCCCAGGGAGATCCGGGAGGGCATCCATCAGAATGTGATAATTGAGCTAGGATCTGAAGCTTTTGTGTGTGGGGTGTGTGTATTTTAACTAAAAGAAGTCTAAGTATTTTGAGGATTTATTCCTATTAGTAAAGTTAAAAAACAGATTTGGTCACTTAAATCATAGTAGTTACATTAAAAATGAGTGCAATAAAATCTTTAGGTGGTGATGAAATGGATATATGATACTGTCCTCAATAAAAATTGTGTACCTAGTAATTTTAGAGAAGCAGGGACATTAAAAATGGTGATTAAAAAATGCACATATGTCTACAATGTGTTCTCTTTGTGCTTTCTCAAAATGTATATCATTAAGACTCTTAACTCTTTTGACAGAAAATCTTTATGGCGTAAGGATATTAGCATAATATTGTTTCCATAGCCTAGTGATTCCTTTAGCTTTTTTGCTAAATTGAAGAAAAAATACTCAAACTCAGTGTCATGTTAGACACATGCTTTTTTTGTTTGCTTGCAGATCCTCATTGAATTTTGTGCAGGTGGAGCAGTGGATGCTGTGATGCTTGGTAAACATGTTTTTGTTCTTTATGTTTGTATCTTAAATTATACTTAATCAAAGGATTTCAAACATTTAACCTTACATATATATCTTGAATAGGTATCTTGGGTGAAGCTCAATAAATTAAGAAATCAGCCTAATTACATTTTATATTCTTAGATAATTGTAACAAAATTCTAAAATGAAATGTTGAATATAATATGTGAAGAGGGCGCCTGGATGGCTCAGTTGGTTAAGCAACTGCCTTCGGCTCAGGTCATGATCCTGGAGTCCTGGGATCGAGTTCCGCATCGGGATCCCTGCTCAGCAGGGAGTCTGCTTCTCCCTCTGACCCTTCCCCCTCTCATGCTCTCTATCTCATTCTCTCTCTCAAATAAATAAATAAAAATCTTAAAAAAATAATAATATGTGAAGAAAGTAATCTTTGTCGATATTTAGTTCTTCTAAAATAATTCACTAAATGTGATCTTTGACATTGATGGTAAAGGTATACATCTTGCTGATGTGTTTTCACAGTATAACAATGAAGATTTGTTTACTCTTTTCCTTATAGAACTCGAGAGACCATTAACTGAGTCCCAAATACAAGTAGTTTGTAAACAGACTCTAGAGGCCTTGAACTACTTGCATGATAATAAAATAATCCACAGAGATCTAAAGGCTGGCAACATTCTTTTTACCTTAGATGGAGATATTAAGTTGGGTAAGTTTCTTCCCTTAAGTAAAACATTTGAATTTGTGCTGAGACTTTCCCCTGTATGTATGTGACTTAATATTGTTTTGTTATGACTCAAATGTGTAAAACATGGAGAAATTACTCCATGTTAATTTTTTAAATACTGCCTTGGATAAATAATTCATTAACTCCCAGAATTCCTAAGTAGAGGCAACTAATATAAAGACACTTTAAAAAGAAGGTAAGAAAGGTTGGATTTCATTTTCAAAAAGACAAGGTTTAGAAAGACCGGTTAATTCTTTTTACTCCTAAATTTTTGTATATAGACTTAATACTTGTAATACATTTAGAATGAGATAATACATAAAAAAGCTAACTTAGTTTTATCTTCATTTCCAAAACTCATGTCTAGTGCTTTTCTTTTCCCATGTTTAGTTTTATACTCCATTTTATAAATATGGTATCCGGCTAAACTAACAGAGTGGGCCTGAAAAGGATGTCTAAAATAAGTATAAAGGACTAGAATTTTTAATTTTGTTTTTTACACTGAGGAAATAAATGATAACTTCATAAGGAGCAAATAGATAAAGATTTTAGATGGAAAACTGATTAATTTCCAGTGTACACATACAAATGGAAGATACAGTCCTCTTTAAGTGTATCCAAGACAAGAATTTTAAAAAAAAATTTGGTGATGAAGTCTAAATTTGTCGGGACGCCTGGGTGTCTCAGTCGGTTAAGCGTCTGATCCCAGGGTCATGATCCCAGGGTCCTGGGATCGAGTCCCACATCGGGCTCCTTGCTCATTGGGGAGCCTGCTTCTCCCTCTGCCTGCCACTTCCCCTGCTTATGCTCTCTCTCTGACAAATAAATGAATAAAATCTTAAAAATAAATAAATAAATTTTTGTAATTTGGAAGGATGAAAAGATAAAATATATTCACAGGCCATCTTGTGATACCATTGATCATAATCATTTCACTTTTTTCATGACATCTAAACAGGCATAATTGGGATACCTGGGTGGCTCAGTCAGTTAAGTGTCTGCCTTCAGCTCAGGTCATGATCCCAGGGTTCTGGGATAGGGTCCCTCATTGGGCTCCTTGCTCAGCAGGGAGCCTGCTTCTCCCTCTGCCTGCCGCTCGCCCTGCTTGTGCTCTCTCTCTCTGACAAATAAATAAATAAAACCTTTAAAAAAAATAAAGAGGTATAATTTGATATACTAAATTTTAACCTTTTTGTTGTGAAATAATATAGTTATAGAAAACCACACAAGTAATTGTGTAGCTTAGTGATTTCGTAGCTTTGTAGATGATAGCTTTGTAACTACCCCCTAGGTCAAGAAATAGAACTAGCGGCTCTTCCATGTGTCCTATCTTAATCACTGTCCCTCTCTTCTCCACAGGTAACCTTTATCCTGACCTTTATAGTGATCACTTCTTTGAGTTTTTTTTTTTCCTTGCGTTTCTTTATGTCTCTATCATCCAGTGTTCATCTCTTGACTTTAGAGTTTAGACTTTCCCATATTTAAAACCTGATTTTTCTTCTAAGTCTCTTAATTTATAGGTTCCCCCCCCATTTCTTTCTTTTCTTTACATTTTATTTATGGCATGCATTTTCATGGGGGCCAAAATTGGTTCTTAGGGGGCAAAAAAGATCTTAGATATTACAGTGTTTAATAATCCTCCAAAGGCCCACAGTACACAAACAGATAGTATATCTGTGGTGTTAAAATTTCATGGGGGATGGGAGGATTAGGAAAAAATGTCTAAAGAGGCTCCCGGGGAATGATGATGAAAAAAACATTGAGAAGCACTGAACTATGAGACCTGGGTGTTGGACCTGTAGAGTTTCCCTCAACCTGCATTTTGCTAATTGCATACTCATGATCATTTTATTTCCTTCAGATTTGCAGATAAATGCAAAGGCCTCATCAGTCTCAAATTTGATTCTTTGGCCAGACTATATTTAGGTGGTTTTGTGTCCTTTCACTGGGGAGACACATGTCTGCCTTTTCCTTTTTTTTTTTTTTGTTTTTTTTGTTTACAGCTGTTGATGCTTAATGCCTAGATCTGTTCTTTGGTTTGAGTTGCAAAATGAATTCTTTCACTTTGTTTTCATTTATTTTTTTGATTATAATTTTGATATAATTATTTGCCAATTATTTCATTATTTTTGTTTATCATTGTAAAATTAGGAATAATTATATAAGATGACACCTCCCTTCAACTGTTTGGTTACTCAGGAGTATAGTTCAGATGGACAAGAGAGGAAAAATGCTTGATTCCTTCTTTTTATTTATGTAGCTTTAAAGACCATGAATTGGTTCTCTCTCATCCTCAGTTGGTAACCGGTATTTTAAAAATATTAATTCATGAATTTAATTTAATTTTATAGATTTGAAATCTATAATTTTTATCCTTATTAAAGCTCACATTATACCATCTTTGATCAATGGGAGCCTCTTCAAGTTGGTATGTTAATCCTTTTGACATGACTGTAGTAACCTTTGATAGCTTCTTTGTTACTATATATTAGGTTGCGGTGTTTCAGGCTTATCTTATATATTTCCTGCCTCCAACCTGTAATTTAGCCATTTCTTTAAGAAGCCCTAGTTTCTTTTAGTAGGATATGGTATTTCAAGACTACATCTGAATTTAGAAGTGATTAACAGTTTCTGGATTGGCCATCATTCTAGGCCTTTCCAGAGGACAGAGCTAGGTTCTCATGAGTTCCTATGTATTTCCTAATCAAATTCAGGATGTTTGTTTTTGTTTTTGTTTTTAACCTAACCTCTTCGGTATTACATGTGTATCTCCTTCTATCCTGAGAGTCCTGGTTCTCAAGGACATTGATGATAGACTTAGAACATCCCATAATTACTCACTTTAGTTCCCTTTTCTATATTTAATGCTCACCACTAGTCCTTATGTTGCTATCTCTTTGGTCATGTTGGTTGTCTGAAGTTTATTCTCTGGTAGATAACTCTGGAGGGGCTCTCTGAGTTCTTATCTAATGATAACAGTTCTACCCATATTTATACTTTGAAGGTCAGTTTTGCTGGATAGAAAATCCTTGGCTAACATTTCTTTCCTTGAGTATCTGAAATATGTTACTCTGTTTTCTTCTGTTATAAAGTGTTGTTGTTGAAAAGTCTGATGATAATCTGCTTTTCTTTCTCTTTCAAGTCATGTGCTCATTTGCCTAGATGCCAAAGAATTTTTTTTCTTCAAGGACCAATAATTTGACTAGACTTTTCTCTAATACGTTCTTATAATATTCAAGGCTTTTTTTTTTTTTTTTTCCAGGAAGGTTTTCTGGAATTAGAGGTTTGAGTATTTGTTCTGTTCCCTTGCATTGACTATCATTTTTAGGGACTTTTTTGTTTGTTGGCTTTTCCAGTCATCAATATTTAAAAATTTTCTCCCAGATTCTTTTTATCTTTCTTCATTTAAAAAAAATTGTGGTGAAATATACTTGAAGTTTACTGTTTCAGCTATTTTTAAGTGTACAGTTCTGTAGCATTAAGTATATTCCCATCATTATGCAACCATCACCACTATCCATCTCTAGAACTTTTTTCATCTTTCCCAATTGACACTCTGTACCCATTAAACACTAACTCCCAATTCCTCCCTCCCCCCAGCTCCTGGCAACTACCATTCTACTTTCTGTCTCTATGAATTTGACTACTCTAGGTACCTCATGTAAGTGGAATCATACAATATTTGTCTTTTTATGACGGGCTTATTTTACTTAGCATAATGTCTTCAAGGTTCAACCATGTTGTATTTATGTAGCTTTAAAGACCATGAATGGTCTTTTAAAGGCTGAACAATGTTCTGTTACTTACATGTACCACATTTTGTTTATCCATTCATCCATTGACAGACACTTTACCTTCTACCTTTTGGCTCTTGTGAATAATGCTGCTATGAACATGGGTATACAAATACCTGTTTGACTCCCTGCTTTCAATTCTTTTGGGTGTTCTGGAAATGGAATTGCTGGATCATGTGGTAATTCTGTATTTAATTTTTTGAGGAACTACCATTTTCCATAGTAGTTGTACCATTTTACATTCCCATCAGCAATGCACAAGGGTTCCAATTTCTCCACATCCTTGTCAACACTTGTCATTTTCTGTATTTTTGATGATAGCCATCCTAATGAATGTAAAGTGGTAATGGGTGTGAATTTGTTTATTTGCTCTTGCATTTCTCCTAGTTTAGTCTTTGTTTCTAAAATGATTTTTTCTAATTTTTCTTGAGTTCTGTTACCTCATAATTGAGTTTTGTAATTCTGATGTATGTTACTCTTTTATGTTTTGTATCATTTTTTAAACTCTGGTAGCTCATTTAAAAATAGTACATTATCATTTTGATCCATTCTGGTGCACATTTTTCTGTAAATGTATTTAGAATCTTCTATATAGGAACATACTTTTGTGTAAAATAGTGCATACCTTTAAAAGTAAGTAAATTATTGAAGATTTAGGAATGCCAAAATAGTCTTGACTTGGTTGACAGTTGCAATTTTTGTTTTATTAATTTGTAAATACTTAGAGAACCTTCTATTTCTGTGATACCCTGTTACATGTACACAGCTGTAAAGAACCATACTATCCTCAAGAACTATTTAATATACTACAGTAACAAAATTTTTATGATGATTTTATCAGGTCATATTGTTGCAAATGGAAATAAATGTGTAAAATGCTACTTAAACAGACCAACATATACATGCTGCATCATTATATGTAGAACTACAAAGCACATAGCAACCTTAATTTTCCCCTTTGCACAGCAATTAAGGTGCCTTTTTGTCCATCTTTAGTTTACCTCGGGTGCTTAGAGAGATAAGAATGTAGACAAGGGACAGTTGTTGTTTAGGCCTGTTTCTGGACCTCTCTTCCCCAGTCATATTCTGAGGGGAGAGAGTTGAAAAGAGCATTAATAGGCTCTAGAAAAACACTAGAATAAGTACTGAGCTGAATTTACCTGAGTACGGAACCTCTTCTGGCAGGAATTTAAATTGTTTCAAGTCCTTCCTCCCCAAAACAGAGAAGCTTTTAAGTTGAGGTTGGGGGTTGGTGGGGATGGATAGTGGTGAAGAGTTCTGAATAAATCTATTTACACTGTATCTTCCACAAATATATCTTCCAAGTTTAGTATGTTTTATTTGCTTACTCATTTATGAATTTCATTATAAAACATTACTGAAATATGTAATAAAGGACTTTGTACACCACATTAGGAAGCTTAAAATTCATTCCACAGGCAATAGGTAGCTACCACTATCTTTTAAGTGGGAGAATTATGTGGTCCAAAAAAACCCCGCACCATATAATAGACACAAATAATTAGAATACAGTCAGGATTTTATGAGCTTTAAGAGTTCTTCCAACAAAAGAGCACAAAGGTTAAAATTATAGATATGGCTACTAATAGTAGCTACCATTTATTGAGTATATATTCTGTGCCACTTCTTGCGGTTTGAGCACCAAATATTGGATTTTTGATATTTATTCATTTTGAGAATTACGGCATGTCAAACGTGAAACCTAAAAGTTATGTATAAATGGTATGAGGTAATTATGCAGCAAGAGCAAATTTGTGTTGCTATTAATTGTTCTCTAAGCTCTAAGCTGAAAAGGTGGGGTTGACAACTGATAAAGCTATAATGTTGTTGTTCTCTATAATTTAAATCAGAAAATATGGTTTTTTTCTTTGTAATATAATTTTATGAAGAAATTAGCAAGACATATGCTGTCATAAAGGCTACTTTGTAATTTCTGCTTTTCACACTATAGAAAAAAATGTTTATGTCTATCAATTTAATTATAGCATGTACCACTAGTTGGCATTTGTTTTGAAGTGGGTAGACTGGTCTGTTTTAAAGTTACTATTTTTTTTTTTTATCAATTCTGAAGAATTCATGATCTGAATATGTATAAAGATGGTAGTATTAAGTGTATTAATGATAGGATATTTTCTTTGGCAGTTTTTTTGGAGGGGGGGTTGTGGTAGAAAGAGTGTGTTCAAAATTAGGATGGTAGAGAAGTTACTCTTTCTGTTTTGTTTATGCTTTAATAAGAGTGGCCTTGTTAAAGACTTGAAATGCTTTTCCCTATGTTAAATACAGTGAACTTTGCTAAAAAACTATTAATACTTTTGTATGATTGCTTATTTCAAGCGGATTTCGGAGTATCAGCTAAAAACACAAGGACAATTCAAAGAAGAGATTCCTTTATTGGCACACCATATTGGTATGTATTCGGCTTTTTATGGATTTATAGTATTATGTCAGAAGCTCTTATCACCTATTACGCATTAATTTTGTCCACATAATTGATTATACTGTCTTTGATGTGGCTTGCAATCGTTATTCTTAAGTTAAACATCTTAACTTTTAATTCTTTGTCTTCATAGGATGGCTCCTGAAGTAGTCATGTGTGAAACATCTAAGGACAGACCCTATGACTACAAAGCTGATGTTTGGTCCCTGGGTATCACTTTAATAGAAATGGCTGAGATAGAACCACCTCATCATGAATTAAATCCAATGCGAGTGCTGCTAAAAATAGCAAAATCAGAGCCCCCTACATTAGCACAGCCATCAAAATGGTAAAATATTCTAAATGAAGCCTTTTACGAAGCGAAACTTGTTGTTTTATTCTCCCAGCTTTTCAAGGGTATTTAAATTTAGTTACATGGTACAAAGACTGTATGAGTAGAAAACTGATTTTTGGTAATTTTTTTTTAAGACTTATGGACCATACAGTCTCTTATAACTAACTTTTCCCATAAATTTGAAAGTATCAGTGATTTGAGGTCTACATGAAACAACTGTATATAATACAGTATTTTCTGTACTGTAAGAAGGTGAGGTATATATGTGATTGATTTATATTGGTGGAATTTAATAGAAGAGTTTCTGTGAGTTTTCGCATACTTGTGAATATATGACTATGTCTCTCAATGTCTAAAACTATGACTCTACATACATATATATTTAATTTTGTGTTTACAGATGATATTTTAATATTCATCTTATTATTATGAAATCTTAGTAGTCTCATTAACTAGTTTTCTTATGTTGAATAGTATTAACATACATAATAGAACCAACCATAACTTATCAGAGTTTTGTTTGATTTTTAATAACAGGAAATAAAATAGAAATGTCATTGTTAAAATTTTATTTTGAAGGTCTTCAAATTTTAAGGACTTTCTAAAGAAATGCTTGGAAAAGAATGTGGATTCCAGGTGGAGTACATCTCAGCTACTGCAGGTAAGAGAAGAGTAATATGACGACAGTGACCATGTAATTGTTTTAACATCTCATTAAGAAGAATACAATTTCAGTGTATTCTCTTTTCACTTGAGTTTCCCTGTGGAAACTCAGAATATATTGTAGTAGTAAACATTTGCTTTGCAAACATACATGCTGCCATCACCAAAAGGCATTTAGCTTGTAAGGCATTCCTTTTGTGCTTTTTTGATTCAGTTTAATTGTATTCTTTTTATTCTGTTAGTTATTTCCACTTAGTTATTTCCATTTTGTCTCTCCAGTTACTAGATAGCAAGCCCCTTGGGGGCAGGGGTCATGAGCTAATTCATTTTTTTTTATAACTCTTACAGTGAGGATAAATATTCAGTAAATACTGCTGACTTTTTTTTGAAAAATGGTGTTAAAATGATTGGATAATTTTGTTTTATAGCAGGACCTATTTGTAATATCTGAAAGAGAAATTTGTTAAATAATATTACAGGTAGACAAACAGAATGACAAATCTTGAGGCAGTTACCTGTTAGATTGAATTACTTTGTAACTCCTGCATTGTAGTATTTTAGGTTGATCTGTTTATCACAGGAGAAGAAAGCAGAAAAAATTGCCTTGCTCTCTGCAAGAGGTACATCCCTAGAACACACTTTCTCTTATTATTTTATTACCCCCCCTTTAGAAGATCTTAGTCTGTGACAGGGCTGCTGAGTGTACAAAAATGAATAAAATGGCTTCTTACTCTTAAGAATATTAGAACCTTGTCAAAACAGTTATTTGCAGACACTTTTTTGTTTTTTTAAAGATTTTATTTGAGAGAGAGAGAGCGTGAGCAGGGGGGAGAGGGAGAGGGAGAAGCAGGCCCCCCCGCTCAGCGGGTAGCCCGATGCAGGACTCGATCTCAGGACCCTGGGATCATGACCTGAGCTGAAGGCAGATGCTTAACCGACTGAGCCACCCAGGTGCCCTTATTTGCAGACACTTTTAAAAGAACTCTAAAGCTTTGTAGAATTCTTTTATTGAGGCTTTATCCAGGATTTATATATATTGTTACTTTTTAAGAACTAAAACTGTGTCAATTTGAAACTTGCTTTAAAATTTAATTTAGATTATGAAATTTCAAACATACAGAAAAGTACCTATACCTACTACCCAGAAATGTGTTACCATTTTTGACATATTTCCTTCAGATTCTTAAAAAGTACATAGTTGCAGGCAGCCCTATTCCTGCTCAGTCCCCTTCTCCTCCTTCCTTGCCCAGATGTAACATTATTTGAAGTTGTTTATATTTTTTTACCCACATGTTTATATTTTTACCACATAATGACATGTGTATTATGTGTTTGAAATTTTATAAGCAAGCATTTCAGCTGATATTAAGTATGCTCTTAATGATCAAACAGCATCCCTTTGTTACGGTTGATTCCAACAAACCAATTCGAGAGCTGATTGCAGAGGCAAAGGCTGAAGTAACAGAAGAAGTTGAAGATGGCAAAGAGGAAGATGATGATGAAGAAACAGAAAATTCTTTGGTCAGTATTTAGAAAGGAAATTTATTTAGGTAATATTTAGAGTCAGGTTTTGAGGTGGAATTGCACCTGTGTCTAAAGATTAATTGGGAGGTAGCAGTATAAAATCTTTAATTTTAAGGGTGAAGATTAACAAGTTTGCCCTTTGCTGTCCATTTTTGTCGTATTTATTTGAAGATTTGTCAGTTCTTTAAATTATTTTTATAACCTCATCAAATTTTAATTAAGATACTAAATCATTATATATTATTTAAATCATATATTTATCTAGATACAACATATATATTGTTTTGATCCCCATCTTGAAGTTATGTTTTAACACTAAAATTGTATAAAATCTTTTTTAGCCAATACCTGCAAGTAAGCGTGCCTCGTCTGACCTCAGTATTGCCAGCTCTGAAGAAGATAAACTTTCACAGAATGCTTGTATTTTGGAATCTGTCTCAGAAAAAATAGAACGTAATGCTTCTGAAGATAAATTTAACAGCAAAGTTCTTAATGAAAAACTCATCACTGATGAACCTGAAAAAGCTGCAGAGGGTATTAATGAACATATTAATGATGTTCACTTAGAAGCTATGGCTGAACTTCATAATAGAACAACAGTAATTGAGGAAAATGGGAGAGAGGAGAAGAGACCCAAGCTTGAAAATTTGCCTGACACAGAAGACCAAGAAACAGTGGACATTAATTCAGTCAGTGAAGGAAAAGAGAATAACATAATGATGACTTTAGAAACAGATATTGAACAGATTCTGAAACCTGTGGAAGAAGGGGATCAGGAAAATAAACAGATATTTGAAAATAAGGTTATGAAATCTGAAGAAATTAAAGACACTCTTCAAACAATAGATTTAGTTTCTCAAGAGACTGGAGAAAAAGAGGCAGACATTCAGCCAGTTGAAAAGGAAGTTGCGCTTACAAAGGAAGACACCCAAGAGAAATTGGGAAAAGATGACAAAATTCTAGAAGATGTGATCAGTGATACAAGCCATTTGATAGGAACAGATGAGGCAGGAGATGTTGCTCAGAAGGCAGTTGAAAACAATGCTGAGGATGCTCAGAGTAATGATGGGAAAGAAGTGGTTGAAGTAGACCAGAAATTAGTAAGTAAGCCCACAGAGGGTCCTGAGGCTGGTGGTACTGAGGAAGTTCCTATTAAAGACGTAGTAGAAACTAATGAGATAGATCAGAAATCCGTGGAGGGTAAAGATGAGGAACAATTAATCAACAGTTTGGAGAACATAGTGAAGACCAATGAGGAATCTGGGACAAATGAAGGTGAGGAAATTACTGAGTCCAGTAGCACTGAAGAAAGAGAGGTTAGACGTGTAGTAACTCATCCTGACCAGAAGGCTTTAGGAAGTGAAACTCGGGATGCTCAAGAAGCCACTGCTCAGATAGGTACAGAGCAAAAAGCAATCCCATGTGAAGTGCCAATTAAAACAGAACCTCAAGTGACTCCCTCTTCACAGCCCAGTGAACCTCAGCCTGTTCCAATACCCAGTATTAATATCAACTCTGAAGATGCAGAAAATAAAGGGGAAATAGGTGTTTTATCAAGAACTGAAACCATGCTGCTTCCAGAATCCGAGAATCAAAAGGAAAATGATACTGATTCAGGCACTGGTTCCACTGCTGATAATAGCAGCATTGACTTGAATTTATCCATTTCTAGCTTCTTAAGCAAAACTAAAGACAGTGGATCAATATCTTTGCAAGTAAGTATATGTGGGTCCTTGTTTGCGTTTTTCATCGTTTTGGCAATTTACAGTATATGTGAAACAGATATTTTGAAAATAAAACAGCACTAAATCAGTGTAGTACTAACCCTATAAAATTCTTAAGGCCTATGAAGGCAATCAACTATAAAGAATCAAGGAGAGAGGTGCTGGATATAATCTTTCAATTTTTTGGCAATACCTATCTATTTTTGCCAACTTGATGTAAACAGTGGAAGTTACTTTGTTTGCGTTCTCTTATTGCACATATTTAGATATATTTTAGGAAGAATCCATAATATATAAAAGAATTGAGGAATTGAAAGAATGATCTCTTTTAAGCACATTTAGAGTATAAATGGTCCTTGATTTACCAGTGGCCCATACATTGTTGCCTCCTCAGCCGTAGTTAATACTGCTGTGAGAACCACTGTGGGAGAACAAACAAAAAATCAAAAACTAGAACACAGAACACTTGGAGCCTTTAGAGCCATTCTCAAACCTGAATGTACTGAAGAGTTACCAGGGGTCTACATGATCAGGGGTATAAACGAGACTTAATGGTGCTAATGGTGATCATTTACCAACACATGCAAATGCTGAATCTTTACGTTGTACACCTGAAACTAATATACTATTTATTATATGTCAGGTATACTCAGCATGAATAAATTGTTTTGAAAAGGAGTTTCAGGGAGAGCTATGTTGAGGTCTGGGGTAGGGCCCAAGAATCAATATTTGTAACAGAAGATCCCATGGAATTCTGATACAGGTGAGCCACAGACTACTTAGATACTCTGGGTTGATAGCAGAAGAGAAGACTGTACAAAGCAGGAACAACTTAGGAAACTGACCTTAGGAACAAGACTCCAGGGCATGACTGATGAGTCTGCCTGTCTGTACCAAATTATTACACATACTGCCTAGATTGTCTTCAGTTAAATTCCGTTAATTTGAACTGACTTAATAGCCTTTTAAAAAAATCCAAATACTTTTTTTGAGGATTAAGGTGATATTAATTGTAGATACTTGAGTAGAAACTGAAGAAATAGAAAGTTTGGATTTACAGGGTGGCATGCGCACCTTAGATTTTAGGGGAAGCCTGGCTAGATAGGGTGCCATAGTCCAGGACTTAGGAAGAGAAGCATGAGTATACTGGCAGCCTGGAGAGTCGAACACTAAGAGGTTGCAGAAAGGTGATTGGAAAGTGCCAGAGACAAACTAAAATCCTAATGCATTTTGAATTTAGTATTTTCATATTCCACTTTTGCTCCCTCTGCTTTCAGACCCTTCCCCCCATATCAAAACCAAGTAATTATTCTCAATACTTAGGTATTCCAGCTGTACTTTTTGGCATGTTATATTTCTGTTATTTCTATTTGGATTTAAAAAGCATTTGGATACCAGCTGAGGAATGGAATTTGGTCTTGATAGAGAATGGTAGGCAATAGCTATCAAGCAGTAGAAGTGTTATCTTTCTAATAACTCTAAAATCACAAGTCCACCTCTGTTTCTGAGATGGAGGAGGGCTGTTGATATTATTGTTGCTGATGAAATGGATTTTGATTCCCAGTCCTGGTAGTGTGTAAAAATTACCTCGGGAGCCTTTCTAGAATGCAAATTCTCAGCCACCCTATTAATTTAGATTCTTTAAGGGATGAGCCCCAGGCATTTATTTTTAAGTGTTTTGTCAGTGGTTCTAAAACTGAAAAGCAGAGGTATCTGAGAACTTAAGGTCAAAAGAGGAAGAAAAATGATTAACATGTAAAAGTTATACTAATTAGACATTTATGTGAATGGTTTACCACTTGTGCCTAATTATGATGTGGTATCATAAAAATTATACATGCACAGTTCTGTGTTCTATGTTGTGTTTTGTTAAGAAGAAAATGTTTTCTGTCTCCAGTATTTTCCTTATAAAGCCTAACTAAAATAAAATCTCACTCAGGAAACAAGAAGACAAAAGAAGACATTGAAGAAAACACGCAAATTTGTTGTTGATGGTGTAGAAGTGAGTGTAACAACGTCAAAGATAGTTACAGATAGTGATTCCAAAACTGAAGAATTGAGGTTTCTTAGGTGAGTAGAGAACATAATTAAAACTGATTTTGTGACTTCCTTTCAGTCTCTGCAGAGTATGAAGAATAGAGAAACAAGACTAAAGTCTTGGCTAATTTTGGATTATTTTTATTACTTTATCGTTTGAAAATACTGTTATTGTTAAAGTTTTTTTTTTTTTTCTTAAAAAGCATTACTTCAAAGGTGTAATTTTTGCTGTCTTCCCCTATTATTGCTGTTAAATTTTATCAGACGTCAGGAGCTTCGGGAGTTAAGATTCCTTCAAAAAGAAGAGCAAAGAGCCCAACAACAGCTCAATAGCAAGCTGCAACAACAGCGAGAACAAATTTTCCGGCGCTTTGAGCAAGAAATGATGGTAAAGTCTTAGCTTTTGTACCATTTTGTTAGTACTGAAATTTAGTGCTTTAAAAAAAACCCCACCTTTAGAACTTGTTCTTTGATTATGAGATTTTCTCTGGCTTTGTTAGTATTTCTGGCCTTTATCTCTTTGGTGTTTTAGTATGTCTTTTTTCCTTTTGCATGAAAGGATCTTCTATCTCAGTCTTCCTGTCACTGACTTACAGTGTGATGGGTGTCTTCCAGTTTTCTTTGATTAAAATTTATCATGAAAACCTGGATCGTGAAGCCAGTAGATGGTCTGTAAAGTTCTTAGGTGTGCCTATTTCTGGATAATTTTTCAGTGTTACTATTTGACCTCTCATATTTAGGATCCAGGATTTTAAGGCAGTCTAGAATAGTTGTCTTCAAGCCTGTCTGAATATTAGAACTACTTGGGGCTTGTTCAAAACATGCTTGCTTCTCTGGCTCCTACAGTTAAGCTTCCACATCCCTATTCACAGCTGCTAGAGAAATTGGTGCCGACTAGCCAAGGGTACTTGTCATAGAGTCTTTCAATTTTTACCTTGGGTCCAAAGTTGGAAAAGGAATAAGTAACGTGTTATAAAATTTCAGTAATTTATTGAAACATCTAGCTTAATGAAGGTTAGAAAAAAGATCATTTCAGATGTTATAGTATTCATGTTTTGACTATAGTTCTTTTGCTGTTCTTATCATTGTAAGTAGTAAAGATTGTTTTCTGTGAAGTGTGGCATTGTTGATTACATTTGTTGGATCATAACTGAGAATTCCTTTTTTTTTTTTTTGAAGATTTTATTTATTTATTTGACGAAGAGAGACACTGTGAGAGAGGGAACACCAGCAGGGGGAGTGGGAGAGGGAGAAGCAGGCTTCCCGCGGAGCAGGGAGCCCCATGTGGGGCTCGATCCCAGGACCCCGGGATCATGACCTGAGCCAAAGGCAGACACTTAACGACTGAACCACCCAGGCACCCCCATAACAGAATTCTTAAGAAAATACTGAACTTTTGTTCTCATTGACTGATTTTATAGTACTCAACATTCTATTTTCAGGAATCTATTTTTCAGAATAAAAATTGCATCTCTTTTCCCCCCAGATATTTTCTGAAATGTTTTGCTTTTTATTTTTTTATTTTTTAGTTTTAGTTTTTAGAGCTGAAGGGAGGGGTAGGGGGAGAGGGAGAGAGAATCTTAAGCAGGCTTCATGCCTAGCACAGAGCCCGATGTGGAGCTTAATCTCACAACCCTGAGATTGTGACCTGTGCCAAAATCAAGAATCGGATGATTAAACAACTGAGCCTCCCAGGTGTCCCTTTACTTATGTTTTTAAAATACCTTTATAAATATTTAGCTTTACCTATATCCAAAATTATACTCAAGTATTAAATAAGTAGGAATCTTTTGTTGAAAGAGCAGATTTATAAGTTCAAAAGATTTGTCTCAGTGAAATAGGATGTTTAAGAATCTTAATGTGAGGCGGTAGGGCACCTGGGTAGCTCCATTGGTTAAGTGTCTGCCTTCAGTTCAGGTCATGATCTCAGGGTCTTGGGATTGAGCCCCGTGCTGGGCTCCCTGCTCAGTGGGGAGTCTGCTTCTCCCTCTCTGTCTGCCTCCCCCGCTTGTGCTCTTGCTCACCCTGTCTCTCTGTCTCTCTCTTGCAAATAAATAAAATCTTTAAAAAAGAAGAATCTTAATGAGGAAGAGTAAATCTGAATATGATAAATAATGGTACATTATTAAAGTAGACTTTGGATAAGACCTTTGATTTATCAAACATTTATTGGATAAATACTGAAATTTTTCTAACTTTAGTACTTCATAGCAACTGGATATTGTCTCGATGGTTTAAAAATTTTGAACATTCTACTCCTTGTATAATAGAAAGAAGTATTTTCTGTGTTAGAAAAAAATGAAATGCTCATTTTTTAAAGATTTTATTTATTTTAGAGAGAGAGCAAGAGCAAGAGAGAGAGAATGCATGAGTGGGGGAAGGGGCAGAGGGAGAGGGAGAAGCAGACTCCCTGCTGAGCAGGGACCCTGATGCATGGCTTAATCCCAGGACCCTGGAATCATGATCTGAGCTGAAGGCAGATGCTTAACCGACTGAGCCACCCAGGCGCCCCAAAATGCTCACCTTTTAAAAAAATTCCATGATGTATTTTAGTGCATTCAACTTTTTCAGTATTGCAAATGTTGTGTGTCACATCACTAAATTTAAATGCTGGTTATGTACTCTTAGTAAACATCATTATAATGAGTTAATATGAATGATAGAAAAGTTAAATGATATTGAGCAACATTGTTTTACAGAGCAAAAAGCGACAATATGATCAAGAAATTGAGAATCTAGAAAAACAGCAGAAACAGACTATTGAACGTCTAGAACAAGAACACACAAATCGCTTACGAGATGAAGCCAAACGCATTAAAGGAGAACAAGAGAAAGAGTTGTCCAAATTCCAGAATATGTTAAAGAATCGAAAGAAGGAGGTAAGTGTAACTACTGCTTTTAATTACGACAGCTGTTTTTTTAATGTACACTTAAAACTACAGAATTAGGAATAATACTTGAGAGTTAAATAGTGCTCATTTATTCTTTATTTTGGTCTTCCCAGCAGTTATGTAGGGTAGTAGTAAGGTCAGGTGTTATCCCATTTTACTGTCAAGAAGACTGCAGTAGAAGAGGTTTTTAATGGTCTGTTCAAGTTCACAAACTACCGTTAAATGTCCAGCTAAACCTTGAACCAAGTCTTCAAATTAAGTCTAATTCATTTTCCTTCCAGTCTACCATTTTTCCTTTATTAATGCAATAGTTAAGGTCTCTGTAGAAATTGCTTCTTTGAAGAAAACTGAACTATGTTGTGTTTGCAGGTGGCAACAATAATTCATCTTATTATTTATTTGTAATATTTAATTCATACTTAAATTTTTTTTCTTGGTTAGCTTGATTGCCTTTCTTGAACATTGTGCCAAAATAAAAGCTGAGTACCCTGAAATTTGAAATTATATCTGTAAATTCATCAAATTGAGAGATACTTAAAGAATCACATGTGGAAAATATCTGTGTAAAGTGGTTTCTTTACAATGAATTTTTAAATTTTTCCTGAAACTGTTCCATTTTGTTATAGAATCTGTGCTATTATTTACTGTGAAAGATTGTCATTGATTCAGAAAGAGGATTTGTATATTGTATTAATGTCTTTTTCTCCCCCAAATTAAAATAAAAGTTTTATACATATTAGCAAGTATGATTTTATGATTTATACTAATACACTAAAGGTGTGGGGGAAGAATTTACCTTTTCATGATACAAAAGACCCCAGGGACAATAAGTATGATTAGTTCTACTAGAATTGGAATAAAAATCTCAACCAAACCTACAAATGCGTTTTCACTTTTGTTGTACATCTAAAATACCCAGGTTCGTGTTGGCTTTAACATTTAATTATGCTTAAAACTGAAATGATATTGCTGAACTTGAGGATCTACTTTAAAAGCATAGGATCTAACATTAATAAATACAATGCATTCTATAATTTTTTTAGGTAAATAATGAAATGGTATATAATTTTATTTGATGTAGCTACCATTTCTAAAAATTAGTTTTCTTACTGTTGAATATTTTATGTAGGGTTGCTCTGTATACCATGATGTATGACTTGACTGAGGCTCCATGTCAGTTTTCTTGAAACTATGGATAGTTTTTACTGAGAGGTTATTTTTTAATATCAGATTAAATTTTTAAAAATTTATAGGTAAATATATGATTTAATCCTAAATATATAAAAGTCTGTAGTTATTTTTACTGTTTTGGGTTTGGAGATTTTTAGCTGGTGAACATGTTTGAATTATGATATGCATATTTTAGATAATTATATTAATGTATTTCCTTCTTTATCGCTAAATTTCTTGCATTTGGGGAATCTCTTCCTTTTAATGGTGATTTGGTTTCATGAGGGATTACTGATGGGGAATTTTAAATACACTCTCTTCAATCAAAATCAGTTTCTTTCACAGACTATCAGTAGCATGTGGTGATTTGGAATCTGATTGCTTTTGGTGCTTCTACTTGTAAACACATGATTGTTTTTCATAGTTGGACTACAGATCTGCTTAGGTGGAATACATATGTAGGATTTTGAAATGATTAAAAGAAGGAGCTTTAAATTATACTTCATCTTATATACTTTATCTGGTGTAATAAATCCTAGCATACTGAACTGTTACTTTGTGAGTGCTTATAATACTGACATTGACAATTAAGTTTGGCTTAAATTGTCAGCAAAGGAGAGTGTTGTTCTGATCCAACACAAAATCATCAAATGTGTTCATTTTTATCACACCATGTATAAAATGGTGTGTTTTATGAGAAAACATAGTATCCATTTATTTCTCCTTTTGTTTTTTTTTGGTCTCATTAAATGAATGTAGAGTTATTTCTTTGGTCTTATCAAGCCAATTATGAAATTTTGCACTTTTATAAATGGCATTAACCTTCCTTATTTTCAGCGTTTCAAACAATGTCAATAGATATGTTTATAGTTTTATGATCTTTCAAGAAGGTCAGTTGAATTTATCATCTTTAGTTCCTAATCAGTGCTACTAGTAATCCTTTACTGATTGCTTTGGATCTTTAAGAGAGAATAATATGTAGGGATAATTAAGCATCTGATTAACCTTTATATGGTGTGATGTCCCTTTCTGCACTGAGATTAAGCATGTTCTGTCCTTTCATTCTTTTTCACCGAACTAACACCTACGCTATTGCATGTTGAAAGGAACTTTTTAACAGCTCTAATCTTTGACTTGTAGTGTGTCTGCTCACATAAATGCTTGCTGTGGAGAAAGTATTATTTCCCCACCTCCTGCATGCTTATACACTATAGGTTATAAATGAAGTGGAGAAAGCACCCAAAGAGCTGAGAAAAGAGCTCATGAAACGCAGGAAAGAGGAGCTTGCACAAAACCAGCATGCTCAGGTAACAGCAGCAGCTTAATGCTACTAAAAACAGAAAGCAGCATTATTCTCGCAGCTCAGTAAACCATGGTTGAAAGGGCAAACTCCTGCTGTACTTACTATATGATGTTGACTTCTGCTCATACAAAGGTTCCCAGGGCATTCTTTATATAAAACTAAAATCACACTAATGGTGACATTTAAGTTGCTAATATGAAATTAAGTGGAAGGTTTGGAAAGCTGACTCCAGATGAAATGAACAAGTATGTTAATGTATAATCCACTGTATTCTTATTATAATCATATGGAAGCTTATATTTTTAAGTAGTCAGTGTTTGGTAGAAGACTTTATGACAAAATACAGAGGATGAGTGTATCGGCTTTGTGCATATGACAAGAATGCCTATTTAAAAGACCATTATTTTTATATAGTTGGAAGTTAAAAGAACAGTGGTAAATGGTAATGTTAAATGGAGATCTAATGTTTATTACTATTAACTCAACAACGTAAGTACCTTAAAACCAGATTTTGAATATTAAGTATGTTGTTTTTTTCTTTTTGATTCAGAATCCAGCAGTTAAAAAATACTGCCTGTATAAACTTGATTCTAGGTTATGATAAGGTTGGGCCTATTAAGATGGGTGAATTCTTTATAAAACTAGACAAGATAGTATTTTAAGCAGATTTTTCTCATATGACTCTACAAGGTCATTTATACTAGGAATCATTTTTCTTTTAATTAAGTTTGCACTCAGTTTGGAAGCAGAGAGAAGCGAGCTCAATTTGTAGTTATATATGTCAAAGGAAGAAGAGACATGGATTATATGTTAATGACTGTTTTCCATTATCATTTTAATGTGGTTTTATGTGATTAAAAAGTGGTTCCCAAACTTTTACGGACCTGTGAAAAAAGATAGAAGAAACAAAAACCACTGGGGACCATGACAAATGGAATAACATTTAAAAAATTTTTTCTTTTTGTCCAGAGGATATTTTATTTTCAGAAGGATATTTTTTGTGTGTGTGTTCCATTCCTTTATCTTTAATTTGCTTACATATATGCAAATACATTGTATATACATTACATCGACGTTTCATAGAATTGTGATATCATATATGCAGTTTTTATGTTATCACTGTTTTGTTAACTTTTGTAATTAATATTAAATCACTTGGTATGAAGACAGGATTTAACTTAGATTTTTTAAAGATGTATTGTTTTAGAGCAGTTTTAAGCTCACAACAAAATTGAG
>NC_138374.1:22600404-22699839 GCF_054177405.1 Leptonychotes weddellii | reverse complement strand
CAGAGCACATACCCTCCCCAGTGTCTATCACCCAGTCACCTCATCCCTCCCACCCCACCCCCCACTCCAGCAACCCTCAGTTTGTTTCCTACAATTAAGAATTCTTCATATCAGTGAGATCATATGATACATGTCTCCCTGCTGTAGTTTTAAATTAAGTCTGGAATTCCAGGCTGTATTCTTTCTCACAGTTTCTATAGGGAAGTGACTAGCTTATTTAACTGTAATTTTTGTTTGTGATGTTTGATATACACAACTGGAGTAGATAGAATACAGCTTGATTTCAACCCCTCCCTTCCCCTCTCCTGAAATTAGACTTAACTTTTTTTTTTTTATTATTGGCAGCTGCTGGGCTCTATAGTTTTCTAAAAAGTAGGCAAAACATTAATTTTTTTTAACGAGAGGGAGAAATTATGAATTACGATCACTTTTCTGATCATTACCATTTTTAGCTTTTCTTTTGAGTTAGAATCAAATTTTGTACAAATAGCCCAGTATATCATAAACCTTTCCTATAGTTTTCTAGAACCCAAAGTTGTATTTTTAATGTTTATAGTTATCTGATTAATATGATAAAATTTCTTACCAGCATTTAAACTTGTACTTTGAAAGGGTGCTCATTTTACAGTTTATGTGTTCATTTAAAATTATTTGTTACTTTTAGTGATCAACTACATTTTTTTTTTTTTAAGGGTAAATGTGATTTGTTCAATCTTTTTGGAATGTAAGATCACTTTCCTTTTAGATCCTAAAAGTAATTTCTAATGAAAAATTCCAACGTGAATATATTGTACTTGGCTTTTGTTAGGAAACTTAATGAAATTTAGGAAATTTAATGAAAGCTCAATAATATTAAACTTTCATTTCTTTTGAGGTAATAAAATATATGAATTAGTATGTGAGGGACCTGGACCTTTCAGGTAAATTTTAGCTTTAATAAAGAAAATTATGGGGCGCCTGGGTGGCTCAGTCGTTAAGCGTCTGCCTTTGGCTCAGGTCATGATCCCAGGATCCTGGGATTGAGCCCCGCATCGGGCTCCCTGCTCCATGGGGAGTCTGCTTCTCCCTCTCCCACTCCCCCTACTTGTGTTCCCTCTCTTGCTGTGTCTCTCTCTGTCAAATAAATAAAAATCTTAAAAAAAAAAAAAATTATTTGAGGTGCCTGGCTGGCTCAGTTGGAAGAGGGTGCAGCTCTTGATCTTGGGGTTGTGAATTTGAGCCCACGTTGGGTGTAGAGATTACTTAAATAAATGAATAAGTGAAGGAAGGAAGGAAAGAAAGAGAAAAAATTATTTGCACAGTATTTTTGACTATGTAATTATCCAGACTCTGCTTAATTATTTAAGTCTGTGGCTCTGTAAGACAACTGCTGTCTTTGCTAACTCTCACTGTTGGAAGCACTTGCATACAGAAGCCTACCTTGACTCTTACTTATTAATCCTTATTTTACTTTCTGGACCAGCACATGCTAATTCTGCCTCCTTCTATATAATAGTCTCAGCTCTTCTTTTCCCCTTATGTATTAGCTGCTGCATACTTCTGTAGTTCTTTCCGTTGCTCATTGTGTGGCATGGTTTCTAGACCCTGTATTCCAGCTTTTGGTTTTCTATGGTTTACTTTTGAACTTTTGAAAATGTGATACTAAGGGAAGGGGCCCACTGCTCTCTATATGGACATACAAAACCAATTTAGAACTACTAGAAGCTCCTTAAAGGCAATACTGTCTTTTTTTAATTTTAGTAACCTCATAACTAGTACAGTATCCAACATTTACTAAGTACTTAGTAAAGGTTTTCTTTGAACCCAGCTCTTACCTTGCTTAATCTAGACATACATATATTATAGTAATATAACCAAGAATTGAATTGACAAGAAATTGCATTCACTTTTTTAGTGGAACTGGCTTATATTTACCCTTTTTAATTTTCACATAAATATTTATTCACCCCCATCTTACACTTTTGCATTTGATTTGAGTCTAAATGTAATATTTATATTAAGAGTAATTAAATATTGGGCCCATTGTTTCTGTCTACACAGATATTTTTTAAAAGTCCTTTATGCAAATTAATGGTACAAATGTTGAACAAAAGAAAACCCTTTGATATAGCTGCAGATTATATTAAGTTTATTATACAAGTTTGCATATAGAAATTTTACATGAAGTTAGAGAAACCATGTAATTTTTATTATAGGTGATATTTACTGTAGGAAAATATAAAGCTTAAGCAACTTTCTTTGTTATAGTTGCTTACAAGATAGGCATGGAGATTTTGCATCTCTTTAAAACTCAAAAGGCCTTATTCTAAATAGTTGAAATTAAATATTCATTGTGGGTTTTTTTTTCTGTGATAAAGTTATGTAGGTGACTAGTCAATTCACAGTTGTATTTTATAGAGGCAATTCATTAGTCTTTCTGCTAGTGTATATTTGTATTTATGCTAAAGTACAAACTTTGACACAGATGAGACAGCAGTATTTATAGCTCCAGATTACTTTAACAGGACATCACGAATGATAAAACCTGATTCTCGCCTCCAGAGACATAGTAGTAAGGCAAGCACCTTGAGGAACACAGCTAGACTCACTCTTCATGTATTGAAAACCAGGCTGGTAGTGATCCAGATCCTGTCAGACTCTGCCCAAGGCATAAAGAATAAATCCAAATGGATCTTGGGCTTTTATCTTCTCTAGGATGTGCAAGAGGAGGGATTATAGGTGGAGTGCTGCTTCAATCCTAAATCTCTAAATCCACACTCAAATTGATCTGAATATTCGTTTTGCTAATCACAGACTGCTGTAACTGCCAAGAGGGATGGAGAGCCAAATGTTTACTGGCAAAACTTATTTTTCCATATTATTTCAACATATTTCTTCAATTTGGATAGTATTTCTTCCTTCTGTAAATGTGTGATCTAGCACAAAGACCATAAGTCACTTTAACATTTCCTTTTCTTACACAGTTATTGAAGGATTTTTTTTTTTTAAGCATAAATTTGGCACTTGGGCAAATAGTATGTATTCAATAAATATTTGTTGAATGAACGAGTGAATCCCAAACATGTTGGTAGAATTCTCTGATTATAAGGAATTTTATATATATATTTATAAAACGTAACTCACTTTACTCTTCTTAGTTCACATTTCTCTAGCAATGTACTATTTCTCATTGTCTACAAACTATTGTTATTTTTAGGCAAATACTAGATATAGAAACTATCTTTCTCTGTTAGTGTAGCCATGGTATTTCTTCCTAACTCTTTATTTCTTGGAAAAATAGAGATATTTAAAATTCTGATATGTGATTTACTTATTTGCTCTTTATTCTCCTTTTCCTAAAAGGCATTTCTTGTTTATTCTTGTTTTATCCACACCATAGTGTAATGAATTGTCAGTTTTTGAAGCTCTAAATTTGTTATTTTCCTAAAGCTGTTCATGTAATAAGGCATTTTAATTATGAGTGAATTGTAGTCTTTTGTGTGTATTTTTTTTTTCCTCTGGTGGGCAGCAAAGTTTGAGAGCTTAGTAAGGTTTATTGAGTGATAGTACAGAGCTCCTGAAGAGGGGGGGTACTTGAGAGGGTTACCTCTGTGTGTTGTTTTTAATAGTGAGTTTATTGTATTCTCGTACTTTTTTTCTGGGCTTGAATTGAGTTACTAATACATTTATATTATATATGCTATATAATTGGTGATTTTTTTTTTAGAAACTTGGCTTAGAAATCTTGTTAACCACTAATATAGTCATATAGATAAATGGATGTTTCACTCAGTAGATGCTTATTAACTGATGGTTAACTGTGTCTAATAGGAACAGGAATTTGTTCAGAAGCAACAACAAGAATTAGATGGCTCTCTGAAAAAGATCATCCAACAGCAGAAGGCAGAGCTAGCCAATATTGAAAGAGAGTGCCTGAATAACAAACAGCAACTCATGAGAGGTATATGAAATTACGCAGCATATGTGTGTATATAAAATGGTACCTGAAGAACATTGCTGAGATATATGGATATATCTAATACCCATAATATCAAATAGTTGGAAATTATTTGAATGCTCTCCTTTGCTAGAGTGCTAGAAAGATAAAGTTGAGGTTAATAAGAGGAAAAACTGTTAAATTTTAAGAATTTAAAATTTTAAAATTCTTTATAAAGTTAAATGCTGTAAGACATAGAATAAATGCCTTTACAACAGGAGAAGTAAACAAAAAACATATAATTCTTAAAACATCTTTTTGTTCAGATGATGCTAGAACTTTACCTGAATAGTTTTGGTATACTCATTGTGCCTTATAATTGTTGGTATACTTAATGGCTACACAATGGAATGGGATTTTAAACAATTATTTTCCTTAATAAAAAACTAAGATTTTTTTCTTTATCATTAAGATGATTAAAAGGAATTTTGGTGTTCGGGGTGGGACACTCTGTTTATAGGACATTAGAACAGAATGGTAAGTGGTGATGAATATTACCTGTGCACTGGTAGTATTTCATTTATAGTTCAGAATGTCATTGTGTGTGTAAGTTAGTGTATATAGAACACTTTTAATGTAAATATTAAAATGAAGACCAAAGTACATGTGTAAAAAGAACACAGTGACGTTTTGAAAATTGCTTTCTTCTTCTAGCTCGAGAAGCTGCAATTTGGGAGCTTGAAGAACGACACTTACAAGAAAAACACCAGCTGCTCAAACAGCAACTTAAAGATCAGTATTTCATGCAAAGACATCAGCTACTTAAGCGTCATGAGAAGGTTAATGAAAGGAAAATTGGTTTACTTTTTGTTCAAGTTTATAGAGTTATTTCTGAAACTATTTCTTAGAGAATGAATTTTATATATATTTTTTTAATCCTAGAATTTATTTGGTGAAGTTTGGAGTAATTAATTGTATCTTATCATGACTGCAAACTTCTTTCTATGAATTTCATGGAAGGTGACTAGTACAGTGCTTTAAGTTCTCTTCTACATTATAATTTTCATCCTGTCTCTCAAAGGTAGCTATTGTGGCTCCATTTATGGTTCAAATATCTTAAAAATGTGGACTCCCTGACTTAGTAAAAGAATTTTAATATAAGACTCATTATGGGCACCTGGGTGGCACAGTTGGTTGGGTGACCAATCGTGATCTCAGGTCTGTGGATGGTGATCTCGGTGTTGTGGGATCAAGCCCCATGTCGGGCTCCTGCACTCAGCGTGGAGTCTGCTTGAGATTCTTTCTCCCTCTCCCTCTGCCCCTCCCACTTGTGCTCTCTTTCTCTAATATAAATAGATAAATCTTAAAAAAAAAAGATTCTTATTACTAAAAGCTATATTTTTATTATAAATTATATTTTGAGTAAAAGTTTGCTGGTTGATAATGCAACAAGCGAAAGAGCAATTTTGAGAAACAACAACAAAATGACATGTTTGAGCATACATGTGAGTACTGAGTATTAAATTATATCTACATCGGGGCGCCTGGGTGGCTCAGTTGGTTAAGTGACTGCCTTCAGCTCAAGTCATGATCCTGGAGTCCTGGGATCGAGTCCCACATCGGGCTCCCTGCTCAGCAGGCAGTCTGCTTCTCCCTCTGACCCTCCTCCCTCTCATGCTCTCTGTTTCTCATTCTTTCTCTCTCAAATAAATAAATAAAATCTTTAAAAAAATAATAAAAATAAAATAAATTATATCTACATCACTGGACTCTGATACTTTCTTAGGAAACAGAACAAATGCAGCGTTACAATCAACGACTTATTGAGGAATTAAAAAACAGACAGACTCAAGAAAGAGCAAGACTGCCTAAGATTCAGCGCAGTGAAGCCAAGACTCGAATGGCCATGTTTAAGAAAAGCTTGAGAATTAACTCAACGGCCACACCAGATCAGGACCGTGACAAAATTAAACAGGTAAATAAGCCAGTTAGTCTCTTCTTTTTTAGATTTAAAAAATGTGAATGTCCTTTAGAAATGTCACTTATTATGTTGTAAACATTTCAAGCCATCTTGGGCTTGTTGATGTTCTCTTTGGCTTTATGGGCTGGGGCTAGATATGTGGCATATACCAACTTAGTGTTCCTAGGTTGGTGGCCACAGAGGGCAAAGCCCTCCGCCCCATGGCCTACACCAGATCTTGGGCTAGACTGGTCCTAAGACCAGTCCTGGGAATTAGGTGACTTGGACAACTTTTGAAAAGCATAGGGCTTCACTTTGCTTCTGTAGTCATAGGTCCCACACACAAATGGACGATGGTCACTAAGCAGATGGGAGGAGCAAGGTTTTAATCAGAAGCACCCTCTCTCCCCACCGAAGCCATAATGTAGACTCCAGCTCAAGTCACAGTATATTATTATTACTTGCAACTTTATTGTACTTTAAGTATTGTTAAATTCCTTAATTACTCCTTTGGAAGATGCAGAGATTACATTGCTTGTTAACCCTATTTTCTTTAATTTATAGTTTGCTGCTCAAGAAGAAAAGAGGCAGAAAAATGAGAGAATGGCTCAGCATCAGAAACACGAAAATCAAATGCGGGATCTTCAGTTGCAGTGTGAAGCCAACGTCCGCGAGTTGCATCAGCTGCAGGTCAGATACAGGATCATGAAAACTGAGCTGTTGGCAACGGGGCAGCATGAGTGGCTGGTTTGGGGAGAACAGTAGCTAACCAAAATACACTGTACTTTACTCATGAAAACGCTGGGATTGAGAGGTCTAGTTTTCCGTATAGATCCAAATAAAGATCAGGTTAGTATCATAGGCACTTATTTAGCTTTTATATAACCATGGTTAATATAAACATGAGGCTAAATTATAGCCTAAGAAGTTGAATCTTTCAGAAGCAGTATTGAGTATTTTTAGTCTCTTTTGCGAAGAAAATGAACAAAGTTTTCAAAATGAGGTAGATGGTTTTGTTATCAGATTCTGAATTTAAAATTTTATTTAGGGAGAAATAGTTCATTTTCTTCTAGGTGTTTGAAAAAAGTGATAAACTAAATATATGAGAATCTTTCTCCTAAGAAATTTAAAGGTTACTTTAGGGGGACTGTTTTGGGGCCTTACCTAGAGTATGCAGCCCATCTATTATATAGCCTAAAATGTTTAAAATTTCAGAATAGTGTAAACATTATTATCCATTACACTATGGATAGTGTAAACATTATGGATACTCTACATATTTGCTTAATTTCCTAGAGTAGAATAGTTCCTAATCCCACATTCTAGTACCAGTGGGTAAAATCCATATAAGGTGTCCTTTGAAGTGTCAATTTTATGAGCAAACCTTCTTAGAAAGGAAAAACAGGATCAAACTAATTCTCTTTAAGTTCTTTTCATATGGTAAGAGATCTAGCTTCTAAACCTGCAGAAATGAAGCTATAACTCATTTGAGCCCTTGGTTTTCAGAGGAGAGCCTGGACCTCAGTAATAGTTTGATGTTTAGGGGTGCCTGGGTGGCTCAGTCGTTAAGCGTCTGCCTTTGGCTCAGGTCATGATCCCAGGGTCCTGGGATCGAGCCCCGCATCAGGCTCCCTGCTCAGCGGGAAGCCTGCTTCTCCCTCTGCCACTCCCCCTGCTTGTGTTCTCTCTCTCGCTATCTCTCTCTCTCTCAAAAAATAAATAAAATCTAAACAAAAAAAAAATAGTTTGATGTTTAATGAATGCTTTATTATTGGAAGATAATTACATTTGTGAAAAATTGCTTAGTTGATCTGAAAATTTTTAATCCAAATTTTATTTTCAGAATGAAAAATGCCACCTATTGGTTGAGCATGAGACTCAGAAACTGAAGGAGTTGGATGAGGAACACAGCCAAGAATTAAAGGAATGGAGAGAGAAATTGAGACCCAGGAAAAAGGTAATTTTAAAAGCTTTAGATAAAATACATTTGTGTTCATCCATTTGTCCACCCAGTTATTGGCTGTTTAATATGTGGCAGGTACAGTGTCAGAGACAGGAAATAAGAGATGAAGAGACAAAGTCCCTCTCCCCCAAATGTTCAGAATGTAGTGACAAGCAATTACAGTTCAGTAGAAACACTGCTGTGAGGGAGGTAAGGATAGGAGACAGGAGCACAGTGTTGAGGCCAAGGACGAGTAGTGCTTCAGTCTGCCTGGGAAGTTAGGGAGGCTTTACAGAGAAGATGCCTTATAAGCCAAGTGAGACTTCAGGATGAGTAACAGCTTGCTAGGCATACAGACAGGTTAGGGTGTGATGGGAAATATAAGTACAGAGAAGAGAATGGGTGAAAATGATGTGTACAGGAATTGCAAGTAGCTCCCTGCCATTGGGGCACTGGGGGAGTGTGCCTGTGTGTAGGCATTAAGGAGGGAGAGAGGGAAGGAAGGGAGGACAGCTTAGTCTGGACAAGTTGACAGGAGCCAGATTATAAGGCTCTCGTATGATAGTAAAATAGGAAAGTCTCCCTTCCCCCCATCTAGCTATCAGCCATCTTTCTATTTTGTACTTCCTTTTTGACTCCCTGCTGGCCTGGTCCAATTGGTCAACCACTTCAACTCTTTTTTTTTTTTTTTTTCTATGACTATGTGATCCTTTCCCTTTGCTAGCTCTCAAACTCAAACCTTTATTTTCTCTTGGCCTTCCTGGATTGGATTGGAATTCAAAAGGTACAGAAGGGCCTTTTCCCGGTTTCTTTAGCTCTTTGAAGTCTAGCTTTCACCTCAGACTCCCCAGTTGAACTCACTGACAGTATGAATTGCTAACAGCCAGATCCTATGGTATTATCTAACTGTTGTCATTAGAAATCTTGTTTCTTAAAATTCTCTTCTCGGGGCACCTGGGTGGCTCATTTGGTTGAGTGTCTGCCTTCGGCTCAGGTCATGATCTTGGGGTCCTGGGATTGAGCCCCACATCGGGTTTTCTCCTCAGTGGGGATCCTGCTTCTCCCTCTGCCACTCCCCCTGCTTGTGCTCTCTCTCACTCTCAAATAAATAAATAAATAAAATCTATAAAAAAAAATTCTCTTCTCATCCGACTTTTATGATCTAACTCTTCCTTCTCTGCTCTTTATCACTTTTCCTTTGTCTTCCAGTCACCTGAAACATTAGACATCTCACAGCTTTACACCCTTGATGATCCTGTGCCTAGTCATGGCTTCATCTGCTGCATATTTAAGGACAGTCCCAGCACTTGTATAGTAGGGGTTGTATAAAGTACAAATTCTGAAGTCCTACAGATCTGGGCTCAGATCTCAGTGCTGACATGATTAATTTTGTCACTTAACATTCCCAAGCCCAGTTTTACTCATTTGTAAAACAAAGATGACACTAGGTACCCAATTGGGGTTGTTAAGACCTAAAAGAAGTGATGTGTGTCTATAGCACTTCCTAATACCTGAGCTGTAGTCAGGGTTCAGTGAGTAGTTACCATTGCTATTACTGTTTCTAGTTTTGTTATTATTGGTTTGTGCTTTAAGCACCCATTTCCCACCTGGATGTTCCATTCCTTCTTACTTCATTTGGGCCTTTGTTCCAACATCATCTCACCAAAGGTTCCTTTTTCTGATGATTATATATATATATAATAGCTTCCATGCCCACCTCAGACATTCCCTATCCCATCACCTTTGTTTTCCTTCATAACATTCTTCACCACCAGACACAGTTGTTTATTGTCTGTCTTTTCCCACAAGAATGTATGCTCCTTGAAAGCAGGAGCGTTATCTCTCAGTTCACTGGTATATGTCAGCTTCTAGAATAGTTCCTGGCATATTGTAACGATCAATACATACCTATTGAATATTGACTAAAGATTGTAAGCTCAGTGGAGATAAAACTGAACTTCACAGCCTTTCTCCATCATCCCCATCTCACTTTGTTCCCCCATGTGTTCCCACCCACCATCAGTGTGCTTCCCGACATCCCTGTCCATCTAATTGACATCTAGTCTAACAACCTGAATTGTCTTTCATTTCTATCACATCCCATTTCAGTGAGATGACAAATAATTTTAACTCTCTTTTTATAATATTTCTCTTTCCCATTACTATCATTCTACTGCTTAAAAATGTTCAGTAATGTCCTAATGGGCCTTCTGATCTCAAGTTCCTTCTCCTTTCTTCCTGCTTGTCTGCCATCACCAGAGTATTTATATTCAAGAACATCTCTGGTACTGGCATTGTGGTGTTAATAAATCTTTAGTTCTATCAGAATAAAGTGGAAATGCCTCAGTTTGACTTTGTGGCTGTCATAGTGCCATACATTGGCCACAATCAGACTTTCTAGCAGGATCTCCCACAAGCCACTTTGTTCCCTGGTCATATTCTGATATTGGGTATAATCACCATTACACACACCACGTCTGTGGTTTCCTGCCTGTGTGCATTGTTTCAGCCCCCTCTGTCTGGCGTGCCATCTGCATCCTGTCTATCAAATTCTTTTCTTTCCTTTAAGACTGAGCTCATGTTTCACCTTTTCTGAGAAACACTCCTGTATCTTTCAGTCCTCTGCTGTACTTTGTGCCTCTGCAGCATCCCTGAATCACTTGTCTGCAAAATCACTGATACAAGTGTTTATCCAGCACTTACTATATGCCATCTGTATTGTGGGGATGTAAAGCTGAATCTGGTTTAGGGCTTACCTTCAAACAGCTTATAGTTCAGTGTGAAAGAAAAGACATGCACATCAAAAATGAAAATAAACAGAAAATGGAAAGTGCCATGTGGGAGAGAAAGGTAGTAGTTAATAATAGGTGTCATCTATTGAGTGCCTGGTAGGTGTTAAGTACATCATGATTTAATCCTCACGTAGCAACCCAGTGAGGTAGGTGATACTCTACCTATTTTATAACAGAAAAATGAGATGATTCTGTAATAGAAGTTAAGTCATTGACCCAAGTTATACATTCGTATGGCTGAGCCAAAGGCTTCAATCTAGGGCTGTGCACAGCCTAATCTAACTGTTGAGCACTCTGGTCTTCCTTAGGATAGCATACAGAGAGAGCGTTTTGAGCAAATAGTTTTATTCTTGGCTGTCAGAGTAAATTCTGTTTGAAATACTAGCACATAATTTCTTTTTCCCTTCCTTTTTAAGACACTGGAAGAAGAGTTTGCCAGGAAACTGCAGGAACAGGAGGTGTTCTTTAAAATGACTGGGGAGTCTGAATGCCTTAACCCATCAACACAGAGCCGGATTTCCAAGTTCTATCCTATTCCTAGCTTGCATTCCACTGGGTCGTAACAATAGGAAACATTCTGTGATTGGGTTTGGCTTTTTAAATATGTCATTCTGTTCTCTTCATCTTCTGCCACAATCTATATCAGAGAGCTTATGAAGACAATCACCTGCCTCACCTTCTAGGTGTTTTGTTTGTTTGTTTATTTTGTTTGTTTGTTTAGCAAAGATGAAAGGAACCAAGACAGATGCTGGGCCATGTTGGCAAAGTGGCATCTTGCAGTAATTCCCTAAGGTGATTTTGTATATTAATCTTAAAAATTGTGTTCTTTAGACACTGTTACCTGAAAAACTGTTAGTATGATGTCTGAAGTTTTTTTTTTTTTTTAAAAAGCTGTTAGGCCACTGAGTATTAGTGAATATCTTTTTACCTGGCCTAACTTCTCAGTGATGCCTAAATTCTATAGCTGCAACTCTGCTGTAGAGAGTTGGAATAATTTCCTTTTGGTGAATCAGCTCTCAAGACAAAGCTCTGAGTTGCTCAAAATATCATATTGATTGAATAAATAAATCTATTTTGTCTTTAAATAGCAACAGACTCTTTTAAAAAAGAAACATTATTGAAATAATTTGTCTAATAACCTGTTTAGTCATGAGCTAATAAGGGTGCTAATTTTATTAAAATAGTGCCTAAAACACTAAATTTCAATTGAGTCTAAAGTAGGATTTCCTTTTTTGATTCAACAGGGACAAACATCCTTAGCATTAAGCATTATTGTGTTTTAAATCTTGCTACCATTTGATAGAAATTTTCATCCTAAAAATATGTTGTACAAAGTTGAAAAGATTTAAAAAAAGGTAGTTTTTAGATATTGAAATTGGAAATATAATACTCACCAAATTAAAAGAAGTATAGACTTAGGTTCCTAGCTTACTGCCTAAAATAATCCGTGATCTGGTTAAGTGACCTCTCCCGTCCTAGCACATTTTGTTCATTGAAAACTCTGCCTGAGGCCTGCAGGCTCTGTTATACTTATAAATGTATTTTCTGAAATTAATCTTAAAAGAGTCATTTGTTCAGAATACTTTTTAAAAAAGCATTTAAATAAAATATTTAGGCAATGTCAGAAATGACTTTGTTGTTGTTGAAAGTCATTTGTATTTTGGTTTTATTTAGTCCCATGTTTAAATTATTTACTTTGATTTGAGTGGGAAAAGCCTGAAACCTTTATCATGTGGTTGCTGATACATGTAATTATTAATGAAATGTTCACTCTTGGTCCCTCTTGTGACTCAGAATTCCAAGTCCTAGTCAGGTCATACAGTATTATGCAATGTACTTTGGTGGCTGAATAGATGGCCCATTTGTAAATGATGCTTGCTGTTTGCCATTTTCAACCTATTCTCTTTTAAGAGTACTAAATACCAAACTGTAGACGTTTCAGTTTTTAGTTATTTGACATTTGAGGCTGGCGAAAAATTTAAGTGTAATTTTGTGGGAACACTGATTCATATTAAGAAAATGTAAATATCTGTAGCACTTTCTTGCAGTTAATTTGAAAATTTTGAATGCGAACCTTATTTTGTCAGTGATTTAGATGATTTGAAAATGCATGTGATTTTAATTTTGTAATTGTTTTGACAAGCATAATTTCTTGGACAACTCTGTAGGTAGCCTTAACTTCTGGCCAAGTTTGTTTTTTATATACATATATATACATATATATATATATAAAATATATGGTTGTAAATTCATACACTTATCACATTGAATGTGTTACTGTATACAAAACTCTTTTAATGCTTTATTCTCAAATGCTGGGTTGAAAATGTTTTGAAAGCCTTTTAAAGTATATATCTTTATAAAGTAATATTCAGGATGATGATGGAAATTGTTTATATTGTTATGATAAAAATGACAGTATAATGTTACCCAATGTATTTAATGATTTATATACAGAGGGAGAGAGGAGGAAGGTTCTCATACCAATCTCTCCTTTGAAATTTTCAGTTCATTGGCTTTTATAAAAAAATTATTTCAGGTAGTATACACTTTTTCAGGATCTTTTAAAGGATAATCCTGTGTCTTAGTTTGTGGCACATAATTAATTTGGTCTGAATATTTGATTCTTTTTATTCCTTTCAACTTGACATGAGAGCATTGAAAAAAGAAAAGAGGCTCAGAGTAGAACGGTTGACACTCTGGTAAGTTTATTAGCAAATCTTGGAAAACCCTTAAAACTGCCTTTTGGATTCAGTGTTCATGCTGGAGTTCTCTTTCAAATATGACCATATTCATGTGGGGGCAGGACTGCAAAATGATACATGTGTAGAGGTGAAACATTCATTTTAATGCTTAAAGTTACACAAATCTTTTCAAAAAGTGTTTTGTTACAGAATATGCTGTTTTTACCCATCTCTGCTCACTTCTTTTGGGCCCTATATTCAAATAGATAATAGTGATCATTTGTTCTTTTTTTTTTTTTAATCTTGCATGAAGTGTAGGTGGGGAGTTGGGGAGGGGCACAGACTTCTTTGAAAGAGTACAATCGGATCCATTGCTGATGTGGTGGTTTTGTTGCTGTGGCAGAATGTGCTATGAAACACACAAAAGAAATTCTCCATGTGCGCCCCGACAACATCCTCCCTCTTCTCCCCGCATGCTGTGAACACAGCACACACTGCATTTCTGCAGGCCTAGCTCGCAGAGCTGGTCACACCAGGTTGCCTTTCCTTGTCCTGTCAGTCGTAGTTGGGTGTGAATTGCTGAGTTAGCTGCTATTCTTTATGGAGTCACAATTAAGCTTTTTCCTACCCTTTTCAATGGGGAAGCTATGGGGGGTGGGGATAAAGAGAAAATTGAGAGTGCTTATACTTTGTTGAAAATATTAGAACTTTCCTGTGACAGGATACAGCAAATTGTAATTAAATATAAACCAGAACCAGAGCTACCTCTAAGTAGTGTTTCCTCAAGCACAAAGCTCTCAGGCATATGAGACCCTCTTTAATGGAGGGTCTCTGATTTCTTGAGCATCAGCGAGTTCGGAAGAGACTGTCTTTTGTACTCTTGTTAGTTCCCTGGTAACTACACACTTTCTCCCATTCCACACTGTGCTTACATGACAGAGACTCTTCTGAGAAGCCAAATTCTGTCCAAGATGAGTTCTAGATATTGTTGATTAAAGGAAAGCCTAGAACTGGGGTGGAAGAGGAGAGTTACTTACCAGTTCTGAGAGTCTGCCGATGAAATAAATCACTGTTTTTGGGGAGATGATCTTTTATAGGAAATGGGATATTTTAAATGCTTTTCTTGAAGGCACAACAGTTAATGCCTCCATTGTTGCTAGTCTGTGGCTGACGTGGTTTTGATATGGCTTTAAAATTTCTGCTAAGCTTGAGTAGAATGTTACACCAGTTTTAAATGTTGGCTGCAGCTTTTGGTGATTCTTTGCTGATTTTTGCAGTGTAATAACTTCATGAGCTAAATTTTCAGGAAGACTTGTTTCTGATTATGCCTCTTGTCTATTTGGGAGCAACATGTCTTTTCAATCATGGGATTGACAAATGAAAAATAAAGTTATTTCTTAATCTACTCTGAGAAGCAGTCTTTTATTAAGAATCTTTGATACTGGGTTGTCCTTCATGAGAACATTTTGCAGCATTTTTTGGTCCTCGTTTCATTTTTAACCCTCACAGTCCTCCAGGCCTTCGGACCCTTCCAGACTTGCCTGTGTTCCTACCTGACTCATCACCACACACAAGAATGTAGTTTTTACTGGTAACTCGGAGGGCGGTGTCTTTCAGCATACAAACCCCTCCTTTGGGTGGTGCTTAAAATAAATTATATATTAAATATATATATTACATATATGTATTATATATGTAATATATATTAAAAATAGACATACTTTTAATTTTTCTTCCCTTGGGATGGATTATTTTTCTCACCAAACATTTCGCTTAACCATATGACCTCACTTCTGCTAAAAATAACCTCTTTTCATCATTGGTATGTTCATGAAAGAGTCAGTAGACACTAGGCACCGTCATTTGGCAAGTGTTCAGCTTGGCTGGAGGGAGGCACAGTGTATCCTTTTCTAACCCAGGAGCATCACACACTATCAAGCTCATTCTTGACTTTTTTTTTTTAAGTGAAACAGGCTCAGACCCATTGCCATCAGCTGAGGATATGTCTCATGTCTGCCCATCCCCTTTCTGATTCTGTCCAGAGAAGGTAGCAGGTTTGGACTTTTATCCTAATTCAGTTGCGCATAGGACTCTGAAGACTCCGGATAGCTTGGAAAGGTAAATGTAGTAACTAAGGAACACTCGGATAAGTCTGATTAATAAAGGTAAGAGCCATTAAAGGGGATCTGATACTTGAGCCCCTGAAGCTACTATTACAAAAATAACTTGATTCAGCTTTTAGGTTAAACAGTTTAAAAGGTGTGATGCAGTCATTCATTTTACCCAAGAAGTTTTCATTACGTAGTGAAAAGTTTGAAATTCTGAAGGCCTTATGAACTCCTTGTTCAGAATTCCCATGATGATTCACAGCAGGTAGTGGTCAGGTTGTGAAACAGGAGGCCCGCGGACCACACAGAATGTTTGGTGCGCCCTTGGTGTTCTTGCCAGCAGTTCAGTGCACACTGAATGGTAGGTTTTTCCCAGGATCATATGTGAGGTACTCAGGAGAGACCACCTGGAAAGTAAACTATCCAGACTTGTAGAAGGTAGACTGTAGATTCAACTCCTAACTTGAGAGGAAATCCTATTTGGGTTCCAAATGTTTGTCCCTTCTGGGCCAGTAGCTTCTTGCATCCCATAGTACTCCTTTCCACTTACTCTACTGGCACCAAGGTGCTCTGCTAATGGGGGTGTGGGGGGGTGGAGGTGAGGGTAGGGGTACTTGGGAAAACACTGCGTCATCACAGAACTTAATGATGACAGTAGTCTTTCTTTTTTGTGGTGGTAGTAGTGTGAAGAGTTCACAGCATATGGCTGACCCCAGCCTTCCCCCCCCCTTATCGTTCCCTTTTTTGCCCTTTCTTTCCTTTTTCATTCTTGTCTCCATTTTTCATTCTCTCCTTGTCTCCCTCTCCCTGTCTTTTCCCACCTCTCTTCCTCTTTCTTTCATTTTTCTTTTTCATTCCCTTCTGTCTCCTTGTCTTTCCTTCTGTCCTATTTCCCTCTGCATCCCCCATTTCTCTTTCTTACTTTGTCTCCCTCCCCGTTCCTCCCTTTTTCTTTTTCATTCTTTCTCTCACTTTGGTTAGATGGATCACACTACACATAATATTAAGAAAAAACTTTAATTCTAAATTTTGCAATTGAAATGACATTTCATCTAACATACATGTTTGTTTTAGATACTGAAAAGTGCTTAAAAACCAACTGTGCCCAGTCCCCCGTGCCATTTCCCAGCATCGAGTTTTCTATTTTCCCTCCTTCCCCACTGCCCTTCTTCTCCCTCTTGCTGTGGTCTAGTTCAGTAGAACACCTCTCTAAATGCTAGCATGCCCCGTAGAAACAGACCATAGGTACAATCAGACAGACTTTCTAAGCAAGTGAGAATAGGATATGTGGTGAGAAATGACTATTAGAAACCCTGTCACCACCTTCAGGGGAAGTGAATTAATTTTTTCAGTTGCAAGAGTTGCTTCTTAGCCAAGTCCTTTCTATGACTAGAGAATGCAGAACCAACAGGGAGGAAGGAGCAGACAGCAGAGCCTTGCAGTGATAACCAGAACACACCCCATCCCTGTCTTCCCTTTTCTGGCTCATTTTTAGGCAAAGCTCAAGGATTCCTAAGCCAGCTTCTGCGTAACGGGCTGTCCTGGGTTGCGGCCGGAGCTGAGAGCTAAAGAAGCCAAGGGGCTCAGGGCGAGCCAGCCGAGCAGCCAGTCCTGTTCCACAGCTGCGGCTGCTGGAGCGTCACCCCGTGCAGGGGTTCAGGTTGTGTGGCTTCGACTGGATGATACATCTATAGAGATTGTTCCAGACTAAAACAGGTGTTCTATTTAACTATTTAGCTGTGCTGTGTCAGTAGGAAGTGAGCCTCCAGTTTCCGCCCTCTGGAGAGATTTTTGACATGAGCACCATAAGCCATTGCAAGAACAGCCAGAGGCTGTTCCTCCAAGCTCATGGCTTGACAGCGATGCTTCTCTTTCTCCGCCCCGCGTAGACTTGGTCACCTGGAAGTTAGAAGAGGAGGAGGAAGTTAAATACCTTGTGGCCTGTGGCCTTCAGCTTGGGCAATTATATAGCAACTGTGACAACTGCAAAACGGGCTTGAAAGATGAACTCTTTTGTAAGACTATCAATTTATTTAAATTGTTTACCCTATTTCATCACCGAGTGGTTCTCTTTTCCTGCACGCATTGGCAGTCTCTTTCCTTTTTCCCTAGCTGGTCGTTTCGTTGTTATGCAAATGATGTCAGTGGCAGCATCTGCCTTAGTAACTGGCATCTGCCTTAATTTTTCAGGGAGTAAATTGCCTACTACCCTGAGCGTCAGCCTCCCAGTACTGCAGAACCTGGCAGCCAAGGCTTACCTGTGTCTCCTTTTTCTCCTTTGTGCCCTCGAGGGCCGGGTGACCCAGGCCGACCTGGTGGTCCTGCGGGGCCCCTTTCACCTGGGAGTACAGAGAGGGCTGTGCTCAGTCAAGTGGGAGCTTGGGGTCTGGAGAGGACACACACACACCCCACCCCCAAGACAGCACTGGCAAGGGGGTGGCTTCCCAGCAAGAGGGCGTGGTTATATAGGATCCTGCTGGCTATTTCCCTGCCACCACTTACCTTTGGGTCCTGGGGTGCCCACCTCTCCTTTCTGCCCAGGGGGGCCTGGAATGGCTCCATAAGCTGCAGAGGGAGAAGACTGGCCTCAGACAAGAGGTTACTCTGGAGCTTGGGAGGCAAAGGGATTTGTTCAGAGAAGCACAGGAAGAGAGTGGTAGAGTTGGGACCCAAAACAGAGTTCAGAATTTATCAGCTTTTCAGCCTCTCAAGTGTTAATAACCCAAGATTTTTTGGGAGACTGGTTTCTCGCATGTGAGACCGTGCAGCAAAGTAAGTGTTGGGAAAGCGACCAGGGAGCTGCCCTTACTTCGGAAAAAGTCCATGAGGTCCTCAGTCACGTTGCTGTAGGCAGAGAAGACCTTGCTGATGCCGGGGGGGCCCTGGGGCCCTGGCCGGCCTGGGGGGCCCTGGACTGTGTAGGCCATCCCTTGCAGCAGGCCCTGACCTGTGAAGCACCAGGGTGTGGGCACAGGCAGCAGAGTCCCCCAGCCCCCTCTTCACAGAACAGAGCCCTTGGATTGCCAAACACCCCACTAGATGAGGTGGCAGCAAGGGAGAAGCCCCGCCGGCTTCCTTTGTCAGCCTGCCCCCAACCCCCACACCGCCAACCGGCCCCGCGCCTCTGCCACCGTGGCCTTTCATCAGAGGCTTGCTGACGGCAGAGCCGAGCTGAGAAGCTGCGGGGAGACAGGAGCAAAGAGGAGCTGCACCCGAGTGCAGGCTGGGAACTCCCGCTTTCCCAGCTGGGCCATCCCTAACCTTTCTCTTTCTCTGGCCTCCCATTCAGCTGCTGGTGTGTCTTAACCAACAGCCCGCCCTCAGCCCCACGAGAAACCATCATTGTCATAAAGACCTCTCAGACCCACAGCTGGTTAGCTGGGGACACAAAGTCCAAAGACCCCAACATGTCCTTTCCCTGCAACAGAGGCCCTGTCCTGACTGGGGCTCCTGAACTAGGCTGTGAATTCGGTCTGGGCCTCTTGCCTTCAGTCCCCGCCCATTTGATTCTAGAAGTGCTATCCCCACAGCCTAGGCATTCTGAAAACGAGAGGGTGAATTTCTGGAGTCTATAATTTGAGCTGCTCACGGACTCCCCGCCTGCAACCTCCCCACAGCACCAAGGCCCAAGGGTCAGGACTTACGCTGCAAGCTCTCAGATACCCGAACAGCCAGCTCATTGTAGTCCAGACCTCCGGTGAAGCCAGCCCCAAACGGTCCACCTTCACCACCGTGCATACCGCCTTCTACCGCTCCCCCGTAGCCTCGGCCTAGGCCCATGTCCAGGCCAAAGGCCCCGCCTTCACCGAGGGAGCCTCCACTGGACCCTCCGATGCCCATGGAAGAGCTGTAGGAGGAGCTCCGACTGGCCGACTCGCTGTGAGAGGACCTGCTGCCCCGGCTGTAGGAGCCGTCCATGGACATGAGGCGGCTGTCCCCGGGTGGCCCCTGCGGCCCTGGAGGGCCTGGGGGGCCCACGATGAAGCTCCGCACATCCGGGCCTGCAGGAAGGAGGCTGCGTTAGGTGGGGCTCAGGTCTGGGGATGGAGAAGCAGGGTGCGAACCTCAGGACACTTGCACTGGAGTAGGAGTGCCGGCAAGGAGGAACCTGGGCTCTCCCCACTAGCAGGGCTCACGCATTTGGCCGCCTGGGTTCCTTCAAGCACCAGCTGCCCTCTCGGAGGAGCAAGGTCTGGGAAGGGGGCACCTACTTGTGAGGTAGCTAATCAGTTCACTCCGGAAGCTGTCGCTGTTTTCGGCTGCATATGTTGCCAGAGCTCCCGAGACCCCGGGAGGCCCTCGAGGGCCTGGAGGACCAGGAGGGCCTGGAGGGCCGGGGATGGAGGACACACCGGCAGCTGAATGGGAGGCCAGAGAAAGAGAAAGGTTAGGGATGGCCCAGCTGGGAAAGCGGAGTTCCCAGCCTGCCCTCGGGTGCAGCTCCTCTTTGCAAGAAGGGGAGGAGGGAATACCGGGGGCCCAGCTCCTGGCATCACCCTGGAGGCACTACTCGGACCTGCCCTCCTGCTCCCAGTCCGGACCCTCACTCAGCCCAAATCCCATCCCCTTCCCCCGTTCTCCTGCCACAGGATCACACCCTGCTCAGGACTTCTCTAGCGGCTGCACTTGGGAGCACTGTCTCTCCCAACCAGTCCCTCTGTCATCGCTGAAAGCACCTCAAGAACAAGGGTGTTCCTCTCCAGGGCCTAGCCCTGTATGTCTTCAGGGGGACTGGGTGACTGGTCCAATAGTTTAACTCTCCATGGCTGCCCTGTGCCTTACTGTGCAGGTAAGAAGAGAGGTCCTCCAAGCTGATGCTGGACCACACGTTGCCTGGGATCCCTGGGGGCCCAGGGGGACCTGGGGGCCCAACGATGCCTCTGTATTCAGACCCTGAGACACCCAAAGAGCACAGAGTCAGTGGGGGCCCGGGTCAAGGGCCTTCTCCTTCCACCCCAAGCCACATGGGCAGATGGCCCCTGACCAGCCTTACCCTGAAGCAAGGAGAGTAGCTCCTCATAGGATGTTCCTGGCAAGCCGGGGGGTCCTGGGGGGCCAGGAAGCCCAATGCTGATTCCAGAGCCTGAGGAACAAAACCCCAAGTTGCGACAGATTGACACTGCATATGTGTATGCAAGTTGTGTGTTAACTCCATACAGGACAGTGCCCCAGACGCTCGTGCCCTCCCTGGCCAGGCTCAGCCACCTGTTCTGGGGCCATCGATATGAATGGCTCTGAACACAGCTCACTCCCTCTGGGCTTGGTGCCACCTGGCAGGGGAGCATCGGGGGCCGGTGCAGGCAAGCTCAGCCCCCACCCCCTCCTCTGGGGCCCTGCTGACCCCCTGCCTGCAGTGGGCAGGCCAGGAGGGCAGACACTCACTGGACATGTAGCTGAGAATGCGGCTGCTCAGCTTGGCGTAGTCCAAAGACTGGAGGGCCCAATCTCCAATGAGATGCTGACGCAGATACTGTCTCATGTCGTCCCCTGCGAGGACAGGATGCGCTGGAGTGGGCCCACCCAGGCCCCAGGGCTCCCGCACCACCATAGCTGGCCACAGTTAGGTCTGCCCCCACAGGCTGCCCCCACTCCGGGTTCTGGGTTCTCAGTCCACAGGGGGAATCAGCAAGCTTCCAGGTACCTAACAAGGCACCTGCCCGGTTACCTGGCCCTGGGGACGGGGAGATCTGCCCCCTTTCCAGTGAGTCCGGACTCACAAGTGGCCGGGAACGAGGAGGGGCGCCCCCTCCCTGCAGCCCTCACCGGGCTCAGATGGGGGATGAGCTGGGCCTCCAGAGCTCCCACCCTCCAGCCCGCTGCGGCCACTCACGCTTCAGCACAGCCACGATGTCCTCAGCAGAGATGGAGGTGGAGGAGCTGATGCTGTACCCCGAGGCTGTGGGGAAGGAAACCTGTGTGACGTGCTTAGCAAGACCGAAGCAAGAGCCTCCCCACCGCTGCACCACCAGGACCCGGCTGGCCCTTCCCTTGCCGAAATGAACGAACGGGGGTGTGAGGAGCTATTGTGAAGGCGTGAAAAAATAAAGGTGGTTTTGTGTTTGTTTTGTTTGGTAAGAAATGCAGTTTGTTGAGGCGCCTGGGTGGGTCAGTCGTTAAGCGTCTGCCTTCGGCTCAGGTCATGATCCCAGGGTCCTGGGATCGAGCCCCGCATCAGGCTCCCTGCTCCGCAGGAAGCCTGCTTCTCCCTCTCCCACTCCCCCTGCTTGTGTTCCCTCTCTCGCGCTCTCTCTCTCTGTCAAATAAATAAATAAAATCTTTAAAAAAAAAAAAAAGAAATGCAGTTTGTTTTCCAGAGTATGCTTTAGCCTAACTCCTGCCATATCTTGCCCGTCTTGCTCCCTTTTCACACCCTTAGGACACATCTGTCAATGGCAAGAAGGCTCGGTCAGCATAGCTCTGCAGTGTGGCCTCTGTTCTTAATCTAAGCAACGCCTTCTGGAAGCCAGAACCCAGTGGCTGGAGAGCCATGAATCCAGAACTGAACTCCACATCCAGAAGGGCAAAGTAAGTGAGAATGCTCTGGAACAAAGTGACGGTGGGAGGAAGGGGTCATTAAGGGGCGGGGGGGGATGGCGAGGCTTACTCTGTAAGTAGCTCCCGACGCGGCTTGCCAGCTCTGAGTAGTCGAAAGTCTCCCCTGCGATGGTGGTGACAGGCCCTGGGGGACCAGGTGGTCCAGGGGGACCCTGAACTCCAGAGAGATAGGACCGAATGCTGTCGCCTGCCAACAAAGAAAGCAAAGTCAAGCCTGTCCCCGAGAGGGCATGTCCTCCCCACACAGATGCCTTCCCCACCCCCTCCGTGGCCCAAGACGGGGCCAGCAGGGAGCCTAGACTCCTGGTTACAGACGGAAACTGAGGCCAAGGCCTGTGCCGGGTCAGGGGCTACTCGAAGACCGGGGACCAACGAGGCTCTAGTCAGCCGGCCATTTGACAAAGCTCTGTGCCCACATTCCTGCAAATCACACCCTCACATGTATGGGGAGTACGGGAGGTCGGGGGTGTACACTCGTGTGACAGTGTGCGTGTGCGGGTGAGGACCAGCCTGTGTGGGGAGCCGCGAGAAGGTGGGTTCAGTGAGGGGCGTGCATGGACACGCATCCTGGCTCCAGGGGTGGATTTCTGATCTAGGCCTGGCCTACAGACCGCTGTCCCCTGCCGCACGCACTCACGTACACGCAAGCACACCCCTCTGGCCCTGCCCGCCGCCTCCGGCTCCCACCCACTCCCAGACCCTCCCCCACCGGCCCCCACTGGTACAGGCAATGGGATCTGTCATGTTTATTTACATAAGGAGGAGGAGACTGGAGGCTTCCTGAAATAGCCGAGCTGCAGAAAGCACTGGAGATGCCCCAGCCAGAGCAGACACACGCACGCACGCACACACACTCAGACCCCAGCACTCACTCTGCATGTACTCAGAGATGTACTGCTGGATCTCCCGGCCAGAGCTGCTGATGGAGCCCGGAGGCCCTGGGGGGCCCGGGGGGCCCGGGGGGCCTGGCATGAACATGGTGCTCGACGACGATCCCCCTGCAGGAAGGAAAGCCTTCTGAGTCTACTAGGAGAAGCCCACCCGAGGGTCAAAGAAGGGCCCTGACACTGCTTCCACAGCCCGAGGAGGAAGGGCCTTTCTTAATGGGAGAAAGAAGATGGTGGCAAAGAGGAGGGTCCCTCCAAAAGGAGAGGAAGGGAGTGCCTGGAGCAGCCACTGTCTGAAAGGGGCTCAGAGTTGAGCTTGCCCAGGCCAGACCCTCCCTCCAGCAACCTGCTCACCACCCCAGAGGCTCCCTCACCTCCCCGTGCCCCTGACCCCCAGGTCTGTTCTGTTCGTCATCATTTTGCATCGTTAACCACCTTTACTGCGCAGGGTCCTTCCCTCCCACCCCCACCAACTTAGAACCACCGTAAGGGCCGCCCTGAGGCCTAGCTCGTGGAGAAGCAACCTGATCAACACGGAATCGTGGGTGGGTGGACTGATGAGTGAATCAGTGTCCTTGCTTGAACTGGGGGAGGACTTTGGTCACCTTTGGTTCTTACCTTGAGAGAGACCACCAGGAATGCCAGGAGCCCCTGGGACCCCAGGATCACCTGGAATCCAAAACGAGAAGCCCTGTTTGCATCACCTCCTCCAGGAACCCTTCCCTGGTTAAGCCCAACTATGTTTATCCGCAGATGACTCAACAGTTGTCCCAAGTCCCTCCATTTCTGCAGGGCTACCATGAGCTCCCTTTGGGCAGAGGCTGTCCTCACGTCCTCCCCGCTCTCCCTGCAGCCCCTCCTTCCTCCCCAGCCTTGGCACAAGCACTGCCTGCCTTCTATTCAGACTCTGGGAGCCATTCCTGCTCTCAGGCCTGTCTTCTTGGCTGCTCCCCTCACTGACCTTTGTCCCCCTTGGGTCCCCGGGGGCCAGGTGGTCCCTGCAGGTTGAATCCACCTGGAAGCCAACCACACGCACAGCCATCAGCCAGGGCTCCGGGGCTCTGGCCAGAGCCAGCAGTGGGGGCGGGGGCTTAGCACTTACCCGAGGCTGAGAACCCTGGGAGGCCTTGCTCGCCTGAGGGACACACCGAGAGGGGTCAGTCAGCGGCGCGCCCCTCCTCCTCCTCCCCAGGCCCTCACCCCACCTTCCCTCCCAAGGCCCCCCAACCTCGAGCTGCCACACGCACGTGCACACATGCAGTCCCAACCATTCAGACACCCACACTGATCCACCCACGCTCGTCTGGACAAAATGCATTTACAGGAAGCTCAAGGCTCTCAGAAGGCCAGCTTTTGCCACCCCCACCCCACCCCACCCCACCCCACCCCACATTTTGTTTGATGCCAGCTCTACTGTACCTTGGTGTCCTCGGGGGCCTGGGGGGCCTGAGGGAAGCAGACAGTTGTGAGATGCACACCTACTAGGTGCCGTGGCTTCAAGGGGCCCACGGGGAAGGGATGGGCTCCTGCGATGGAGCGGACCCAGGGCGCGGGCTTCCTCATGCCTCCCCTCCTAGTAGGCCAGCACAGAGGCGGGGACTCCTTGTGGAGCTTCTAGCCACTGTGCGCCCCGCTCCCCACCCCAGACTGCCGAGCCCCTAATGGGATAGGGCAGGAGGACACACAAATGCCGCAGGTCATCCAGCCTCGTCCAGCCTCCTGGCCCCTTGAGCAAGCAGGGACGCACAGCCTTCTGTGCCCTAAGACGTTACTCACCTTGGTCTCCCTTGGGGCCTGGGGGGCCAGGGGGGCCTGGGGGGCCAGAGAAGAAGGTCTCTGCAGAGGAAAAAATTTTGAGTGCAGACATGGTATTTGTGAGAGAGCAGCACCATCTGTGAGAGGCTGGCCCACAGCAGATGCTCCATCCACACTCATCAGACGGGTGGATAAATGGATGGATGGATAGTTGGAAGGTTGGGCAGAAATATAAATGAGAGAGAAACCTAACAAATGGATGGACGAATAAATGGGTGGGTGGATTTTCCACAAGGGACAAGTTCTGGGCTAATGTTTGCTCTGAAGTTATCTCCATATGTTTCCATGTTGTACAGTCAACATTTATCTCTTTTCATGTGTGTGTGTCCCACCTACTTATCAGACCTGGGCTTCCCAAGGATGGAAACCAGGTCCCCAGTCACAAACCAGTCAGTCCAGAAGCTCCCCAAGAGCAGAACCGGCTCCCTCCCTCCAACTAGGTTAGCAGGGGCTATCAGGGTGCTTGGGCTGGGATGATCTCCTGTTCTACCTGCAGAACTCCCGTTCTACGTTCTACGGAGTTTATGCAAACACACTGTGGTGGAGGGTCCCAAGGAGGAAGCATGGTGAGCAGGTCAGGAAGACCACATGCCTGTGACCACAGCACGTCCTGGAGCTAGGGCTGAGGTGGAAAACAGGTGGGACTTGACTCTATAACATTACCTGAGTCGGTCAGGAAAGATCCCGGTGGGCCTGGTGGGCCTGGCAGGCCTTCTCCTAGATAAAAGAACCACCAAGACTTTGTAAAGCCAAGCTATGGGCCAAGACCCCTCTGCCCGGGAGAGGTGGCAGGGAAGCGCTTTCCTAAGAGCCAGGCCTGGGCTCTGGGCGCCTTGGTCTTGTGTCTCTCACCGGGGAGCTCAGCTCTCACCTGCTGGGCCTCGGGGTCCTGGCGGGCCTGGAACGGAAGGTCCTACAGAAGAGAGCAAGCAAGAGGCCATGCTGAACCAGCAGGGAACTGGCCTGCCCTGTGATCAGGATTTCGGCTTCCTCACTAAGTGCCCTGTCTCCCACAATTCCCCACCTTCCAATGATTCCTGAGAGGCTCACCTGGAGGCCCAGGTGGTCCAGGTGGGCCTGGGGGACCTCGTAAATCAAGACCTTCTGTGGAGGGAAAAAATGCAGCAATGAGCAGAAACTATCATGAGGCTGTTCTCTGCCAGTGTCACCCCTCATTAGGATCATCAGTGCCAGGGACCCGGGCTACACTCCCACCCCAGAGGCCAGCTCTGGACCCCCTCTGCTAGGGGTGCTCCTCGCTCACAAGCGGGGCAGGGCAGGGCTGCCAGCAAACTCCCCGACAGCTAAGGACGTGGCTTTGCTGTCAGCCTGAGTTCAAACTCCTGCGCTGCTCCTTCCAGCTGGTCACTTTGGGCAAGTTCTTATCTCTTTTGGCCTCTGTTGGCTCTTCTCTAAACCAGAGGCATAAGACCTAGGTCACAGGAGCACTGTGTAGATTCAGGGAGGTCCCACGACACATGTCTAGCACATGGCGACTGTTGGACCAGGCTTGGCTGTGGTCTTCGCCATTCAGGTGTCTACGGGGGAGGCCCAGCAGCATGTCTGCGTGGGCTCTTTAAAGGACTCTAGGAACAGAAGAACCCAGAACTCACCCTCCCAGGCCGGGCCTATGGCCGAGAACCCACAGACCCGGGTTCCTGCTCCAAGTGGGGGATGCAGGACTCCTGCCAGCCATTCTCCTGGTGCCCAGCTCACTTCAGAGGCCCCACTTGACCCCAATCCCCCTAGAATCCCAAGAACCTCTGACAGCTGCCCCATCCCAGTGACTCACCCCCCAGAGCGACAAAAGCCCTGCTGTTGCTTCGAGGCTAGCATCGCCTTTCAGAGCAACTTGTCATCCCTGCTCACATCGGGGCCCAGGATGACGCACTGGGACAGCTGCCGCGGGGCCCCAGTGCATTGCTGTCCACCCCGCTCCTGCCCCGGCGTCACCTCGCCCCAGAGAACACGGGGGCACTCACGGGCAGAGAGGACCTCGGAGATGGAGCTGTGGCTACCCACGAACGACTCGCCAGCAAGTCCTCGCTCCCCGCGTGGGCCTGTGAGAAGGACACAGGGTCAGGTGGGCACCGTGGGCAGCGACCCCGACCTGCTTTCTGTCCAGAGGGCCTGGAGCCCCGCAGGGTATGGGCCGGGGCCGGAGAGCCGGCTGTGAACATTCCTGTTCGCAGCCCCAACAGCCCGGGAGCAACTGGACCAACTTTTCCTAAGCCCGTTTTTTGGTGCTTGGATAAATCATGGGACAGTGGCACAATGATTGGGGTCTGGTCACAAGAGGCGTGACACCTATGAAATAGCCAAGCTTGACCCTGGCCAGGGGGCCACAGAACCTCGGACCCCTGTCTGGAGGACCCCTATCTTCTCAGAAACATGGGAAGGAGGAGAGGTGTTTCCCCTTGCAGTTGAGGCCTTGCGAGGCCCTTGGTGAAGCACCGGGTCACCCCCTCAGCTCCCTTCCCCAAATGCAAGTTGTCACCTCACTTAAAGATGGGGTCCCAAGTCCAGCCTGGGAAGGAAACCTTCCCCGCTGAGCCCACGGTCCTAGGCTCCTGTAGGACTGACATACCTTGCTGTCCAGGCAGACCAGCTGGGCCCACAGGACCTGGACATGGAGTCAAGAAGAAAAGGCTTTACCACACGTCTAGGGTCACAGTTCTAGAAAGAACTGAAGGAAGGGCAGGTGACCAGGGAGACACATAGCTACCTCCCAAGGCATGGACCAGTGGCTCACTTGAGAGCAATAAGCAGTTTGAGACCAGCCCTGTGGTCCATCCCGTGAGAGTTCCTCTCCTGAACCCCGGTGCTTCGGGATAGGCAGGGCTGCCCTCTCTGCGCCCCCTGGTTAGGGACTTCTCAGCACCCTCAGGATCCCCTTCTTGCTGGAGTGCATCAGGACAGAAGGCTGATCCCATATTTGCGTTGGTTGTATTAAATCACCTACTTCACTTACACGTAAAAATTTTTTTTTTTTTTTTATTTAAAGATTTTATTTATTTATTTGACAGAGAGAGACACAGCGAGAGAGGGAACACAAGCAGGGGGAGTGGGAGAGGGAGAAGCAGGGAGCCCGATGCGGGACTCGATCCCAGGACCCCGGGATCATGACCTGAGCTGAAGGCAGTCGCTTAACCAACTGAGCCACCCAGGCGCCCACACTTAAAATTTTTTAAATTAAAAAATAGGGGCGCCTGGCTGGCTTAGTCGGAAGAGCATGTGACCCTGGATCTTGGGGTCGTGAGTTCCAGCCCCACGTTGGGTGTAGAAATTATTTAATTAAAAAAAAAAAAAACTTAAAAAAATAGATATAACAAAATCACAGGTATTTGGAAAAATAGAAAAAGTATCCCCTATAATCCTTTAATTTGTAAGCATTTTGTTTTCTTACAGCATGTTTTTTTTCCCTCATCTTGTAAAAACACAGGTGCAGCTTCAGAAGACACGCACTTCTCAGTAACGGCTTGGAGTCTCTGTGATTCTGTAGCCGTCTCATTGTGGTTGGACCATGTGGAGAAGGTTTCTCCAAACAGATTCCTAGCATTTTTGTTGCCCTTAATGCATTTTATCAAATTGTTTTCCGAAAGGCAACAAACTGAAGTCACACACAGGCTCCAGAGGGGGAAGGAGCTGGGCCAAATTCTGCCCCTGCGGCCGCTCAGCCGAGTGACCGCAGGGGAGTCATGCACCTGTCTGAGGCTCCCCGGGGGGCTGTGGGGGCCTGGTGAGGCGATGCCTGCCAGGTGCTTGGGGTACCTGCTGGGGTGTGATGGGCGCTCACTAGGCTGGGCCGGAGGGGGCTCCTCCCTGGGGTTGAGGATTTGAGCAAACACTGCTGTCCTTAAATGCAACCTCAGAGTAAAGCAAGAGAATGACTGACCTGGGGCACCTGGAGGTCCCGGTGGTCCCATGGCTCCAGGAGGCCCCGGGGGGCCTGGGACAGTGATCGTCGATGATCCCTCTGAAAACAAAGCACACGGAACAGGGACCCTCACTCTTCTTGCTCAGAGGCGCTGCGAACCCAGGCCAGGCATGTGTTTCCCCATGACCTCTGACCCGAGAGCCCTGCCCCCTGCTGCCAGAAGCCCCGACTGGCACTGCCCGAGGGTCCCAAGGCAGAGCCGGGGCAGATGTCCACCCTCCCGGGCCTGCCTACCTGTGGTCATGATCCGGCCTGGAGCTCCAGGTTCACCTGGGAGGGGAGGCGAAGGAGAACGGTTATTCCCAGGGTCAATTAGCGGCTCCATCAATCATCTCTAAGGCTTCTGATGGAGTTTGAGAGCCACTCCTGCGCCTCCAACCCTTGCGCTAAAGGCATTTTAATGAACCGCAGGGGAGCACGCAGGATGCAGGAAGCACCAATCTCTGGGCCAGAGACCCTGAGGCCACCTCCGGCTTTCTGGCCCACGTTAGCTCTTGGAAGCAGCCAGCACTCCGAGGAGGGGCTTCCTCTGAGGAGGCGGGAGAGTCTCCCTTTCCAGGCTGGCCAGGAGTCATCCCCACTCCCACGCTGGGCCTCCCAGGCTTCTGCTGGGAACTGCCTCAGTTGGAAGAGTCCCAAGAGGCCAAAGGACAGAGGCGGAGAGCCTGGTCCCCGGAGTGCCCCTCAGGATGCTAATTCCTGGGACAGTAGTAGAGAGTAACCAGAGTAGAAAGGGGGGCCGTGGCTGGTAAGTGTGGGAGAGCCTGAGTTACACAGAGGTTGACAGATTTCTTTCCTGCCTCTGTCTGAGAGGGTCGAAAATGCAAATGTGGGTGGAGGACTTCCAATGAGGGGATTCGGGTTCACACTTCCCTGAACTTAAGGACCACTGGACGCTGCCTGAGGCATCTCTCAGGACTAGAAGTGCACGGACTCCGGGGAACTGAGTGAAGGACAGAAAAGCCCTCCCCTGGGGGCTCCTCGGGGGCCTCTTCTGTCATTTCCCATGATCTGGGGGCAAGTCCATCACCCACACCACGACGGAGAGGATGATTCCCCCTTGGAGGAAGTAGAGGGCGGTTCTCTGCTTGCTATCTGCCATTCCCTGGGGTCAAGGTCAAGAGGAGAAAGCACTGGTGTTTGTTTTCCTGGAACACAACACGGCATTAGGTGAGATGTCCACCACCTGCCCACACTCCCAGGAAGGGCCTGAAACCCCTCTTGGACAGGAAGTCACAGGCCCTGGAGAAGGAGAGGGTGTCTGGTATCCTCAGGGATCCCCAAACCTAGGAGTCTCTTCCTAAAGGTGCTATCAATCCATGAACAGATCTATAGCCTCAGAGGTTAGTCTGCCTGGGATATAGGAACTCAGTTATTATTTTGGAATTACATGTATTTGTCCCAAAAGAATTCCCTGGCCCAACTAGTCATTGGGAATAGTTTCTGGAAAGTAGTAATTCCATTCCTAGGGTCTCCCCAAGTTGATCGTGACTGCTCACGACAGCATAGCTCCGCGGAATGTCAGGATTCGGGAATGTGGAGTCACTGGAACAGGAGAAAAACTGTCCCTGAGCACCGCTGACCCCTGGACTGGCCCGGGGTTGCTATCTAGGGGTTGCAGAACTGGACAATGGCAGAGGACCGGAGCAGGACGAGAGTGTCCCCTCCCCTGGCCAGACCCTTGCAGAGGACTTCCCTCTTGGAACTTCGACTTTGTGCTCTCAGGGGCATCGAGGTGCTCCTCCCCACCTGTCAGAGCCCCCGCCAGAGAAGGTTGTGGGGTGTGCAGGCACACGGAGGCCTGCGTGAACGAAAAGGACGAAGGTGGTCCCTGTCCCCGGGAAGGGTCACGCTGGGGGGGACCAAGTCTAAGCCAGGGAGACAGAGCATGAACAGGGATGTTCTAGAGGCAAGCCAGGAGATGGACAGGCTCTGCAAGGCAGCACCCCCTTGCAGCTCCTCCTCCAACAATGGCCTGGAGACATCTGGTACCAGGCCAGGCTCAGGACTATGGGGGCAGGAGGTGTGGGGGGGGCTGGGCGCGAGGATTCAGGGCTCAGCGGATCAGAACAAATCCCTGGCTCCCCAGCTTCACTGCCTTCTGCTGAAGCCACTAGATGCCACTGTTGATCCAGACTCTGGCCAGAGAGGGGCTCCCTCCTGCTAGTCTCTCCCCTCCCACAAAAATGGCTAGTGAAAAGAAGGAATATCCGAATTGGAAAATCACTTACCTTTAGCTCCTGGTCGGCCGGGGGTACCAGGAAGTCCTGATGAGATTAAAACAAGTCAGTGGGGATGATGGAGGGCCAGCAATTCCAGACCCCTGTGGCCGTAACTGCGCTCCGTCCCTGGGCACAGCCCCCAGGGCCACCTGCAGGGCCACCTGGCTTTGCCTCCTGCGTGCCTCCCTCGGGGAGCTCTTGCCCTGAGCCCATCTCCCTCTCTGGGAAGTGGGGCAACCGCTGGGCCTGAGGGAGGCAGAGGCCCATGGACACAGCTTTGGGGGGTCCCAGCCGGTCTGGGTTATGAGCCCCCCCATACGCCTGCCAGCAGTGGAGGGGAGTAGGGGCTGGGCTGCTGCTTCCCACCTTGGCTTTGTGGCTGAGTTCTATCAGGAGAAGAAGGAGGCCCCGTACACTCAACTTCTGGGGGGAGACCTGCGGCTTGACTTCATTTCACATCTTTACCCAATTTCCTTTAGGAGCTGGGGGTGGGCATGGTGACAGCTTCTCAAAAACAAAGGGGTAAACGCTAGTGCAACTGTAGGACAGACTCTGCCGCTGAAGCTGTCCCAGGGAGACTGGGCCCTTGCATGAGGGGAGCCCCCTCGCCTACCCTGGGGGCCTCTGTGGGGCCAGTGCAGCTCCTGGGCCTGGAGCTTCCTCTCGGGGCTCCTGCGCCCCGGGCCAGGCAGACTGAATTGGCACATGGTTTAACTTCAGGTCTCCACAATGGCTTTCTAGATTTTCTGTATTTTTCCTTCCTCAGATGTTTCTTAAGACTCACAGTGACAGGACCTGAACCCATCTGTGTGTGGGGTTGGGGGGGGGGCAGTAGTGCAGGGAGGAGAGGAAACCCCAAGGTGACTGGTGAGGCATTTGCCGGAAGGAGGCGGCTGGGCAGCTGTCGTCTGGAGGTGGGAGGGGCCCCATGACTCACCCTGAGGTCCTTGGGGTCCTGTGAGACCTACAGAAAAGAATATGAGAGAGAGAGAGAGAGACATGGACGAAGGGCTGAGGAGCCACACCCTCAGCCGAGGGTCCTCCCAGCACTGGACAAAGATTTCTTTGGACTTTGCAGCGACATGACCACTGCTCCATCAGGCGATGGTTCGCAGCCTGCTTGGGGTCACACCCTTCGGCATCTGACAGCCAGGAAGCCAGCAAGCTCATACACTCATGGACCCCCAATGCTGCCCCCCAAGACTCCCTCCCTTGGTGCTCCCTATCTGAGCACGCACTGAAGGAACAGGGGCCCCCCCGCTCTGAGCAGGCCCCTTGATGATCACCACCTTGCCCTTGCAGCTCTCTCAGCTTGCTCTGGTCTCACCCCCTGTGGCCCTGTGGTCTGGCTCCTGGTGGGCCTTGAGAGGAAACCCCCACAGTGGCCCCTCTTCTAGGACGGGGGGGGCATTTGGTGAGGGTCCAGGGATGGCCAGAGGGGAGATGGATGGGGCAAGGTATGGCACTCGCCTTAAACTTTGCAGTTTTTAAGACATTCCTTGTTCCTTTCTAAAACTCGCTCTCTGTTAATCTGTTGTCAATCTCTGCCACCAGATCACCAGAGTTGGTGACTCAGAGGCGTCAGGACCTGCGGTCACTGTACACAGCGCAAGCCAGCCCTTGCAGCAGCTGAGATGCCGGACGAAGATGGGATGAGGCACACGCACTGGCGTGTAAACACATGCACGCACACGCACGCACACGCACGGCTGTGCTTCCCTCTTCCCACTCCATTACCTGGCTTTCCGGGGTCTCCAGAAGGCCCCTGTGGGCCGCGGGTTCCAGGCATCCCCATTAGCCCTTGTTCACCTAGAGAGCACCAGCAACACAGAAGGGTTTTCCTTTTAGGAAAGCTGAACCAACCAGCACCTCTGAGCCTCTGTTCTTGGGGTTTTCCTGAGTAACTTGCAGGCAGGTGGAAAGGAGAAGGGGAGTCAGACCTGGGCCTCGCAGGGTCCACGTGATGTGTGCCCTGCTGGCTTTAGGATTCAGGGGACAGGGCCCTGCCTGCTGGGACGTGGGCGGGGCAGGCCCAGCAGTGAGTGTGAGGACAGCAGGGCAGTGACCCACCTCTTGGGCCTTGGTGTCCATCGGGGCCAGCGGGTCCTAGGAAAACCGAACCACGGCTCATCAGTTACCCCAGGAGCGACTTTGGGCCTGCCCCCCTCAAATGCCCTGCAGCCCGGGTGGCCCCTCCCACAGCCACCAACCACGGAAGAAGCCCCGTCGTTGGGACCCCCTCTGGATGGCACTTTCTCCCTGGCCTCTTCCCCTCAACCAGGAATTGTGTATTTTCCTGCAGAGAATTAACAGGTCAGCAACTCCCCACTGCATCCCCAGGGCCTATTGTGAGACTCCACACACACGAGATGCTCAGTATGTGTTCGCCTGGTTCACTCAAGGTGCTGGGAGTCAAGGTCCTCCAAGCTCTCATCTCCTCTGCTCTGGGCATTACGCTAACCTCTGTCCGAAGGGGTGTCCTCCTGGGACCATGTCTCACTTTCTCTGCACGCCCCCCTTTGTCTTTCCTCACTCATTTTGTCTCTGTGGAATTTTCCAAACTGACCATGATGCAATCTTCCTTACTTTCTAAGGCCAGATGAAATGCCCCCTCCTTCATCCCTCTAGTTGGAAGGACTCTCTCTCTGCTGTGTCCTCATAGCACTCTGTACCTTTCAGGGCTCCTGTCTCCTTATACGAGCTTTATCTCCCCTTTCGGAGGTAAAGCATCTGACTTGCCCCACATGGCATCCTATGTACATCCAGAGCTTCCTTGCTCTGTTAAATGAATGAGAAAGTGAATATACCATATCCCCATTGGTGGTACTTAGACCCTTTTGGGAATTGGTGCTGAATGCTCGACCCTCGGAGGGTCCCTGGCCAGCTTTCATGTCCTGCTGGGCAAGCACCATGCTAAGCATCAGCAAAATACTTAAACCTGGATCTGGCTGGGACGTCAGCTCTGGAGTACCAGGCCTGAGCCTGCAACACTGCAGGGCCCAAAGGACCTCGATGCTCATCTGTCCTCCCCATGGGCCCAAGTGGCTCAGAGGCAGGGACCAGCATGGATAGGCCACCAACCGCCCCCCCCCCCAGCAGTGAGAAACCCAGAGACGACTGTCCAGGCCCAGCCATGCACACAGGCCCTCGGCTAGGGGCCGGCAGACTGGAGAACAGGAGAGGCAGCTCTAGAAGCAGGCTCTCAGCTCTCCGGCCATGACGACCGGCAGGGGCAGACCTACCGCATCCATTCCTTTGCGACACTCACCTACTGCTCCTTTAGCTCCGGGCTCACCCACAGCACCAGGCAAGCCTCTCAAGCCCGGCTCACCTGCAAAGGAAACGGGCTAGCTGCCTGGAGGCCTCCAAGATATGCGTGTTTGACACCTATGAGAACGCTCCTCCCTCCCCACCCACCCCCAAGACTGCCACCTGCCCAACCAGAGAGCTTGAGGTGACAGAGGTTGGGGACACAGCCTCTTAGTGGCTACGGTCAGCGTCCCCAGGCAGCGTGCACGGACGGGCCCAGAGCCACACCAGGACTGAAGGGAAGCGGGTCTGATTCTTACTCCCTGGCCCCACACGGCTGCCCCTTGTAGCCAACGCCCTGGTGCTCCGGATTCCGTCTTCAGTCCTTCAAGTTGGCAGGAGGTTAAGTGGATGAGAGGCTCACAAGGAGCGTGAATGCTCCACTACTTTGGGAAGAGCTTCATCTTCCCAAGTGGATTCCCCCCAAATAATCCAAGACAATCAGAAACTCCCTTTTCTGTTCCAAACATTTACTGTCTGGGCTATACATACATTTTGATGCTGGCTTCCACTCCCTTCACTGTTTTATCTTGTGCTTTTGTTTTTTGTTGTTTTGGTTTGTTTTTTGTTTTTTTTTTTAGATTACAAGTTTTCTGGAGGTTTTTAGACAGAGAGTCTGTCTCACACTTCTGGATTTCTTTCCACCTCCAGGGCCCAGTGGATTTACAAGATAGTCTTTAACGGATCACTGCAGATGCTTGTGCAGGACTGACCTGTGAGGCCTCGGGGTCCTTTCTCTCCCCGGTCACCTGCAACAAACACGGGACAGGGCAGGGAGGCAGGAAGCGTCAGTGGGGAGCCAGGAAAACCCCCTCACTCAGCGAGAGGGACCCCCGGCTGCGAGTAGTTGTCACTGTGCCCACAAGCCACGGTCAGGAGGAGGTTGGTGAGAACTGGGCGAGAATTGGTGGACCGAGGAGCACGCCTGCCCTCCCCCAGGGTCACCCACAGACCGACCCCAGCCCCTTGCTGTCACTCAAGTGGGCGCCACGGGTTCCAGGAGAACCAGACTAGAGGGGTGTCCCGGCCCTCCTGCAGACCACCCAACCACAGCGCTGTGATGCAGTTGCTGTTTCCCTGATTCCTGCCCGAGTGTCCCCAGGTGGGAGGCCAGGCTAGAACGAGCTCTCACATACACCCCCAGACTCTGAGGCAGGGGTCCTAGCTGGGTTCCTAGGACTCAGGCAATGATGGGGATGTCTGAGGAGCAGCAACGTACCTTTGGGTCCTGGTGACCCCAGAGGTCCTTTGTCACCTGGAAAGGTAATAGACAACTCTGTAAAGAACCTTGGGGGGCGGGGGGCGGGGGGGGGGGACGACCAAGCAAGGGCAGGGTCTGTGTGTGCAGACAGGCTCTCCCGCCATCCTGACCTCCCCTCTGCTCCTGTACCTGTCAGCCTGCATGGGCCGCTGGTCACACCTATCAGGTGCTCCCTGCCCCCCAAGACCTCCTCCTTGAGTGAGGAGCATCTACAGGGTGACATCCCCTTCCCCCAAGCCCTCTCCCAAGCTTACCTTTGATACCAGGGAGTCCAACGTCCCCTCGGAGCCCCTGGGGACCTATAGGGCCTGCAAGTGAAGGAAACCACACGGGCAGATGAGTGGCCCCAGCCCTGGGGCTGAGGGGCGTGTACATGCGACCCACGTGCACACACACCCTGGGGCAAAGTCAAGGGCTGTGCTCCACAGATGCCTCCCCATGTCCCAGGCCAGCTCCTTGCTCGTGTTACCAGGACTGGGGGTGGGGACGCCGTGTGGGCCACGAGCAGAGACAATGGCCTGTGGCACTGCGTGGCCTGCAGCTCCAGGCCCGTGGCGGCAGAGGGGCTCTGGCCCCTGGGAGGAGATGGTGCAGGACTCCGCTCAGGCGCAGCGGGACGGGGGCCGCCTGCTGCTGAAGCTGCCAGAGCCAGATCGCAATGGATCTCACTGGACCCACTGGGAACCTGACCTCGGCTTCAGGGGACACGCGGAAGAACGGGAGTTTGGGGTCTCTCAAAGGCTCAGTTTATAACTACTTCTTTTGCTTTAAACATGTTCTTCCCTTAGGCATCCCTTTCCTTTCCCCAGAAATAGCACGTACTGATGTACGCGGCACACTGACCTGGGAGACCCCGTGGGCCAGGGGAACCACTGGAACCTGAGAAGGAAGAGGAGACAACCACCATTAGGGGCAAGGCACAGGCCGGGGACATCTGACCCCACGGTGAAGGGCGGGGGGGCTCACTCCCAGCTGACCCCAAGTCAGTGGATCGGAGGGTGACCCCTGTGCAAAGTTCTCCTTAGGGAGGCAGCTAGCTGCAGCTGGTGGGATCAAGAGACCCCTGCTCCTCCCCGGTCAGAGTAAAACATCTGGGCCCCGGCGGCAGGAGGGAGGACAGTTGGCCAGATGGGCATCAAACTGAGAAGGCCCTATTCGCCCTGAACTGTCCAGACATGTTGCTCTTGAACGAGCGCTTCTGGGCACCAGTCGGGTGAGGAACTTATCTGACTGTGGACTTCCTGACCCATCCACCCACTTAGGGGCCATATAACGGGACCACTGAAGAGAGATGCAAAGATGGTCCCAAATTTCCATGAAGCCAAAAATAGAACCCCAGTCCTGACCCCTCCCCCGGGACTCCTTTGTTGGGGGACACTCTCTGGGCCCACTGTCCCTGCATAGGTCTGGGGCAGTAGGTCAGGCCTGCCAGGATTCCCAGTGCCCGGACCTCTGTGATCCATCCTGGTCCTGGACGTGGCAAATTTGGGTACTGTCCTGGCACCTGACTTACCTTTGGGACCCACAGAACCTGGGACGCCGGGTGGGCCCTGAACACCGGGTTCACCAGCAACCCCTGGGGAGAAAGGTGAGGCCCCTCAGTCAGGCAGTGTCATTTGGGGGACACTGCCCAGGCTGCTGGTGGTCTCTGATCCATCTGATACCTCCTCGAGGCCACAAATCTACAGAACACCTTCAGCTTCTGCCCCCAGAGCCTTTATTTATAGTCCATGAGCTCTGGTACCCGGTAGGTACGCAATCTTTGTTGCCTGGTTAAACAATATTTTTAAGGGAAAATGAAGCTAAAAATAAACTTCTTGTTCATGATCTTTTGACATTTTGAGCATTTCTGGTGTCTGTGCTTGGTTTACCCTGATAAAAGCAGACTCATGGTTGAGAATCTAATGTAAAATCTTCCCCACCTCCTCCAGGGTTGGGCCTGTGTCTCCTTCCCCGCCTAGTTCCAGCCCTGAGAGGCTCAAGGACCTACGCTCTACTCGGCCTTCAGCCAGGCCCTGCTCTGCCCTGAGCTCTTCACTTCAGCCTTGACCCTGCACTGCCCACCTGGGAAGACCCTTTCTCCCCGTGACCAAATTCTTTGTGGATTCCAAGCACTGCAGGGTTCTTAGCTTCACCCCTGAACCCTCAGCCCAGCCCTCATCCCCTCATTAGAGCATGGTCTTTGCAGGGCCCGGCACAAAGCCCGGCTTGAGGTAGGTGCTCAGCAAAGGGGAGTGAAATGAAGGAGGAAGAGCCTCTTACCTCTGTCCCCTTTCTCTCCAAACCCAGGAGGCCCTGGCTCACCACGAGGTCCCATAGGGCCTTCTCGTCCTCTCTGGCCCATGGGTCCCTCCAGGCCCGGCTCTCCTAAAGAAACGAACAGCCAGCTCCGAGTTAGGACCCAGTGCCCTGGCTCAGGGCTCCAGCGGCAGCATCTCGCCAGCAGAACCCCTGCCTGGAGACTCCACACTGGTCTCCCGCTTCTCTCCTTACCCCTATAGCCCAGGCTCAACCCAGAAGCTAGAGTGACCCTTAGAAAATGCAAGTGGATCACAACCCGCTTCTGCCCCAAACCTGCAAATGGCTTAACTCACTGGCAGTAAATGCTGAAGGGCTGCCACAGCCTCCAAGGCCCCCCAGGATCAAGAGGCCCACCTCAGTCTTCGGTTGGCTCCAGCCAGGCCTCCCCTTGACCACAGCACACCCTTGCCCCAGGGCTGCTCCCTCTGGCTGGAGTGTCCCCCCCCCCCCCACCGCCCATCTCCCCATGCCCGGCTCCCTCACCCCCTTCAAGTCTATCCAAGTCTGTTCAAATGGCACCTTCCCAGTGAGGCCTTCCCTGACAGCCATATTTAAATTTACCCCCTCGCGCTCCCAGGGCCCTGCCAGGGTCTGTCTGTCTCATTTCACGATCCACCTCCAACACTGCTCTGTACTTGACTTATTTGTCATGTCTGTGGTCTCTCTCCCCAACCCAAAGATGAGCGGGGGGTTCTGGTCTGTTCACCAATGTCTCCCCAGCTCCTAAAACAGAGCCTGGCACACAGCGGGCACTTAATCAATATCTACTGAATCAATGAATGAATAAGGAAACGAAAGAATGGACCAAGAGGCTCTTACCCACACTGCCTTTTTGTCCCTTTGGTCCTTCTGGACCCGGGTGGCCCAAGAGCCCAGGGATGCCTGTGGAGATACAAGAATACCTCAGCCCTGTTTTCCCCCTAGAACCGGGAGCCAGGGCCGAGCCGCCCGCGACACCAGCCACGCCATCAGAGGTTACACACCTGGAGTCCCAGGGAGCCCTCGGTCGCCTGTGGGGACAGAGAGAAAAGCGAGAATTCAGAGGACTCGTGCCCATTACCTCAAAGAGCCACTGTAGAACTCAAGTAGGATTGCCAAACTTAGCAAATATACAGGATGCAGATAAACAGTGAGTACATTTGTAGTCTAAGTACGTTTAACACAATTATTTGCGACATAGTGAAAAATGATGTATCTGCAATTCAAATTTAATGTCTTGTATTTTATGGCAACCAGAGAGTCAGAGACTCCAGGACCAAACATCCTCATGTCTAGCGTGGTCAGAAGGGGTGTGTGGCCTGCAAGCTGGAGCTTTCAGGCAGGGGGCTCATGCAGTGACCCAGGCTGGGGGTGGGGGGGGTCAGGGAGTCCGGAAGAGAAGTAGAAGGCCATCAGGTGGAGGAACCCCCATTCCTGCACTGGGCTCTCTTGGGAAGGGAGGTAAAGCTGGGGATGGAGGGCCAGCCCTGTCATCTTGAACAGTGGTTCTCAGAGTGGTCCGCGCACCCCTGGCCTCAGAACTACCCGGGTGAGCAAGACCCTAACTCCGGGTGCCATCCACACCTGCTAAATCAGAGGTCTGGGAACAGGCCCAGCATCTTCTGGCAATTCTCCTACACACTGAAGTTCGCAAACCCCACTCCCCTAGGTCGAGGGGTGCTGCTGTGGTCAACTAGGATTGGAAAACTCTTCTGCCCATGAGCCTGTCAAACCACTTTTCTGAGGAAATATATTTCCTATGGCACATGAGTGTGTCACACAAGATAGCACATGACTGTTCCCCAACTAACACGGTGGGGCCCCTTTTCCTGTGAATATGTCCTGCCTCCCTGCTACACTGCCCTCTCCCTAAAGGCAGGTGGTGTTGCCCCTACTGGATTCCCCCACAGGAGCCCTGTTTCTGACTGCTGGGGGTCACCTCCAGCCTTCCCCAACTAAGACCCCTGGGAGCAGACTACTCACCTGCAGTGGCGTCCCTGACCTGGGTCATCGTAATTAACCTGGGGGAAGCAGGGATCCAGTCCCAGAGGATCTGATGCCTGGCAGGGCCCAGGAATCTGTATTTCTAGAAATCTCCCTAAGGATTGTGTAGAGTAGCAGGCCCCTGGGCTGCCCTTTGGAGCGGAGGGAGATGCAGGCCTCAGATGCATTCAGAGTCCTTGTTGGGGAAGTCCTGAGAACCGTGAGGAGGGACGAGGGACAGTGTTGCCCCAGAGACACAGAGCCCTGCCTCTGTCACTAAGCGCCCTGACCCCAAAAGCCCAAGTGTCTGCAGGTCTTACACGAGGAGAGCTAGCCAGGAAGACAGGGTGTGCGGGAATCAGACCCTGGCCGATTGCCTTAAACCAACCCTTACTAATATTCCAGGTCAAAATCGCCACGCTTAATTTACCTTTAGGGCCTTGACTTCCCATGTCACCTAAAATCAGAAAGATATGAAAACTATGAGATGGAGTGAGAACCCCAGGGCCATTCTCAACCCTCCCAACAGATACCGTAAGATCTTTCCAAAGCTCATCCTTCAATTGGGAAAATTTCCAACCAGAAACCCCAGTCCAAGGGCAGGAAAAGAGAGCAGGGTCAGGGCTCAGTCTACCCAGTACCTTTCGGGCCGGGGCTTCCTCGGAGATTTCCTACAAAGGAAGATACAAGTGGAGTGAGCGGCACATCTTGTGTGTGTGTTACACACACACGCACACACAAGGGGGGTCGCCGCGGTATGGGGAAAGAAACGGAGGCGGGGACTGGCACCCAGACTCTAAGGTGTGCTAGCCCTGTGACCTGGGGCAGTTCCTGCCGGGCCTCACTCAGTGTTCCCAGCAGTCAGATGGGATGGCAATGCCGGGCCCCCCTCCCGGCTCCTGGGCAGGGGCGAACGAGGAGCGTGGGAGGTCAGGGCTCTGCGCCACGCTCACCGCTTTCCTGTTCAGCCATCAGCTTGTCCCTCACGAACAGCCAGAGCACCTCCTGACTGTGGCCGTCGAGCCCCAGTCTCCCCGCGCCTGCTCCCACGCCCGGCACGGCGCCCTGCAGCCTGTCCTTGCTGGCGCGCTCCGCCTTCTCCGTGTAAAGCAGCGCGGCATCCTGGCTCTGCTCCAGCGCGGCCACCCGTGCCTTCAGCGCCCTCACCTCCTCCGCTGCGGTGGGGGGGAGGGGAGCGCAGGCCGCTCAGCTGGGCGGGTTCGCCTCAGTGTGGGCCCCACCCGGGACTCTAGGGACGTCTTGCTGCAATCCGCACGCGGGGGCGGCGACACAACCCAGCCTGGGAGCCAGCCTTCTGGTGCGTGTTGGCGACAGCGCGGGGGGGGGGGGGGCCTTCTCCCGGGGCGCAGGTGCGGGGGGCCACACAGAGACCCATACGGGGCGTGGGAGAGGGGAAAAGCCATGGGGCTACGGCAAGGCCTGGCCTGGCTAGTAAGGGCAGCCAAAGGCTTGCTTAGCAGGCTGTTCCAGGGACAGAGGGCCCCGGGGCTGGGAGCCACACGGGCACCCCAGCTCGGCCGCCTCCGGAGCCTCAGTGTGCTCATCTGCAGTAACAAGGGGTCTGCACCCACCCATCCCTCTGGTCCCTCCATCCTTGGGCCGGGCCGACTCCTGCCGTCTGCACGGGCAGTGGGGCCTGTCGCCGGGCCCCTTGCTGTCACGTACCCAGAGCAATGAGGCCGAAGAGTAGCCCCAGCAGCAGTAGCCAGGTGAGCAGCAGGCCCAGCAGCCACTTCCACCAGCTGCAGCAGGAGCCGCAGGGGCACCAGGCCGGCGCCGCCCCCCACGGGCCGCCCCCGCCGCCTCCCCCGCCGCCGCCCCCACCGCGGTGGCTGTAGTTGTGGATTTCTGCGGAAGACAGAGGAAGGGTAAGGTGCATGCAGCAGGCTTGTGCCCTCTTCCCTCCGAATTCTCCGGGTTTGGGGGCCTTGCTCGGGGCCTGAGTGAATGCTGGTCGGGGCTGGCGACTCCACAGAGGCGGCGGCTGGCTCCTGGACGGAACATAGGGCCCCGGGCTGGTGAAGAGCCAGAGCAGCCCGGGTGTGCGGCCTGCAGGGGGTCCCTTCCCCTCCATTCCCTTTCTTACAGAATGGGGTTAAAAGCTTGCCTCCTTCTTAGGATGGTTGCCGAATGAGGGCGATAAGGCACGCAAGGCAGTGAGCTCAGGACTCAGCGCGTGGCCTGGAGCTTAAACATCTCGATGACCGCTGATTTGCTACCAGCTCCGCATTTGATTATGGCCAAACCCAGTGTCCCCAGCTCCCCGTCTCCATTCCCACTGCTCCTTCTTTGTAACCCCTGCGGCGCCCGGAATTACACTCCGCACCTATGGGGGTGGCCAGCTTTTTTCTTTTTAAAGTGAAAAGGGTTTTTCTGACTAAAATGGGCTGATAACCCTGATAACCTGATAACCCTAACTCTCACAAGACTGTGGAAACAAGGGAGCTAAGTGTAAAGGGCTGGAGATGTGCATGTGGTCTCAGGGGCCTCGGAAGCCCAGGCAGGGGGTTCCTGAGGCTGGGGGACCCTGGACGGCCTGTGAGCCCCACCCCCGAGCTGAGCTCCTGCGGCAGCCCTGCTCCAGCCCCCAGCCTGCGCCCCCTGGCCCTCCATCCTGCTGCCTTCGGGCCTTCAGGGAAACACTCCTGTGTGCCCCAGCTGCAGGCGAGGGGGGGTCATCTGTTCCATCCATCACCACCAGCCCCGTCAGCTCCTGTCCCCCTGTCATCACTCACCCGCGGAGGCGGCCTTGCCCTTGGTGGACACGGTCTTCACGTCTCCTGGAAGGCAAACACCAAGGACACAGGTTTGGACTCAAGCTTTTCAATGACAGGAGCCCACAGGACAGCCCATGAGTGGACTGTGGGCAGAGCTTGAGGGAAACATGCCGACCGAGCCCGCGGAGGAGCCACGGGGCGGGGACCCTCCCTCCCTCAGTCCTCGCTGATGGCGTACTTGCAACAATTCCATCGAGAGAGACATGGCTTTTGACAAGCACTTGTCAAGGGAAAAAGCAGGGTCTTAACCTTCTTGTGACCTTAAATCTTTCAAGCCCAGGACATTTTTGGAGTTCCACGTTAGGGGTGACATTCACATTCAAACGATATATGTGCTTATGAGAAAGGACTCTTGATTTCTTGGTTCAGGAACTCCGAACACGTTCCTCACCTGGGGCGGAGGGACAGAGGGGCGGAGGGCTAGCGCAGGAGTCCCTCCTGCTATTGGACCACTGAGTGTTTGTGGGCACATGTGAAGTTTTCTGGGAATACTGTTTACAGCTTTCATCAGATCTGGCAATCTTTGTCTCCACAGCCCCATTTCCAACCCTAAAATATATGTCTTCAAAGTAAGCATTTCCTTAGAGTCAGGCCTGCCGAAGACTGTAACGGACTGCATTTGCATTTTGAAAAGATGTTCTGGGACCCAACTTTTCCTTTACTGACCTCCCTGAAATCAGTGATCTGGGGAGAGTCTACAGGGCCCAGAGCATGCAGAGAAATGCAGTTATCTGGGACAGAATCCAAATATTTGAGAAGAAAAAAAAAAATAAACGTAGCAAGTGCTTTGCGAAGCATTTTCTAGTAGTTCTGAAAATTATGGGACAGGGAGTAAGCGGAGAAAAACAATCCCACCGTAGACGTCAGACGCACCCCGGGAAGGCATCCACTGCAGTCACACACACGCACACACGAGACCACTGCGGAGCTGTGGGGCCAGGGCCTGGCACTCTGCATTTCTAATAGGCTCCTGGGTGGTGCCCGCACCGCTGGGCCGGAGGCCGCACTCTTGAGTAGCAAGGTCTTAGAATATAAATAAATGAGATGCAGACAGACCGAAGTCAGAGGGACAGTCTCAGATTTCCTCTCACCATTAGCTTCTGAAACCAGGCAGGTGTCCGCAGCGTAGGCAGCTTGTTTTTCTTTCTTGAGGGTGTCATCTGAAAAAGATGCTGTGCGCACAACCCATGATCATCCGGGGTATTCTGTCCTCGCTCCCTACCTGCCCCAGAGCCACTCCTGCATGGACACCGGGTAGCAAGAGGGCCCGGCTTTCCTTAGTTAATCTCCCACATCTGTGTTTGTGCTTAGACTTCCCATTGCCCAAAGACCCCTCTGGGAGCCTTTTGCCAGGATTTTCCTGAATGTTTATCTACATTCAAGGCAGACCCTGGAACACCCTATTCAGGCAGGCTATTTGAATGGGGTGACTGTGGTTTTCTTATTAAAATGTCTCAAACCACCTTGCTGGGACATTTGGCCTCCTACAGGGTCTGCCTTTCTTCTGAAACCTGCATAGTGTGGGCCCCCTCGTACTTGCAGTGATGCTGGCCGGGGAGGCAGTAAAGACCTTCCCGCTGTCCTTGGTCATGATCAGCAGCTCCATCTCCTTCTTGGCCGGTGTGTTGTCCTTCTCCAGGATCAGGAATTTACAGTCCTTGTGCAGGAGATCATCACTCTGGACATTTGTGGTGCAGGCTGGGGAGCAGAGGAGCCGGCCAAGGGAGAGGGAAGAAATGAGCAGAAGAGGAAGAAGGAGGAAGAGAAGAGCAGGGAGGGAAAGGGAGAGATGAGCGGGTACGTCTGCGGGCCTCCTGCTCTCACCGACAGTGGTTACTAAGAAGCCTCCTCGGGACCAAAGGCACCCTCCCCTGCCCGGCTGGGCCTGGCCATTAAAGGTCAATCCCAGAAGCGCTGGGCGCCTGACCTTTGAAGCTGCCTCCCCACCTGGACGTTATAGGATCTTTAGTGAAAGGGCCACAGTCCCCTTGTCAGGCAGGCACTTCTTTAATTAACATGGTGGGTTCATTTCTAACCTTCAGCCTCACGGGTTCCCGTCCTGGGTTGGGGGGAGCCCTTCCGGACCACCCGATCTAAGGTACACACACTCCTGTCTCTAGCGAGCCACCTATTTCTTCCAGTGGGTGTTATTTTCGGTCATCCTCTCCTGTACTGGGTCTCCCTGTCTATCTGCCTCCTCCACTGCAGCGGTCAGCCTGGTGAGGTGGGAATCTAGTCCGCCTTGTTCACGCCTCTGCTTGGGCCCTGAGAACAGCGTCTCATACAAAGCAGGTGCTCAGTAAATCTTTTTTGAATCAACAAATTGTTGAATGGAAGGAAGCAACAGGATCAGAGCAATGGAGGAAAGAACCCACCAGCTGCGGTGAGCCCAAGTTGATAAAGATCCTATCAGAAGTGTGTGTGGTGGGGTGGTACCTTCTGAGGGGCTCCCTAAGTCTTACACTGGGGAACACGTAGCAGGAGCAGGCCGGGGGCTTCCAGACACTGCTGGGGGCTGGGGTGCAAATGCCTGACCCTAGGCAGCTGTGGAGGGTGGAGCTCCCTACCCCACCCCTTGAACGGGAAGGCCCAGGTAGGGTCAGGGGCACACCCATCTCTGCTCTGTCCTGGCAACCGGGGGGACTCCGGCACGAGTCACGTTTGCAGACCTCAGACCAGCAATGGGTTCGATCTCCTCGCATATAGCGGGTGTCACCGTAGAGCCCTGCACAAGCCTGCCCTCGGCAGCCGGGGATAGCGCTCACCAGCAGAGGTGGACGTGCCAGTGCTCACGACAGCGGGGCTCTGCGGCAGGTTCTTCTTCACACCATACGCTGCAAGAAAGGAACTGCTGAGTGAGCGGGGCCAGTGTGAGAGGGCAGCTCCACGAAGCTCAGAAGCAGCCTGACCAGCCCCCCCAGGTGAGAAGAGGACAGTAAGAATAATAAATAAAATGAACAGTAATAATGAAGGCAACTCTCTCCAGCCACAGGGGCAGCAATGAGTATAGATGAACTTTCTTTGGTCTAATCCTCATCCTTTTAGGACTGTTCCAAAATTCCTCCTCCTCCATGAAGTCCTCCTAGGATTCCTTCCCTTCGGAACTCTTATAACCCAAACACCTGCTCTGCATAGCTGGATTCATGTTGTCTTATAGGATGCCCAGTTGTTTCATGTGTATTAGACTCTCTACTCCAAGTAAACAGTAAGCAAGTTGAGGGCTAAGGCTAAGGGTCACACCTCTTCTGCTCCCCCTCCCCAGGCCTGCACAGGGGGTGCCCCAGGAAATCAGCCAGGTGATCAATGTGCAGTGAGACCAGGCCATACATGTGGCCACAGCACTGGCTCCCCCGTGGTTCCCCTCATGTCCGAGCCAGCGCATGACAGAAGTTGGCATCTCTAGGTTGGGAGGTGGGGGGCTGTTACTTTGGTGGGAAAGGTTGACGGAGTTTGAGAGACATTTTGGTGCCTCCGATTCAGTTACTGAAAAGGGATATTGTGAGTTAGAGCTGCCGAGAGGCGTCACTGCCCGGGCCCGGGGGCGCCACACCTGGGATACAGACCTGTGGAGGCGGTAGCCGTGCCGTGGGACAGGGCGGACGAGCTGGGTGCCAGGTTGTTCTGCATGCCAAACACTGCGAAAGCAAGGGGGGGCAGGTGAGCGCAGGTTGGGGGGCCCTTAGCTTGAGGCAGCCCCTGGACCCCCCAAATCACTTCCACGATGAAAGCCTTTGCACAGGACACCTTGCCCAGCATGCTCAGTTCTCACACTGCGAGTGACATGGGGGTCCCCCACTGCAGGCCAAAAGCTACCAGCAGTTCCAAGCACTGGGTAGTGAGCGCACACAACTGAACAGCGGTCATTTGCACAGGGTCTGACAGATGTCGCTGTATCCCAGCACATTCAAAAACATCCCAGGGGTCCGGGCACCTGTTTGGCTCCCTCAGTTAAGTGTCTGACTCTTGGTCTCAGCTCACAGGTCTTGATCTCAGGGTCATGAGTTCAAGCTCCTAGCTGGGCTCTGCACTGGGTGTGGAGCCTACTTAAAAATATCCCAGGGGTCCCTGTTTGCTGGGGCGCCCTGGTGCACAGTGTGGAACTGTGGGCATGGGACGCAGACACAGGAGGGCTGGCCTAGCATACCCCTGCTTTTCCCTTGAACACTTCCTCCTCGAGACTTAAACACATAAAACTCCCCTAGCCCCCATTATGATCTCAGAGGATGATTGTTGGTCTTTAAATAACGTGCAGAAGCTTATTCCTCCCCAGTTAACAGCTTCCCTTATTCCATTGTCTCTAGTGTTTGGGGCACAGATCCTGGGTCCAAGATCAGCCCACCTTCCTCAGAAGGGTAAAGGCAGAAGGAATGAAATGTGAACCCGCTGTCTTCTGGGTTTGGTGGGGCTCTAGTCAAATGGAGGTGTGGAAATGAAAATGCTACACACACACTTGTGGATATACCAGGCAAGTAAATAAAGAAGGCCCACATCATTTTATTTATTAATCACAGTAACAGAGAGAGAAGGCAGAGTCCTTAAAAAAAAAAAAAAAAAAAATATGGGGGCTGGTAACATTTACATAACAGGTAGTTATGTGGAAATAGAGTGAATACATGTTTCTTTAAAATGGTCATGTTTGCACTGGGAACTAAGCAGTAACCCTGGTTGAGCCCCCAATGAACTACAGTATTTATAAAAAGATCTAAAGTCAGATCCTCGGGCACCTGGGTGGCTCAGTCGGTTGGGTGCCTGCCTTCGGCTCGGGTCACGATCCCAGATCTCTCTGTCAGATAAATAAAATCTTCAAAAAAAAATTTCTAAAGTCAGATCCTTCTAACCTAACAATACTTTCTACCTGAAAATGGCCAGAGCGCTGACTCAGCCCCTTTGCCCCCATTTCTCTACCACTCATAGAAGAGAAAGGGACCAACACAGGACAAGCAGGTAGGTGAGGCCTCTGGCCCCTCCACCTTAGGCCTTGGCCCTGGGGGCCGAGCTCTACCTATGACTGCAGGCAGGCACCCCTTGGGCCCTGCACCTGCGTCCCTGTGTGCACTGATGGAAGTCCTCAGGCTCGGGGGCAGAAAGGACATTTCTGCGGAAACCACTGTTCTCCTCAGCAGGAGGGAGCATCCCTAACTTTTTAAGCAGACATTCCGAGAAAAGGCAATGCAAGCTGGCGAGCACTGACCTGAGGAGCAGGTGCTGACCCCCGGGTGCAGTGTGGGAGAGCAGGGCGCCATGTTATTTGGAACTCCGAAGACTGCAGGGGAGGAGGAAGGCCAGTGAGAGGGATGTTGGGCCCAGAAGAGGCAGGGGTACGGAAGCCCCGGGAGGAGGGGCAGAGCTGCATTTTTAGGTCTTGTTACATTGCTGGTTTTAGGAAAATCTTGGGCGCTTGCCTTGCACCAGAGAACCCAATCATCTGTGGTGTGCCTTGGGTCCTAGCCAAGGGATGGTCCTTGGGTCATCGAGTGGACACGGGGTCCAGCCAAAGCCCCTCTGGTGAGTCACCACTTCGCAGAGAAGGCGTCTGAAGCCCAGAGAAGTTAACTGATGTACCCAAGGGCACAGTTTATCCATGTGGAGTGAAACTAGGCTCTTTAGATTTGTTTTCATGTTCTTTCTCATGACATTTTTTTTCTGATGCACTGTGCTATAGTCCTTCTCAGAGGGGACCCACCAAAAGAAACACCTGGAGACTGAACTGAGGTGGGAAAATCGTGGGACATGGGGCTACAGAAAACCCCTCAGGGAACCCGCGGTGCGAGTCAGTACCAGAGGGGTCCCTCAGGTCCAGTAAAGGTGCAAGGGGCCCAGGGGTGGGAAGGGAAGTGCCCTGTACCACGTACCTGATCCTGCAGAATAGGCGTTGGTGTTGAGGAGGGACGAGCTCTGGGTGGTCACGTTGTTGTGATAGGTCCCCATGGAGGACCCCGCTGGCAAGGTGGAAGACCACATGTGGGATGGAAGGTTGGCGTCCAGGATGGTGGTATCGTAAGTGCCGGACACTGGAACCAGACAGGCATGCCCACACCCCAGTGAGAGACAAACTGGCACTCCGCGCTGGGGTAACCCACTCAGGTCGGTGTAGCGCAGTTGGGTTTAGTCCTGAAGGTCCCATGTCTGGGAACTCCCGCAGTCCAGGGAAGTTGGTCAGCCCACTTCCATCCGAAACCCTGGAGCTGGTGAAAACTTGATCTCTTGTGTTAGAAATGCTTGCTGGCTCTTGGTGAAATCTCAAGTAGGTCAGTTTTGCTCTGGGGTCTGCCCATTTTTCCAAGATCCCCTCCCCACCTCTCGGTGTGCTGGTGTGGTGGGGACCAATGATCTCTCCATCTCTTGCTGATTCCACCTTCTGTTCCCACAGATGCCCGGGAACAGCAAATCCCACGCCGACTTCCAGGCACGCGGCAGGCACAGACAGCAAAGGCCTGGCTCTGCGACCATCCTGCACTGAGGGCATCTTCCCCGGTAAGCGCCCCGTAAACATTCCTACATGCCCACCAGACCCAAGGGCCACTCTGCCCCTGGGAGGGAGCTTTGGTGCTCCTTCAGATCTGAAGCCAATTCTGCCTCTTCACTACCCTGGGGGGAGCTGGCCATGCAGGTCATAAAAACTGCCCTGAGGTTTGGTGTTATATTTACAAAACAAGAGACAGGTCACGACTGGTCACGATCTCAAGGGTTTTTTTTCCTTTCCAGGAGTGAAAGAAAGCTTCACATCACAGTACAACTGGCTGCTTTCCTCCTCTCCCTCCGAGGATCTGCTTATTCATTGTTCTGCCCTCCCCCACCCCAACCCACTTGGTAGGCATGTGATCTCGGAGGGTTCCACAACACTCATCCTACTTGACTACGAGCTTCCCCAGAGGCCCTCACCCCCACGAAGGGCTGGGTCTCCTTTGTTGCTTCTCCTCAGTGCCTGGTACTCGGCATAGAGGAGCCACAGAATATTCACTGAATAAATGAAGGATAATACTACAAGTGTCCCCAATAGTCTTCATTTGGGGAACCTGGCCAACACATTCCCGAGAGAGGTCAAGAATGTCCTGGGAGAGAATCTCTAGGATCTGGAGCCCAGCCACACGCTCACGGGATGGTGGAGCCAACAGGGTGCAGCCCACGTGGTCACACAGCACGCAGCGTGGACGCTCGGTGCCTTGTGAGGTCTCTGCCACAACCTGGAAGGCCTGCTGGGGCACTCTGCCCCCTCGTTCCCTTCCCTCCACGGCAGCCGGGGCCCTGGGACTGACCTGACTGGGAGCTCGCCGTCACCATCTTGGTCTCCACCGTGCCTTTCTTGGGGATGGGGAGGGTGTTGGAGGAGTTCCGGGTAGGGCTCACGCTTGCTGATCGGCTCCCCTTGAGCAAACGCTTAACATCATCCAATTCTGTCCCTGTAAAGTAATCCCCGCATTTTCCATTGGGCCCAGGATTCTCTCCTGAGTCCAACCGCAGTGGCAGGAACATTAATGGTATCCAGAATATGAGGGGGGGATGGCATCTGCTTCACACGCTGGGATAGTTTTGGTCAGCCTTTTAATTTTTGCATTTTGTCAATTTATAGCACTTATCAAGCTCGCATTTTGTAATATTAATGGCCTCATAAATACAGCGCCTCCATGGGGAGGTCCTCAGTGTAGATTCCCTCATCAGGCACCACAGGGAGAATTCTGTGGCTAGAAGGCCCTGTCATCCTAGATTGGGGGATTCGAGGATTTACACCCAAAGCAGTGAGAACCAGATCCCTTGAAACAAATGGTTCAACAGTGGTCTCACCCCCTGCCAGGACACCTTGAATACTAGGTCCCTGACCTTGTATGCTCTGGAGTGTCACAGGAATTTGTGGCCCATAACTTCTTAACAGTATGCTGCTTTTGTGTGAGTTCAAGTTCATTTGGCCACTATTACCTGTAGCAAGGTCACATGCAAGCTCCCTGTGCCTCCCAACAGGGCAACTTAGGAGAGGAGGGAGGCATCATGCAAGGGCAGCGCTTAAGAGACAGGTTTGCACACAACATGTGCTGGAGGACTGCCCAGGCACCCCCTTCCCTGAAAGCTCCAACCTTGGCTCAGCCCTGCCCAGCCTGGAAGGACTCTGGGGAGACAGCACTGGACCCCAGGGCCCGGGGCGCGGAGCTTTCTGGGCCAGCCCCAGTCTCTGATTCCTGGGTCAACCAACCTCTTTCTCCTCCTACTCTTTGTACTTGGCTCCCGTCCTATCAGTTGGGTTCATTTCAAAATGTCCAGTCCCCTCTAACAAGAGCAGGAGTCTAACAGAGTCAATGGACAGGGACTGGGGCATCCCAGACATGCGAAATAAACTTCAAACTCTCACACTCCACTTACTTCTGACTCTCCTCCAACCTTAAGGTCCCCTCCTGCTCCTTTTCCTTTGGCCACACTGAACATTCCTCCAATGTCTGAGCTTATGTTCCTCAAGGGTCTCATGCCAGCTTGTCCCATGGAGCCTTCCGTCTCCTTTCAAGGGACGCTGACCCAGGAGGGTTTCTTTGGCTCCCTGCTCCTTCAGCTCCCTGAGAGGTCATGGTGGGATGGTTTTCTATCTCCCTATCAGCAGCAGGGAACAGGAGTTTCTCAGCTCCTGACCCCTGGCACCTCAGCCAGGGTCCCTCTCACAGAAGGCCCTTCGACACGTTTTATGATCGAGTGACTGACCACACACATACACCCATGCACGCACACATGCATGCATGCCCTGGTGACCCTGGATTCCTGGATCCTTTGTTTTCAGACAGTGACCACTTACATCGGGTAGATGGGGACGCACTCTGCAGTCGGACTCGGATTTCGCTCTCTGTACAAGGGAAGAGATGAAGAAGGTATAAATGAAGGAGCCCGACCCTGAGCTCTGAGCAGCAGAAAGAAATGTAGGCTGCTCTGAGATCTGTCCTGGGAACAGAAAACCTAAGTGTGCCCAGAACGAGTGCTGCTTAAAAGGAGGGATCCTCTCCCCACACCCTAACCAGCCCACTGCATACCTCCCAGCACCTGGACGTGCTCTGATGAGATCGCAGGCTGAGCAGGAGCCTGGATCACCACCAGCAATGACCGACCCCCTTCCTGGTGCCCGTCTCCTAGCTGCTCAAACCAAGCTGTTCTCCTGCCTCCTGGGTTTCTGATGCAGGAGATGGAATTCTAAAACCCATACCTTTTACTTAGCCACTTGAGCCACCTCTGGGTTTGACATGATCAGTTAGCTTCAGGTGGGCCATTGACATCTTTCAACTATTAGCCTAAAGTTGTGGGTGGTTTGTGTGTTCCTAACTTTCGAGTTACTGATGCAATAAAGTCCCTGGAAGTCTAGAGTGATCACGGAGAGCTACCGGAGCCCGTGAAAATTCTGCCTTCAGCACAGCCCGGACACACTCCCCCCGCCCCCCACTGTCACCAGATGCATCCGGGCCAGCCCTCCCCAGGAGACCATTTCCCTCCTAGAGCCTTATCCATGGGCAGACTTGCAGAACGAAAAACTGTCACGGAGCCCTCTGTCCCCTGGACTAACTTGAAAAAGAAGGGCTTTTGTTCATTTCTCGCTACGTAAAGGCAATTATAGTGCATCTTGTTGAAGTCAACCAGGAGACTCCAAGAGAAACGAGATGTGGCACTAGCATCTTCATAATCCACAGAACAAACTAGTCCCCAGGTGGTTACCAGGTGTTTGTACCCTTACTTCCACTTCCATGTTAGATCGGTGCCCCAAACTACCCTTCGCATCCTGATGGGGCCAGCCGAAGAGTCCCAGGACGCTGTAGGCTCCTTGAGAGCAGGAATCACGCCTTATTTAGGCTTCTCTACTCCTCCCATTTTCTGGCTCAAATCTGAGCACGCACATTAGATGCTCAGAAAAAACTTGTTGAATGAACTGAACTGAACCCAGCCACAGAGCTCACCTCGTGTTTGGCTCCTTCCTCTGGTTGAAGAAGATGCTGAGGAACAAAGAAAAGTAATCTTAGGCACAGAAGAGGTGGCACACTAGATATTTTTGACCTGGAAGGAGATCTGTTTGAGCGGGGCAGGGGGGGGATTATTTTCATTGTGACTTTATATCCAGATGGGAGCCATCCTCTGGGTCTCTACTAATACTGTGTAAAGTCTTTGTAAAGGACTCCAAACTGAGTATCTTGCCCTGCCTTCTTCTCGGAGCTCAAGCCCTGTGCATCCCACTTCCTCCCTGGGAGCCCTGCCCAGACAGCTCCGCTTCAGGACGAGGTGATGGAACGTGTCCACGTGGAGGCGTCCACCTGGCTTCCCTAGTTCAATCATTAGCCCCACAGTGAACCCAAAGCACCTGAGTTCGATGGTGGACGCTTAATAATGATGACCTCATAGCCCAAGGGCAGAGCGAGTTCTGCAAGGCTCCGATGCATTTAGGGCGTTAGTGAAATGATGTTAAATTGGCTCACACTTAGGGTGTTAACTAAGGTAATCATTTGGAAGCCTAGTCATTGGGGCTGGCTGTCTACACTGACCAAATGTATTCAAAAAAATGGCCAGATCTTGGTCTTCCTGATGTAAGCAAAGCAGTAAAATTATAATCACTGTACAATGATCATATCAATTCATATGCACTGTGAGAATCCAAGAACATGGACCACAAACTTAAGGCCAAGTGAAGAGACAGCCTAGGGTTTCACGTGGCATATAAATGTGCCCCTTTGCCGCCCGCTGTAGCCGGAGGTGGGGGGGAGGGGGGGCTGCGATGTTTGTGGTGTGTGTGCATTCGAACCCCTGCTGCTCTTTGCTGGGAGGTCCCTGTGCATCCTGCGGAAGGACACACCCTACAATTGTTGCCTGGCCTTAGGGGCTTCTCTGTCCAAGTCTGAGCCTTGTGTGACCAACTTGCCATTTCGGTAGTGTCAGGAGCAATGGCTAATGGCAGCAAGTTAACGTGGCTGACTGTGGCCTGAAGATGCTTCAGGATAAAGAGCAAGGGAAAAACTGATCAGCAAGGGTCAAAGTCCTTTAGAAGAATCCACCGAACTCAGTGTTCCCCCCACCCCCCACCCCTGACCCCAGGCATTTCCCTAGCGCATCCGACCGTGCCTTCAGAAAATAAGGAAAGGACCTACCGAATTCCTTCCGAGGGTACTCCGGAGAAGAGTTGCCACTGGAGCTCCCTGCAGGGCGAGAAAACACTTAGTACCCATGGCCACGCGAGCCGGGGGGCTTCGGAGGGGGGACGGTGTGCCGGGTGCCCCCTTCTGAGCCTCGGCAGTCCTGGGTCAGGAGGATGTAGGTGCTCGGCAGCGGGCTCGCTCTTGAAATAGGACGCGCCTGCTGGACCCAGCTGCCGAGATTCATCCTGATCACAGATCTACTTCAGACGGCGAAGGGTTGGAACACAGGAAAGCAGGTTTGCTTTTCCTTTTTTGTTTTTAAGCTCTTGACTGGGTTTCCCCTGTACCAGTGTTGGTCAAGTAAATGTGCTGTCAGTATGGGAGCGTCACTGACCTTGTGAAGCTCGTCCCGAACGCGGACGGTACAAGGAAGGCCCCAGGCAGGCCTCACATCACACGGCACTGTGGTGACGCAAGCCTGGATTTCGCCCCCCACCAGACCCCCTGACAGCTCTGGGTCTTAAATCACGTACTGGCGAACCCATCCCTCAGTCCTGCTTCTCCAGCACCAGGACCCATCTTCAGTCCCGGTCAGACCCCCTGCTGCCTGGCTCATGTGTTTCCCACCAAACCGGCTTCGGCAGTCACCAGGCACTGAGGGGACTTTAGGAGCCAAACCCAGATGTCCTCCGCCCGCCTTCTGCTTCTTGACCCTGAGTGCGTTCCTGCACTGACTTCCATGTCTCTCTCGGGGTCCTGCTCTCCCCACCCCCCCAGACTCCTCTTCCTCCTGTGTCCTCTGGCTCTTCCTTCCGTTTCATCCCCACTTTTATCTTTCTTTGCTCCCTTCTGCTTTCCTGTTCCCTTCCTTGGCTGATTCCTTAGTCTTCCATCTTCTACTAACATCTCTTTGTAAATGGCTCCAAACTGGGTATCCTGCCCGACCTCTTCCCTGAGCTCACGTGCTGTGCGCCCCACTCCCACTCCCTGCTTGGGAGCCCCACCTGGGAGCATTACTGAGCTCGTCCACATGGGGGTCTGCCTCCGGCGCCCCTCTCTCAGTCGCTGGCACCACTGTGGACCCAGCCACCTGTGCTTGAATCTCAGTGGCCCGGACTCCCTTCTCCTCCCTCTCCCCTCGTATTTAATCAATTGTCAAACATCAATTCCATCTCCCGCTCCTTGTTTCCTCTCCCATTGCCACCGCCCTAATCCCAGCCAAGTCTGCCCTTGACTATAAGCATCTTCTAACTTGTCACCATGTTCAGCCTCTTTCCTCCCTGTTCTTCCTGTACATGGCTTCCGGAGTTCTAGTCCTGGCCCTCAAAGAGGATCGACTCTCTACTCAAAAATCCCAGTGGCTTCTTAGTGTTGCAGAATAGAGTCCAGACATCACAGGCCAGCCCTGAATCTGAGCCCCTCCAGCTCTCTTCACATCAGGACCAAGCGGCCTGCTGCCCAGCCCTGACTTCTGCCTGTCTGTGCTGAGTGCGCCCCCTGCAGGCTGGAGCGCCCCACCCCGCCCCCCCCCACCCAGGCCTCAAATGTCACACATCCTGAAGGCCCAGCTCAGAGGCCACCTCTCCATAGAGTCTTCCCTGAACACTCAGCTGGAAACGCTCAGCCCCTTCAACTTTACATCATAGTTTTTACCTGTCATCTTAGCTAATCTATCAGACCAGAAGCAACTTGAAGACAAGATCCATGTCTAATTCATTTCTCCTTTTTAAAAGATTTGTTCATTTTATATAGAGAGAGAGCATGCGAGAATGAGTGCATGCGGAGAGGGACCGGGGGAGAGGGAGAGAAACTTCAGCAGACTCTACACTGAGCACGGAGCCAGATGGGGGGCTCAGTCTCACAACTCTGAGATCATGACCTGAGCCGAAACCAAGAGTCGGACACTTAACCGACTGCGCCCCCTAGATGGCCTCACGTCTAATTCATTTAAGTGTTGGAGAGGAAGGGTGGGTACCCTCTGCCCTACAAGATCTTTAGAGCGGGACTAAGAATCACACTGACATAAGACAGACTAACAGGAGAAAGGAGAAAATCAAATTTAGTTTTGTACATACAGGGAATGCACACAGACATGGAAATTCCAGAGACAGGCAACATGATGCTTGTGTGAGCTGAGGAGAGGGGTAGGGGTCTGAGGATACAAAGGGCAGAAAGGCCATTAGCAGGAAGGTGAGAGGAGATGGTTGGAAAACAAAGATTGCCTTATGTAGGTAAGTGTCTTGGGGAGGGGAATCTCTGTTAATAGCTCTCTTCTTGGTATAAGCAGGCAGTTGAGGGGGAGGTAAAAAGCTTTTCCTGAATCTGCTGGGTTCTGACTGCTTTTAACTCAAAATAATGTTCGTGCCAGAGTGGCCTGTCTTGGGGCAGCCAGCCCTTGGCCCCTATGGTGTCCACTAAGGCATTCCATACAGTGTTAAACACATGGTAGATATGTGATAAAATACTGAATGGATGACTGAATAAGGGGGTGGGTAAGTCAATGAAATCTCCAACTTGAGTCCATAAAGGAAAGGAAACTAATGTGGGAAACAAAGGCAGAAGGAAATGTAGATGAAATTAAATTTCCTTATAACCTGCAGCCCATTAACAAATACTTGAGGCGGGCAGAGTATAACATTCTTCCATGAAGCTCCCAACTGTCTTACTGTCAGCGCTGTGCTACAGGGAAAAACAACCTTAGCTTGGGGTGTCTGGATGGCTCAGTCAGTTAAGCTTCTGCCTTCGGCTCAGGTCATGGTCCCAGGGTCCTGGGTTCGAGTCCCGCATCGGACTCCCTGCTCAGCGGGGAGCCTGCTTCTCCCTCTCCTATGCCCTGCTGCTCCCTCTGCTTGTGCACACTCTCCCTCTCTCTCTCTCTGTCAAATAAATAAATAAAATCTTAAAAAAAAAAAAAAAAAGAAAAACAACCTTAGCTTGACAATAGCCAGGCCTCAAGTATCCGGTGAGTCTTCTTCAGCATTATGAAAACCCTTTTGGAACTTCCCTTTGTCTTTACTCCCCCGAACTCCAAAGTATATAATCAGTTGCTCCTCACATTCCCAGGGCAGCAGCTCTTTCTTGCCATGGTCCTGTCCCTGAGCTATCATAAAACAAACTTTTTGCACTAAAGACATCTCGAGAATTCTTTCTTGGCTGTTGGCTCCAGACCCCAACACTCCAAACCACATCAAAACACGAGTAAAGAGAAAGTTGAGGGCAGAAACAGCTAAACACGGGTGGCCAATAATTCCATCCTCAAAGGATGAGTGAAGTTCTTTTGGGGGAGAGAGTAGTTCTAAAATCTGTGGGACTGAGGGGCGCCCGGGCGGCTCAGTCGGTTAAGCATCGGACCCTTGATTTCAGCTCAGGTCATGATCTCAGGGTCATTAGATGGAGCCCTGCATTGGGCTCCATGCTGGGCGTGGAGCCTGCTTAAGATTCTGTCTCTCCCTCTCCTTCTGCCCCTCACCCCCTTATTCTCGCTCTCTAAAATGAAATGAAATGAAATAAAATAAAATATATGGGACTGATACCTTCGTATGTTCCGTGGCGGGTGATGTGAGTTTTTCTTTCAAAGGTGGAGCCTGGTGAGTTGGGCAGAGTGGAGGCCGGGGAGTGAGCCCTCCTGTAACTGGATGTGGAGGCATTGCCCCGCGTGCTCCCACCTGCGAGTGGGGAAAAGCATCAACTCTCACAGCACTTCAGACTGGCCTGCAGTTATACTGACTACACTCAGGCTGCTCAAGATAAAAGAGGGCCGTCCGGAAGGCCCCGAGGACCTTCTGAGAACGCTGCTGACGGGGTCCACCTGGGCACTCCCGCGGCGGCTCAGAAATGGGAGGTGGGATCATCACCAGTGTCCTTCCCCAGCTAACCATGGAAGGAAGGCGGGGGGGCCCTTTGTGGACATGGCTGCACATGGCAATGGAGAGGCTCTGGCAGGATTTTTCTTGAGGACCTGGCATTTAATTGCAGCTCACTGCTGGATGGACCAGAATACAATCCGACGAGGTGTTCCCTGACAGCTCACAGCAACCACGCCTCTTGGTCAACCTGGCTATTTGTGTGTCTTGGGTCTTCTTTTTCAGTGTCAATCCAAGATGGTTTAAACGGCCTCAGGGGTTATATGTGTGCTTGCTCTTTGTTTTGTTTGCCTTGCTTGCTGTCTTGTTTTGGTTTGAAAGCTACCACCGTGAAAGAGTGTTTCATTGGGAACAATGGGCCTGTGTTGGATGCTTGCCCAGTGGAAACTCAGTGTGGGATTGTGTGTCGCTAGACTCCTTGAGCAGAGTAACCCAGTCGTTAAGTTTCTTTTGTTTTTGTTGTTAATTCAAACTGTAAACCCTCTTGTGTACACACCCTTCCCTAAAAGAAGTGGCTGCAAGAGAGTGATTCAGTGGGAGAAGAGCGACCTCCCCACAAAGCATTCTTGAGGATTGTTATTTATATTGGGGACTTAATGAAAATTGATCCCATTGTAAGGAGGCTTCAAATGCGGCTGATTTGAAAGTATCACCTTGGCTGGGATCTTGTGTCAGTTACACAAACAATTGGGGGCATCTGGAAAGGATGACAAGCAGTTGCGACCATCCCTCTCCTTGTAGGACTCCCTCTGCCCTGTCCATCTGTTTTCCCCCAGTCCCTCCACCAGCAGCCACTTACTTGAGTTTATGTAACCACTGCTGCCATGGGTCAGGCTGTGCTTCTCCAGCCGGCTCCCTCCACCTAGAGAGCCCGTTCTAGCATAGCCGTTGCTGGTTCCCCCTTCTGCACAAACAAGAAGCAGGTGACAATTTATGGGTGGAGTCAGGCCAGGGGGTCCTCTCCTCCTCCACTGTGGAGACCACCCCTGGCTTACCACCCATGACCCTGCTGGTTGGGGGTCCCTTTGCAAGTGCAAGCTGCCATACTCTCATTTGTTTGTTTGTGATAGAAATGTCAAGAGCAAATATTCTACCCCATTTATAAGGAAAGTCTTCTGGATGGAGGATAGCAAGTTGCTCATCAGGAAAACTCAAGTATTAGAAAAGGCAACTGAGTGATGAAAGGCTCTGTAAGGCCAGGACGTGGGTTGGGCTTGACTTTTGGAAATTGCCTGGTCAGTGCCACAGACGATGGCAGCCACTAGACTTGTTGAAGGGGTGACAGCTCTGTGTCGCTGGTGTTCATGGCACATGGCGGCCTGTCACGCTCTGACCTCTCGTCCCCATCCTCTGTAAGCCAGGCTGCCTGGCGGGTGCAGGGGTAGCTTTAGGGCTCAGTTCTCCAATACAGAATCCACTCAACCTAAGGACCCCCTCAGAAAACAAGGGGACTCAGACGGAAGCCTGACTGGTTCCCTTCTCCCACCCTCCATGCTCAGGCAGGATAAGGTTTTTGATACGACTGTCCGATCACGTAAATATATAGAGACAGAGAACAGATTCGTGGTTCTTGGGGGCTGGGGAGAGGGGTGGTAATGGGGGGTGACAGCTAATGGTCGTGAAGTTTCCTTTTGGGGTGATGGAATGTTCTAAAATTAGATTGTTGCAATGGCTGCACAACTCCGTAAATATACTGTGAAAATTAATAAAAGGAAACCTCGCTAAAGTGAATTGATGCTGGAGGGGGAGGTTGGAAGGGGAGCCACGCCACTTAATGTCAATTACAGACATAACAGAAGAATCCTCAACAGGAAAGAGTCATCAATTACAGGCCCCAATGTACAGGGAAAGTGTACACTGCATCTCCTACAGGAAATCTACTACACCTGCAACTTGGCCAGTGAGGAACCATCCAACAGCCTGAACTCTTGCTTTTCTCTGATGGTCTTTCATTTAAACAACACCTCTCAGCTTCCTCTTTCTTCTCCATAAAATAATGTTCCTCTCCTTTGTTTGTTGGACTTGCCTATGGTTCTGTCTTAGCTTGCTTGTTCCAGGTTGTGATTCTTTGCTATTCCCAAATAAACCCATATTTTGCTGGTAAAATAACGGGCAGTTTTATTTTTAAGGTTAACAATACTAACAACCATTGAATTATATATACTTCAAACTGGTGAATTTTGTGGTATATAAATTAATGTCTATATAGCTGTTAAACAAGAGATTTCAGATATTTTGGATTTGCTCAACTGAAGAGTAAGCGCCTATGGGAAAGGTTACATGTGGAGTCCTTCACACATGCCTTGCTGAGAAGAAAGCTCTTGATAGTCACTTACTTGGCGGCAAGGATGTAAGTCTTGTAGTTACTGTTTCCGTGATAACTAGAAAAAGACAGTAAAAAGATATCTTAACACACCGAATTCCCTATATTTTGGCAAGGTCTAACATCTATCATGGGCTCAGCATCTTAAATTAGGTTCAACATGGATTTTTGTATACTTGTGCTTTAAGGGATGTGCTCTGACCCTCTGTACATGAACATATGTGCAATAACAATGGGGTTTAATGTACCTGTAAAATACGTTTATATCCTTTTGGAACCAAATGGAATTACCCACTGATTAGAAGGATGACTTACCTTGGCATTCATGTCTCTCATTTAACAATTAGATCCAGTCCAGGCCTGGATTCACCTTTGAAGGAGGACCAGGGCCTCAAGTCACCCTCAAGTGTGTGGAGCCACACTCTGTCTGCACTGCCCCTTCCGAGTGGTCACCCAGTTCGGCTGGGCCAGTGCATCATCCTGGCTGATCTCACTGTGAAGTGGTAAGTACTTTGTGCTTCTTTTTCAACTAGGGGTGTCTGAAGGACATAATCCATTCTAAAATCTTCAGGGCCATCCCTGAGTGTGGGGCGGTGGAGGAAGGCCGGGGGTTAGTAAGTGACATTTGGTGCTTGGTGAAATCAGGGATAAAGGAACATCGAAGACAGACTTGAAGAACCAGTGCCTCTGCCTCCCCAGATTGAGTTTCTCTAGACTCCCAAGTGACGGTGAGTCTATGGAGGTAATAAAAGCTTCCAGTATGTTTTAAATACCGGTTAGAAGAAAGACCTGTTGCCTTCCTGAACCGCTTTCTCCCCTGCAGCAACATGGGGAGGTGCGCGGATTCCTAAAACCACAGTGAGGCCCACGCTGTTCTCTGACGGTGACCATCAGCACCACCGCCCTCTGTGTGGGACATAAAGGAGCAGCAATCTAGATCGGGTCATGGATCTTTAATAGCACACTCGTGCGGTGTGCGCAGGTGTGCACATGCCCGGGTATATGTGCGCGTGCGCATGCCCAGGCGTATGTGTACGTGTGGTGCGTATGTGCACATGCTCGGGTATATGTGCATGTGTGCGCATGTGCGCATGTGTGTTGGTAGGGGTGGTGAAAGGAGAAAAGGTGCAGGATCGTTTGTGCCAGTTTAAGCCGTCCTGCACGACACTGCTCCATCCCGCACCAGTCTTGCTGTCCCCACCCTTTTCCTTCGTCACAGGGTATTTTCCTAATTGATTTCCTTGTCCTGGCAGGAACCTGGGGTGACAACTGTGGCAGAAACTGCATTCCATGCATAACAGGAAATGGTTTTTCAGACTAAAATGGCAGCTTAATTTGAATAACAATCCTTCAGCCTTCACTAAATCTATCATTGTGTGGACCTTTGGGATTCTTGGACACATAAAAATAAATTATTTCTTAATCTAACGTTCCAAGTCTGTGAAGCCAGGATTTTTTTATTAGAGATATATGAAAGTCACAGGATGAATGAAAGAGTCAGAACTGTTTCGGGGACAGTTTAAATGTCTCTGAATTTATCATTTGGGCAGTTTCACAAAAGAAATGTGTCTGTTTTCAGTTTCAGTGTAGATTGCAACTGTGACACCAGTGTTACTCTAATTTTGTCCCTGCAGTAAGTAGGATGTTATTCTTTCGGATTTCTGTTGCCCTGTCTTCTAAATAGAGAAATGGTTAAACGCCTTTGGCAGATTCATTCCACAGAATATTATGCAGCTATTAAAAGTGCTAATTATGAAAACTATGTCAAAATGGTAATTTTCATTTTTGAGAAAAAGTAGAACACATTTTGATTACAAGTATGTTAAAATAAAAATCAACAAAAGCTATCTTATGGGAAGGATTAAAGTCTACTTAGGAAAACATTTTAAATAATACAGTGAAAAAAAAGCAAAAAAAAAAAAAACCTCCAAGAAAAACTATAATTTAGAAATGATACAGTAGTTGTGATGGAATCAGGCATGAATTATTTACTCTTTTCCATTTTTTTATTACTTTTATAATGATATGTCTCATGCTCTTACTTCTTTCAGTGACTTCGGTGCCATCTCGCTTGTTTTTCTTGGTTACATCCATACCATAGCCACCTGAAGAAAATCCAGAAACCATGATCAGCCATGACTCTGACCATCACTTTTAGGAAGCATAGGTCCCTACTGTGCAAGCTGAGAACCAAAAACACTTGACTCCCAGAATTCAAGGCATAATTCTTTCTCGTGCATATTTTTTACAGAGTCCTTCCCACTTGATTCAGTTATAAGAGGTAGTCATCTAATAGTTCCACTTTGGATTCTATTCTGTATGGAGAGCTCATTTTTCAGGATCTCATTGACCAGGCTGCCCCCTGCTGAGCATTAACAGGATTACATGGAAGATGTGGTGCCCTGACCTTTGTAAAACTTCCATTCTTTGCCAAAGTAACAGACAGCTGAAGGGTATCTGTCAAGGCACTTGGTGCTTTTAACGAACTCATTTTGTTGCATCCCGTAATGTTCAGTGTTCTGTAGGGAACTGGATAAATAGAAGACATTCATGCTTCATCATTTAGAGTTTAGATGGAGAATGACATTTGATGGACTTAACTCGGGGAAAAAAAATTATTGTACTGTTGGTACTGTATGGCACTTAACACTTCTCACAATATGGAACTTTCCCTTCATAACAAGCTAGCCCCACTATGCTTATTTTCAGACACGAGTAGGAAAAATATATGAAGAAAATGTGTAAAATCTACAGAAATATGTAGGAAAGGCATATTTGTATGTTATCTATGTTCTCCCTTCACTCATTGCTTCCGGAAGGGAAAACCATTAAGATCTTGTGCACTGTGTCCTGAAGTGTAGATGGACTGAGGCCATCTGACAGAAGAGGCTGGGTGGGGGGTGAGGCTTAAACACACAGAAGAGCACAACAGGGATCCCCATCCCAACTGGGTTCTTGCTGTGCTTCCCAGTCCCACGTCTGGGAGGACTTGAAATCTGGCTTCTCCTGTGGTTCTCCCTCCTCCCCCTAACCTTCCCTTCCTCTTTTGGATGCAGTTCAAATTGGATTCTAGAATTCTGGGCAAGCCACTTCTGCCCAGGATGCCTCTTGCTTGAAGATTTCTCCTTTCAGACGTTTTTACCTGCTTGGTGACTTCAGGGTCGACTTCTCAATAGGCACAATGCCTAATCCTATCATACTTTTGGGGGCCCACGAAAGTGTTTTAATTTCTCTTTACAGTCAGAAGGAGAGGGGTGCCTGGGTGGCTCAGTCAGTTAAGCATCTGCCTTCAGCTCAGGGCATGATCTCCGGGTCCTGGATCGAGCCCTGCATCAGGCTCTACTCTGAGTGGGAAGCCTGCTTCTCCCTCTGCCCCTCCCTCCTGCTCATACTCTCTTTCTCTCTCAAATAAATAAATAAAAATTAAAAAAATTTAAAATCGGATGGAGAAATGGGGCACCCGGTTAAGCGTATGACTCTTGATCTTGGCTCCGGTCACGATCTTGGGGTCTTGGAATCTAGCCCCGCATCGGGCTCTGTGCTGAGTGGGGAATCTGCTTGAGGATTCTCTCTCTCTGCCCCTCTCCCCACTCACGCACACTCTCTCTTTCTCTCTCTCTCAAATAAATAAATAAATCTTAAAAAGGAAATCTTTAAAATCAGAAGGAGAAATGAACACAATCCAACCTGGTTTGTATTCTTTCAATGCAGTTATAAAATACAATTTTTTAAGTTTGTTTTTTTTTTTTTAAATGAAAGAAGCGGTCCACAAAAGCAAAAGCAACTAGAGCCCACGAAAGTCATAATGTGGCCCTGGGTGACTTCCCCACTGAAAACCAAGACCACAGGAGACTGGCTGCTCAGCTAGCTGGTGGAATGAACCGAGATCGGCACAGTTAGCTTCCGGGCCTGGTCGAATGTGCGAACTTCTTGCTCATTGGAGTTTCTTAAATGCAGCTTTAGGCAAGGAATGAGGCATCATGGAAAAACTCGTGACTGGATCTGAGAAGCCACAGAAGGTGGCTTTGGCTCTGGTATGTTTCCCAGAGCCAAAGAAGAGGGGCTCCATAAACCATTTCACGAGGGAGTCCAGCCTCTTTAGAAGGCCAAACCTGGCCTGTGTCTGTGTCTGCATTCGGGCTCTAACCTGCGTGACTACTGGCAAGCAAACCTACATGCCACCAGACACCCTCTTTGAAATCTTTTGTTTAAGCAGTAATTGCCTTTGGTACCTCTGAAGCCCCTCTGCTTTTTTTTTTTTTTTAATTGGTCGTTAGCTGTGGACCAGGAGGCATTTTGGAACCTAAACACTCAAATGCACCTGGCTGCTAGTGGGGAGCCACCTAGAGTGGTACCTGAACTGATGTGAAACACTATCCTGAAAGGAACTGTTTATAACAGGCAATGGAGGCTTTTACTTCCTGCAAGTTATTGTGTGTTTTGATTCTTTAAAGAAAGCTGCAGCCAGAAACCATACATTTGGGTTCAGCTGGGTTTCTTTTACTTGTAGCCATCAAGGCAGGCTGATGATAGCTCCCACTGATAAGGGTCTCTGTGTCCAGGCAGCAAATCTAGTGAGTGTTTTCTTGTTCTTTCTGTACCCAGAAAAATAACCCACTATTCTAGGCACTCCCAATCTTTTTCTCAAGTCGTAATGATGGAGCTTTGAGGTGTACAGCAAAATGCCAAGGGTTCCCCAACTTCCAGCAGGCACAAGGAGAGGGACCATCTGCTAAGAAATCAGATACCCTCCTCCAGGGCCTGGGGGCTCCTTACTAGAAGGTGCTCAGGGAGAGAATGGGCCTGAGCCTGGGGCAGGTAGATGGGCCCCTGCCTCTCTTTCAGCCTGAAGCCGCTGAGATGGCTGAGTCCCAGGCTGTGCAGAATGATTTCCTGGGCCCGGAATACCCAGGCCAGAGTTCTGTTGACTTTGCCACTGATAGTCTGATAGGCAGGGTTGTGCTGGGAGGCAGATTCGTTTAAACCAAACATTAAGATGAAAACTTTTTTAAGTGAGTCATCTAAAGGAAAGTGATGGGTCGAGGCACAAACCTGGACTGGGATCATCCCATAGGACCTATGGTATTCCTGCAGGACTTCCTTTTTAAACATTCTCGGTGCGGATTGTTTTAAGAAGTGTAACATTAGGGAAAGGAAAGTTACAAGCCCGGGCACATGCCCGAGCCTGCCTCTCCCCGCCAAGCTCACCCGCGTGCTCTCCTCCCAAAACACTACTTAATGGAAGCACTGTCAAGTAGCATAATGTTTAACTTTTTAATTTTAACTTCTTTGATGTTTAGGCCACTTCTCTAGAACCAAGGAAGAGCAGGTTTCTAGGTTCTCAATTCCAGAATTATGCTAATTTCCATCCATAGTGCTAAGGGGCTGCTTCGTGGTTATTCATAGTTAATGTGCTTTAGAAGATGTAGAAAAAATGATCCCATGATATTTTCTTATGCAGGAAGACGCAATTCAAAATCATTTTTCTACTCTTTTGAATTTTCTTTTCTTTCCACTGCATTTAAATGATGTCACATTCACCTAAAACTGTTCCGATGATGGCACACACACAAGGACAAACTGCTGTTAGGGATAGTCAGCTCTCACACTGACCTTATCTAATGTCCCATGAGGGGCGCCTGGGTGGTTCAGCTCAGGTCATGATCCCAGGGTCCTGAGATCTAACCCTGCTCGGAGGGGAGCCTGCTTCTCCCTCTCCTCCCCTCTCGTGTGCTCTCTCACTATCTATGTTGCTATCTCTCTCCCTCTCTCAAATAAATAAATAAAATAAAATAAAAAACTTTATAAAAAAAACAATGACCCATGAAACACTTGGTCTTCAGTAAGGAAGGGGATGGAGAAGCTAAATGTTTTCTAGTTCCTATTTTAAGAATTCATCTCCCAAGTCTCTGCTAAGGAACCGCAAGAATTTTTACAACTTCTATTACTCCCATCTCTGTATGCTTCAAATTTTAAAACAACAAAATGGTCACAGTGCGAGAAAACCATGCACTACTCATCCGTTAACACAGATGGGGCAAGCAGCTTGAGGACCAGGAAAACCAGCGCCCTAGGGTGGATTGTCTCAGAGGCTTTTGTCTCTACAAACCTCGACAGTGGGTGTGCCCCTAGCTACATTTGGCATCTTTGATTTCCATAACTTAGGGTTGGGGGAGTTTGGGCACCGGCTTTATGATTCTGCCTCTTGTTCACAGCCCTGTTTCGTGAAGTCCTGCTGCCGTTAATAATAGCAAATGAGCCCAATCACACAAACCTAGTCTTCTTTTGGTCAAGCATAATCTGAGAATGAGGCTGGTTCTTAGGTGGGGTCAGTTTCACGAATCTGAGTTTCTATCCAAGCTTGAAGCAAGACTCTGTTTACTGTCCCCAGGTAAACGCTGGTCAGATGTGTGTGGGTGTTTTGAAGGGGCTCAGAGTAAAGCTGGTGCCTCTGATTCTCTGAAGGGCAGCCATCAGGAGCTGACTGAGACCTGTGCCTTACGTCTAAGAAAGACACAGCAGACAGGGGAGAGGAGAAGCGGTTCTGCTTTTCAAATGACTATCTTTTAAAAACCTCACTATATTTTATGGACATTAACAAATCCAGCCATTAGCTACTGATTAACTGCTACTCACATGAAGCGATGTGCCAGACCCTTTGCCTACACTTCAAAAAGCAACGTGTGGTCATTTGTAATGGAGCACTTAAGGCTGTCCAGTGAGATACTGAAGTTGGTCATTCTCACCCCAAAATGATTTGGGGAGAGGGGGCAAAACTCGCCAGTAAACGTGTGTACACAGGCAAAACATTCCCGCCCCCCTCTTTTTTTCTTGCTCTAAATTTGACTCCAGGAAATTCCTGGATTAATTATATCATTTCAGATATTACACTTTACTTTCGATTAGAGGCAGTATTTTGAGAGCATGGTAAACAACAATGTGCATCCATCCTCTCGAGCTTAATCGGGACCTGCTGGTGCAGAGCCCTGGTGGCAACTCAGCTCTTGGTGCTCAGGGGCTGTTTCTCCCAGCCCCCACTTACGCACGCTGTAACTTCACCTCTGAGCTGGTCTCTGCCTTTGAGGGAGGGGGGAGAGCGAGAGCAAGAGACTGAGATTCAAGAAATCATAATTCTATCTTATTCTAAATAAAACAATTTAACACAAGCCATTTTACAATACTGAAAATAATACCAAAAAAGAAAACCCAACTGGCCACTAGAGCCCAATTTATCTTAACCGGCCTTTTTCTTCTCCTTCCCACAGATGAATCTTTCTTACTGTTCCTTTAAAAGACCTGCCCTAAGCAGAATGCAGAAAGCAAAGTAACCTTTTGCGATCAATTAACTGCTGCTACGGCAAGGCTTGAACCGTAACAATTTCATCTTATTTTCTCCAACAAACAAATTCCAAATAGCAAATGCCAAGTCAAAATCCCAGAGGAAGGGAGAAAAAGGGCAAATCCTTCCTGTAACTTACCTTCTTTGAGATTTGGAAGGGACTGGAAACAACTTCGAATAAACCCCCCTTTCTCTCCTCCTGATGTTTTCTCCAAGATGTTTGCAGGCCCCACTTTTTTTTATCCAGACCCAGCCCAGGTGTGTTAGAGCTGAGTGATCTTCCAAAAATGTTCACTTCTCCTGCTCTCCCCCTTGTTTCTCTCAGTTCTTTGCTCCCTAACAAGTCCTGACAAAGGTGTGTCGGGTTTAGTTACTCCACCCTTCCAATTATCGGACAGTTGCAGCATTTAAAAAAGATCTGCCTCCAGGAATCAAAACTTTACAGGAAGCAGAACGTCTCTCCAATCAGGGTAGGCCCATTAACCATTTATGGGTCCGTGGTGATAAATGAACAAAGGTAAAGGAAATGCCTTTGAGGACTTTTCCTTATCTTTCATAACCGGAGAGCGGCCACAACGTGGTATTCCCTTTCCTTGTGGCCAGAGAATAGTAAAAATCCTAAGGTGCATGATTCATGGTGTGGCCAGGCTTGTGGGGGGCCCGTGGTCAGAGTGTTAGATTCCTAGAAAAACTGTGAAGTTGGCAGGATTTACATTCAAGACCTGTTTCTCCTACACATGCCTTTGCCCTCTTTCCTTCATTCTGACTCAGGCCAGGTCAAACCCGCCTGGAGGAAAGGGGTGAACTCATTCAGAATAAGATGTTAGTGACTGAAAATGCGGGACAATTGATGGCACAGGGATTCATTTTTTTTTTTTAAAGATTTTATTTATTTATTTGACAGAGAGATAGAGAGCACAAGCAGAGGGAGAGGGAGAAGCAGGCTCTCCACTGAGCAGGGAGCCCGACACGGGGCTCCATCCCAGGACCCTGGGATCATGACCCGAGTTGAAGGCAGCCGCTCAACCGACTGAGCCACCCAGGCGCCCCAGGGATTCATTTTTTTAAAAGGGGCAGCCAGATACAGTGATGTTGACTCCAAAGAGGGATGTGTTAGTGACAAGATTTTAGGCGCTTAGCCACCATGTAACGGAGAGATACTGCTGAGGAGGGTTAAGGACCTTTTTGCCGTTCAAATCAGGCAAAGACAGTCTCCATACACCCAAAGACATGTGTGGACTCCCAGAAACTCTCTAGTCTCAGCTCATTCCCTGGAGCCATTAGTCTTCCCTAAAGGGTCAGTTTACACCAATGAATACCTGCTTAGGATCTGGCTTTCTAGGACCCCTAGAGACTAGCTTGAGACTCTTGGTATTGGTAATATGGGGAGTCTGACCCTGGAACTCACTTTGGTGGTATTCCCAGTCCAAAGGGGAGCTGTAGGATTCCTGCAGTGTAGCAATAATGCATGTCTGCGCCCTGCTCCTGTGGGCACTCGCCCCACGTGGAAGGGCAGTGGACCACCGAGCACCACCTGTAGGAGTCTCACTCCTAAGCCCCCAACATTCTGCACTGAAGTCGCGCACTTCAGAAGCCTTTTGATGACCTAGAATGTGACACTACTGGGCTCTTGCTTTCTGGGATGTTCCTGCCTCCCCCAAGTAAATACTTACTCAACATGTCTGCTGTCAATCTCCTAGGAGAAGAGCACTGGGAATCTAGAAGAGGGGGAGCTTTCAGCATAAAATTGACATAAGCCTGCATCATTCATTCATTCACTCACTAATTCATGAATTACACAAAAACATGTTGGCTCCTGCTCGGAGCCAGGCGTTAAACTGTATGTTGAGAGTTCAGTTGTGAAATGTAGACATGGTCTCTCTCTGTCAAATAAAATCTTTAAAATAAATAAATAAATAAATAAATAAATAAATAAATAAATAAATAAATAATAAATGGGATGCCTGGGTGGCTCAGTCGTTCAGCGTCTGCCTTAGGCTCAGGTCATGATCCCAGGGTCGTGGGATCGAGCCCCGCATTGGGCTCCCTGCTCAGTGGGAAGCTTGCTTCTCCCTCTCCCACTCCCCCTGCTTGTGTTCCCTCTCTCACTGTGTCTCTCTCTGTCAAATAAATAAAATCTTTAAAAAAAAAAAAAAGAAATGTAGACATATTCTCTGTCCTTACGGAGTTCACAGTCTAGCGGAAGAAGGTAGGTCTTAAACAATATATTATTCTGTTAAGGCTGCCTGGACAAAATTCTGGTGGCTTACACAACAGAAATTAGTTTTCTCACAGTTCTGGAAGGCGGAAGTCCAAGACCAACATGTCAGCAGCTAAGTTTCTCCCCAAGTCTCTCCCTCCTTGGCTTGCAGAGGGCTGTCTTCCTGCAGTGTTCTCATATGGCCTTTTCTGCTTGTGTGTGTGCATCCCAGCTGTCTCACTCTGTGTCCTAATCTCTTATAGGGACACCAGTCAGATTGGATCAGAGCCCATCCTAACAGCCTCATATTAACTACTTCATTAAAGCTGTATCTCCAGATTGTGGTCACATTTTAAGATACTGAGGGTTAGGCTTCACCATCTGAATTTTAGGAGGGGGACACAATTTATAATAAATGATGTTCATGACAAACAATTATGCACTGATATACAATTAAAAATGTGATGACTATTATAAAGAACAAATTCTGGATTCTGTCAGAGAGGAGGAGAGGTCATCCAGAGGAGGGATGGAAGGGCAAGTCTGGCTAAGAAGGTAACATTTAGACTAATAGAGGAAGGTTAAGCAGAGGTCATACAGGTGAAAGGAGGGATTGAGATTGCTCTAGAATCTAGACAGGGAGAAAAATATTTGAGAAGGCTCTGAAGTAGAAGAAGCCAAGTAAGTTTGACGAAAAGTGATGCCAGTCTATTTAAGTGTCCCAAACCAAGGGAGGGTGGCAGTAGGAGAGAAGCTAGAGAGAGAGAGAGCAGGGGCTAGATCACAAAAGGCCTCATTAGCCACGGGAGGGAGGGTTTTTAGGTATTAGGAAAATGTTCTTAAATTGACATTAGAAAGCAGCTCCGTACTGGCACCTGTGAGTGTTTGGATCATTAAGAAAGAAGAGAGACTGAAATTAACGTTTTCTAAGGTCTATTGTGCACCAGATATTTTATATACATTTTATTTATTCCCTATAGCAACCCTAAGAGGTGTGTACATTATTTTTTTTTTTAATTTTATAGCCGAGAAAAGTGAAACTCAGAGAAGTTGAGTAATCAGGACAAAGATTTTATATATAATAAGTGGCTCCAGAAAGGGCAGAGGACCTATAAATGGAGTTAATGATCGATCATATCTACATGATGAAGGTTTCTTACAAAACCAATGGTACAGGGTTCAGAGAGCTTGCAGGTAGATGAACACATCCACATACCAGGAGGGTGAGACATCGTAGCTGTGCAGGGTCAGAAGCTCCTGTGCTCACCACCTTCTTAGACCTTGCCCTATGTCTCTCTTCATCCGGCTGTTCATCTGTATCCTTTATCATATCCTTTAATAAACTGGCAAATATAAATGTTTCCCTGAGTTCTGCGAGCCCCTCTAGCAAATAATTGAATCCAAGAGGGAGGAGGTCATGGGAACCTCTGATTTATTGCCACGTTGGACAGAAGTTGTGGGTAACCTGGGGACCTATTACTTGTGACTGGCATCTGCAGTGGGGGGCAGTCTTGCGGGACTGAGCCCCTACCCTGGGGGATCTGACACTGTCTCCAAGCAGAGAGTGTCATAATTGAGATAAATTGTAGGACACGCAGCTGTTGTGGTGGAGTTGGCTGATGTGGGAACCCCTCCCCCTGCCCCCCTCATTTGGTGACCAGAGTGTCCAAAGTGCTGTGGGCTTGGCAGTGATGTAAGAGTAAAGGAGGGCACAAGAGGAGGACTGGGTCGGGGTTTTGTTTGTTTGTTTGTTTGTTTACACACAGTGGCAGAGCCTATATTCCATTCAACTCTTGAACTCTCATTTTCCCCTACCTGGTGTATCATTAAAATTTAAATATTCCCATAGCTTTGAACTGAAAGAAAATAGGCATTATCAAAATAGATCAGGCCAAGAGCAAATGACAACTTAAATCAGAACGAAAACCATCTGAATAGTGGGGATATTTGCTGCCAACAGCATTATGGTGTTGGTATAATTTAATGATGCATTTAGATAAAAATCTATCTATTAGGACTTGGCAACCATGGACCAATTATTTAACTATAATGATTGTATAAACCCAAACATGCTAACCAACCACTGAAATCAGCATGGCTTTTTTCCCCCCTGGGGTCCTGTAATAACATAATTCTCCAGGAACAATGGAAAAGTCAGACCCAAAATAGATAAACCCCAAAGTAATTCATCAAGATCCCCTAAGCTAACTCAATAGCTAATACGCCTATGTGTATGTGTGCATGTATGTGCTGTTTCCAGAGTCCTGTACTAAGCACTTTGGGATAGAAGGAAATTAAAAGAATTCAAGTGTTTATATTCCAGTTACTCAACATTCATCATTTATTGTGCTTGGCAAAATCATTTATAAGAAGAAATTATCTTGGTACATGGAGTGAAAGAAATCTTATGTTCATTCAGCATTTACATATCAAGTTCCTACCATATGCCTGGTACTAAGGGAGTTGTCTTTTAACAGAAAAAAGCGAAATTCTTGCTGAAACGAAGAACCAGAGTCAGATTTAGGACATAGCAGTGACTAAGACACCGGAAAGGTGTTTCTTGTTCCCTGCTCCATTCAGAGCTGTGTTAATGAGTCACATTTAATCAATTTGTGATGGACTAGAAAGAAAATTTCCTTAAGTGGCAACCGGAAAAATATTCATCCTCCCCAAATTATCTACTGACTTTTAAATAGGTTGGGGAGAAAGGATGCCTGTTCATGTGGAGCCCACATTGGCACCTGGTGACCAGATTCTCATCACTTGCTGAGCAATGTTGAGTATAGGTGGACCCCGTTTTACGTGGCTGCCAAGTTTCTGAAAAGTGATGTGTAAATCCACTTTTTGGTGACAGGGTGTTTTTGTCAAATGACTATTCACTACCTTGTTAATCTTTGTGAACACTGCATTTTCTTTATCTGGTTTAAAGGAATGTACCCTATCAATGGCTTTCTACAGACTTTGTGACCTTCCTTTCATAAAACAACATCACATGATAGTGATATCTTGTTCTGATGATACTTTCATCCAGGAATCCTGAAGCTTTGGGATATACTTGCCTTGCATTCCTAAGAGACAATAAGAAGTTCACTGAGAAGGAGGTGAGAGAAAATCATTTTATATTTAATGAGATAATTCCAGTACCTAGAGTCAGTGATTCAGCTGTTTTGTTGGATAGAGAATCCACTGATTTTTTTAAAAAGTGAATTCCTACATATTAAAATAAAAATGATACAATAATTATTTGTTGCAGTTTGTTACTATATTTCTGAGACCAGAAGACCATATTTCCACCTAGCTTTCTCTTTGGTTGCATGTACTCCTGGATAATAAGACTTCCCTGTAAACAGCATTTGTCACAGTTTATGGAGCAATTTGGCTTTTGGAAGGATGCAGCTGAGATACAGCATACCAACTCCTGCCCTTCACACGTGGGCTTAAGGCCTCCATCTGCTTTTCCTGTCTATAATGGTTCTCGAATTGTTCCCAAACCGTGTTCTTTGCTGCTTTTAATATAATAACAAAGCACCTGGTTTCTTTTCTTCCATTTCTAATTTCAGATCTATTCATTCATTTATCCACTTAAAACTCATATGTATTTGTTGAATGAGTAAGCAAATACCTATTGAGTGTCTACTCTGAGCAAGGCATTGGGTATATAGATACAGTTGAGGATGAGATGTAAAACATGCCTTTAAGGAATTTACAATACGAAAAAAAGGTATATGGATATTCAGCTGTGGGCGTCAGCTATTGTTTCATGAAAGAGTTGTTATTTGAGCTGGACTTAAAAGGATGGGTGGTATTAAGAAACTGAGGGTGGATCTGAAATTTTGAGCACAGAGTCCAGCATGAGAGGCACAGTCCTAGGAAACAGTAAGGCTTGGGTGGAGGATGGTAAAACATACCATGAAAAAAAGAGTAGACAGGGAGAGGTTGGAAGTGTAGGGTGTGCTGGTTGGATCACAGGGAATCTGAAAGGCCAGTCTGAGGAATGTCTACGTCATTCTGTGGGTGAGAGGGATTTATGGGAAGTCAAGAAATGGAATGATGGGAACTGGGTGGAATGGAGATTAATCTGGTGATGGTGTAGAGTGGACCAGAAGAGTTTAGACAGTGAGACCAATAAAGGACACCAGGGAAGTAGTTGAGGTGAAAGATAAGGCTGAAGTTTAGCAAGGCAAAGATGATAAAAGGAAAGGAACCAAGGGGGCCAATATCAGGGAGGTTAGGAAGACACAGAGCATTGAGTGATTGCTGCTAGGATGAGAAAGAGGGTAGGGCCTGGGATGACACTGAGATTTTTCCAGGCCAACCACTGACCACAGCAACTTCTCTCCTTTTCCCTAACTCAAAAGGCCTTCTACCTTCCTCAGAAGACCACCTGTTAGAGCTGACAGAAGGATATGGAAAAAAAAAAAGATCATTCCCTTGGTTTGGACTTTTCCCTGCCTCCATTTTGTCCTATGTTCATTACCTAACACATGGGAGGTTTAAAAAAAAAAAAACGGTTTCATTTTCTGTCTTGAAGAACTTAGAATTAAGACAATAGGATAATATTAAAATATATCACCTATAGATAATACCCTTAATTAGTTTAAAACCACCATGTGTTATTTCTAACACATGCTCTACTAAATTATCTGTAACTTGTTTCTTTTCTTTTTTAAAATATTTATTTATTTTTTTAAAAAGATTTATTTGAGAGAGAGAAGTGGAGGAGGGGCAGAGGGAGAAGGAGAGAGAGTCTCAAGCAGACTCCGAACTAAGCCTGGAGGCCGACTCGAGGATCATCTCATGACCCTGAGATCATGACCTGAACCAAAACCAAGAGTCTGACACTCAATCAACTCCACTACAGGTGCCCCTTAATATTTATTTATTTAAGTAATCTCTACACCCAACGTGGGGCTCCAACTCGTAACCCTGAGATCAAGAGTCTCATGCTCCTCCAACTGACCCAACCAGGCACCCCTGTAACTTGTTTCTAATAACTAAACATTTATAGATTACTTTTTATCAAAAGACAGCAATGAGCCAAAGAAAAATATGTGAAGTGTTAGTCTTAACAGTTGCTACCCTTTCATTATCAGAGAAAATATACCCTTTAGATTCCAAAAGATTCCCCCATTTATGGGGGCACCTGGGTGGCTCAGTCGTTAAGCGTCTGCCTTCAGCTCAGGTCATGATCCCAGGGTCCTGGGATCGAGCCCCACATCGGGCTCCCTACTCTGCAGGAAGCCTACTTCTCCCTCTCCCACTCCCCCTGCTTGTGTTCCCTCTCTCGCTGTCTCTCTCTGTCAAATAAAATCTTTAAAAAAAAAAAAAATGAATTACTGAATATAAATAGACCAGTTGTTTAAAATGTATGTTAGGCTTGATCTCTATTGGGGAGCAAGGAAAAACAATTCAACAAAATAGCAGGAAGCCACCTGACAGATGGATTTATTACTGGATTTTAATGGCTTTTAGCCCAAAGATCTGAAATGTCTGCATCAGGTGATGAACATTCTTTTGTACTATAGGCCATGATTCAGAAGACAGGCTTGGTTTTCACAAAACATGTCCACACAAGGACTATCTTCATTAAGATGAAGACCACACCCTATTATCTGGTTTGTGGTTACCACTGTTTTCCTCATGGGTATATCTCTAGTACACAGACTCACTGAAAATCATGTCTTGTTGCCTGACATGCTCATTGATCAACATTCCAGTGATTATAACACTCATCCAAAAATTTTTTTAAAGATTTTATTTATTTATTCAGAGAGAGTGAGTGAGAGAGAGCACAAGAGAGGGGAGGGAGAGGGAAAAGCAGACTCCCCACTGAGCAGGGAGCCTGGCCTGGGGCTAGATCCCAGGACTCTGGGATCATGACCTGAGTAGAAGGTAGACCTTAACTGACTGAGCCACCCAGGTGCCCCTCATCTAAAAATTTTCAAACTATTCTTGTATCAGTGGTTCCCAACTTGTGTTTTGGGGCTCCTGTATTTTAGCCATTTGCCAGAATCAGATGTAAATCAGATAATTTGAATTCAGTAAAATTCACCCTTTTTTGTGCTCCATGAGTTTTGACAAGTGCATGTAGTTGTATAACCACCACATTCAAGATTTAGAACAGTTCCACCACATCCCCAAATTCCATTGTGCTCCATTGTAATTCACCCCCATCTCCAGCCCTGTCAACTACTAATCTGTTTTGTATTCCTATGGTTTCCCTTTTCCGGAATGTCATGTAATGGAATCATACAATTCATAGCCTATTGAGCCTGGCTTCTTTGACTATCATTTGAGATTAATCCATGTTGTATACATCATTAGTTTGCCTCTTTTTATTACTAAGTCATATTCCATTGTTTGGATACACAATTTTTATACATTTGTATGTTGACGGCCATTCAGATTGTGTCCCGTTTTTGTCAATTATGAATAAAGTTGCTTTAAGCATTATGTATTTATTTTGTATGAACATAAGTTTTTATTTTTTGTGGGCAAATACCTAGGGGTGGAATGTTGACCTAGATAAATATAGAGTTAATTTGTTAAGAAACTGACAAATTGTTTTAAAAATATTTGTACCATTTTGCATTTCCACCAGTCATGTATGAGAGTTCTTATTGTTCCACATCTTTGTCAGCTCTTAGTATTGTTTGTTTGTTTGATTTTAGTCTTTCTAATAAGTGTGGAGTGGTATTGCATTATGGCTTTAATCTGCATTTCTCTGTTGACTAAGATGTGGACCATCATTTCATGTGTTTATTTACCATTCATATATTTTCTTTGGTGAAGTGTCTATTCAAATATTTGCCCATTCTCAAATTGGGTTGTTTTCTTATTGAATTTTGATAATTCTCTATATAATCTGGGTATAAGTCCTATTAGAGAGAGGTGTTTTTGCAGATATTCTTTCATCCCAGTCTGTGGTTAAACTTGACATTTTCTTTACTTTCTTTTTTTTAAAGATTTTATTTATTTATTTGAGAGAGAGAGAGCATGAGTGGGAGGAGGGGCAGAGGGGAGAGAGAACCTCAAGCAGACTGTGGCTGAGTGAGGAGCCTGATGTGGGGCTCGATCTCACAACCCTGAGATCATGACCCGAGCCAAAATCAAGAGTTGGGCGGTTAGCCAACTGAGCCACCTAGGCGCCCCTGCTGTCTTTCATTTTACTTACATACAAGCATACGCTATATATATGAAGCATAACCATACATAATTGAATATGTTGTTGGTATTAGTATTTTAAAGATTTTATTTATTTATTTGACAGAGAGAGAGAGAGAGAGACAGCAAGAGAGGGAACACAAGCAGGGGGAGTGGCAGAGGGAGAAGCAGGCCTCCCGCTGAGCAGGGAGCCCGATGTGGGGCTTGATCCCAGGATCCTGGGATCATGACATGAGCCGAAGGATCCTGGGATCACGACTGAGCCACCTAGGCGCCCTGTTGGTATTAGTATTTTATTTATTTATTTATTTATTTATTTATTTTTTAAAGATTTTTATTTATTTTTCGACAGAGAGAGAGAGAGAGACAGTGAGAGAGGGAACACAAGCAGGGGGAGTGGGAGAGGGAGAAGCAGGCTTCCCTGCCGAGCAAGGAACCCGATGCGGGACTCGATCCCAGGACCCTGGGATCATGACCTGAGCCGAAGGCAGACGCTAAATGGCTGAGCCACCCAGGCGCCCCAGTATTAGTATTTTAAACAAACTCTTGTCTGTTAGATCAATTAGTAATAAGAAAAATAGAAGTTTTTATTTCACCTTCACTTATTCCTTTTTCAAGGTTCTTCCTTACTTTATATAGACCTGAATTTCTGACCTATATAATTTTCCTTTTCTCTAAAAAACTTCTTTTAACATTTCTTGAAAGGCAGATTTATTGGCAACTCATTCTCTCAATTTTTGTTTGAAAACGTCTGTATTTCTCACTGACCCCTTTTATTACCACTCTTATAGCAGAAATGATTGGCAGTAATGATAGCCAGTCATAATCTCTGTGATCCCATTTGAGATTTGTTCATTGGGCAGATCTCTTTTTTTCAGTAGCAGCATTAAATATTAAGCATGACATGTGTTATTTGTTGCAGTATTTAAGATTTATCCTCTAGGAAAGATGCACACACCGGGTGATTTGCTTTAGAACTATTAATTTCATCTTTTTTATCCACAAAAGAATACAAATCATTAATAATGTGGTGAGTGTTAATGGACTTTGGTATTATGGAGAGGATTTGACCAAGGAGTTCCAGAGTATTTGAAAGGAGAAGTGGGCAGTACATGTCGACTTACTACCTTGGCTCTGTGCACAATGTTCTGTATATATAGACTGAGAATGTATCATCTGTTAGAGTGGTCATGGTGGTGGCCTCCCAGTTCTACCCCCAAACTGTTCACCTTAACCTACTGCCCTTGTTAATGATGGTTTAGGAAGGAAATGTGACCCATTTGTGGCCAACTGTACATGAAGAAAGCCTATCTAGGGACTTTTGGGGAAGGCTTATTGCTTCTAAGGAGACAAGAGATAACCCTTTTCTCTTTCAGGATATTGTTTTGTCTGGATGTGATATGGACCTGCTGAAACACTACAGCCATGTGAGCAAAATCACCACAGTGAGGAGACGAGAATTGAAAACATCCTTGCTCCTCACAACAACATTGAGTGCTGGAAGAAATATCATGGAGCCACCCTATCTCTGGATTCCTTGTATGTTGAGATTATAAACTTCCTTATCATTTAACCCAATTTGAATTGGTATTTTCAGTTATTGGAGTTGAAAGCATCCTCACTAATACATAATAATAAATAATGGTATTCTCCAAACTTAGATACATAATAAGTAATGGTATTGTCTAAATATACATAGATACTATTGTGAATAATAAAATATAAATTCATTTTAAATGTTAATGAAGTCAAAGCATTCCTCTGGCATTGCCTAATTTTTTAATCAATTGGTTCCAAAAGTACAAATATCATCATGTGGAACTCTATAAAATATTTTGACCTTAAGAAGAGATATGCACATTTCAAAGGTTGAGAGTGATTCACTCAAATGTAAAGACTCAAATATAGCTCCCTCATTGTCAATACCACAAACACCCAAGACTTACAAGTATCAATTCTCAGAAGATGTTAGAATCTTTAAGATTAATTTTAGTAAAAATGGGCATACTTCAAATATTAATATCATAAAATTTTGGAGCTCAAAGAGGTCTTAGAGATCACCTAATGATAATGCAAATGACAAAATTGAGACCCAAATAAACTAAATATGTTATTGAATGTCTTTAATGGTAGAGTCAGGACTAAGATGTATGTTTTTGTTTGCTTGTTTTGCTATGGCTTTTGGGGAAATGTTCAAGATGCTTTTTGGGGCTCTTAATTATCCTAACTACTGAGGAGCTTGAAGGATTAGCAAACATTATGGACCAAGCATGTGCCTCTAAAATCCTGTGCAAGTTTTAGCAATTCTCAATGATGAACTTCAGGAGAAAAACCCTGCTCTTGATGATTTTACCATCCATTCATTTCTCTTGGGAGTAAGAAGTAAGCTCAGCCATTCTACATACTAAGAAGATACTTGAAAGGGCAGGATAATTAGTGTGGCATAAAATCAAATGTATTTTATAAGGTAATTTTTTTGCTATGTACTTTATGTTTATCAGATTATGCTCATTTCTTCTATATTAAATAAAGCAGCCACAGCAGGAAGAGTACCTGAAATGGGGTACTAACAGTTAAAAGAAAATGTTATCATTTCTGATTATCTCAAATCTTCCACCTCTTTGGCCTATAGAGCACTTAATTAAAATTTTAAATGACCAAAAAATGATAAAGATATAGTTATCCAATGCTAAACATCACTGATCATCAGGGAAATACAAATCAAACCTACAATGAGATATGACCTCACACAGAATAGCTAAAATCAACAACACAAGAAACAACAGGTGTTGGCAAGGATGTGGAGAAAGGGGAATCCCTCATGAACTCTTGCTGGGAATGCAAACCGGTGCAACCACTCTGGAAAACAGTATAGAGTTTCCTCAAAAAGTTAAAAATAGAGCTACCTTATGATCCAGCAATTGCACTACTAGGTATTACCCAATGAATACAAAAACATTAATTCAAAGGGATACATGTACCCCCACGTTTATAGCAGCATTATCTACAATAGCCAAATTATGGAAATAGCTCAAGTGTCTATTGACTGATGAATGAATAACGACGGTGTCACACACACACACACACACACTCACACACACACAGAGGAATATTATTCAGCTACAAAAAAGAATGAAATCTTGCCATTTACAATGACATGGATGGAGCTAGAGATTATAATGCTAAGCGAAATTAGTCAGTCAGAGAAAGACAAATACCATATGATTTCACTCATATGTGGAATTTAGAAACAAAACAAGTGAGCAAAGGGAAAAAAAGAGGGAGAGAGAGGGAGGCAAACCAAGAAACAGACTCTTAACTACAGAGAACAAACTGGTGGTGACCTTCGGGGAGGTGGGGGGTGGGGGGTGAAATAGCAGACGGGGATTAAGGAGGGCACTTTTCGTGATGAGCACGGGGTGTTGTATGAAGTGTTGAATCACTATATTGCACACCCGAAACTAATATGACACTATATATTAACTGGAATTTAAATAAAAAGAGGAAAAAAGAATTATCTTCATTAAAAAAAGAATCCAATAATCCTCCTCTTTCCCCAGGACTAACAAGAAGCAACTTACACTTCACTATAATTTTTTTATAATAATCCCACATAACTTGGAAGAGTATCACAAATAAGGTTCGGGTCATCAATAATAATACATTACCATAATTGAAGCAACATTTTAATAGGTAATTTTGGAGGGAAGTAGACAATCTAAATCCAAAACCTGGAAAAACAAACCTAGACTGAGCAGAAATATCTGAGTTGATTGCAGTCATATTGACTTAACTATATATAGAACCTCACACCACTGTTCCCTGTTTTCTTAGCAATAACTTGTGGCTAGAGAGCAATGCTCTTGGCAAAGGAAAAACACAAAAGGGGACTCTTCCTTTAAAGGGATAAAAATGCAGCAGGTATGTGACATTTGGGTTTCCATTTTTGGTGTGTCTGAGTTAACTCGGGCATCTGAGAAAAGGCTGGGAGAGTTAAGTTATTTATATAAACCTTAACTTACTTGATCAGACCATGAGGATTTTTTAGGTTAGGAGAGAGATACAAATGGGTGACTGATGAAAGACAGGAGAGTTTCCTCTGATGCTCTAACAAATGGGGTTAGGAGTAGGGTAGCATGGGAGGGAATTTCCATTAGTTCAAGATCTGATAAATCAACGGGGATTTTACCACAAAAGCTGGGAAGGGATTTTGAAATATAAAGTTAATTTCGTCAGATCTTACATGACCGAAAAGCCTCACAGCAATCATCTCCTTGTGCTCTCAGAAAGTTCTTGCAACCCATCAGAGTGCCAGCTTATTAAAGTCCGTGCACTCCCACCCCAGAATACCATCAGGCTTGTTCTAGGGCTCAGGAAATGCATGGGAAAAATGTAAGCCATCATTGGCTATTTTGCAAAATCTGCATAGTGTTAAGCTTGACAATAAAGCTAACAAGTTTAGGCTTCTTATAACACCTTGGGCAGGAGGCCTTATACAGGTAGCCACAGATTCCCCTCCCCATGTAGAGATGGAGACTGTTCCGTTCCTGGACATCAGTGCCCAGTTAGAGAACGAAGAATACAAATCAGAAAAGCTAGTCTTACCCCATAGGCAAGATTGGCTGGAATGATTTGGTATCAACAGAACTTCAAGGGCCAACTGCAAATTTAATGCCTTTGGACACCATCCTGGCTGGGCTGGTTAATGAAACGGAGGGGCCAACTTTACCTCCTTCCCCATGTAGGACATTGTCCTTTGTACCTCCTCTGCACCTGCCCACACTTTCTCTGTACCTCTACCACTTGAATGCAGCTGTTGGTTTTCTTAAAGTCCTTGGAGAAATGGGCTGGGTTTTATCTTTTTACTCTGTTCCCAACACCAAACACAGTGCTTATAGTATAATAGAGATTCAGTAAGTTTCCTCTTTCCCGAGCTCCTGATTAGTATTCCCAACCAGTACCGTCTGCCTCCATGGATATCCTGCTGGTACTTAATGTCCACATGCTAAGAACCAGATCTGTCACGCTTCCCCCATCCCCTCTCCTAGGCCATGTCTCTAGTGCTGTATTCATCTTTGCATCTACAGCGCCTGGTCTGTATCCAGATCACTGTAGTATTCAGAAAATATTCCTTCCAAGGGGAATGAGAAGTAAGGAAAAAGAGAACAGAAAAGAAGTATGAGGAAGAAAAGAAGTAAAATGAAGAAGGGAGTCACAAAGGTAACAAAGAAGGAAAGAGGAGAAACGAAGAGAGAAGAGGAAGATGGTGCATAGGAAGGTGAGAAGGATAATTTAGACTGGTTTTCCCTTAATCAGGAGGGATAGAATGCATCTAGAGCCCTCAATAGAAGAGCTAGAACACTTTTCCAGTTTCTTCCACTTCCCTTCCATCACTTTCTTAACTGCTTCCAATTTGAGTTAGACTCTCGATGTTTTCTTTTTTTTTTTTTTAAAGATTTTATTTATTTATTTGAGAGAGAGAATGAGAGAGAGCACATGAGAGGGGGGAGGGTCAGAGGGAGAAGCAGACTCCCCGCCGAGCAGGGAGCCCGATGCGGGACTCGATCCAGGGACTCCAGGATCATGACCTGAGCCGAAGGCAGTCGCCCAACCAACTCAGCCACCCAGGCGCCTGACTCTCGATGTTTTCTGAGTGTGATGAGAGAAGGGACTTGTGGGCATGTTTCCACCTTCTCAGCCATTCCTGCATGCACAGATAATATCAGCAGCTGGGCTCTTTTCCACTATGGAGCCTGATAATAGTTGGTGAAAATAAAGTGTGATCAGACTCCTCATTCCTAACCTCAGAGTTCTTAAGATGAGGCTCTGAAATGAAGGTCTGGGGTTAGGTTTCATTTGTTTTTCCCATGGGGAATGACTCCCTATTTTGCCTTAGGTAGGTAAAGGGACAAGATCTTGCTTGCTCTTCTGGTCCTGGAGTTTTTACAGTTTTGTAACTTATTGTATGTTTCTTTTTTGGGTTCTATTGCCAGCTTAGTCTAGGTCTGATGCTCTAATCCCTTTGAGTGATGACATGTCATAACTAACCCCAAGACATTTTCAGGTAAAGGCAGGATGCAGGCACTCCTTGATTTTATTTGTGGGAGGTACATTCTAGCCCACAGAGAAATGTGTAAGAAATATTCTGTCATTGTAAGGGGCTTGGTAAAATCATGCTGACATCTGGTAGTTGTGAAGGGTGTTTAGATAGATGAAAAGAGCATTTTCCAAAGAAATTATCTTTTTTTCAGCACTTGTTCCAAAAAGAGGTTTAAAGGACTCCTGTGATTTTTTTTTAAACCAGCAAAAGCACCTGCTATTCCTAAGGCAGCCGTCCTTACGTGCTGAGTCTCAATCTTTACGCCCCAGATTCCTGGCATCCCTGGGAGAGGTTTTTCTATTGGAATGGAGAATTTTACTGAAATATAAATGGGCAAGAGTTTGTGAACTAACTCCCTCAGTCAGCACATGAGACACGATGTGAAAACCAACAGCAGGAGGTCCCTTCCTGCCGAAAGTTCTGGCCCAGAGACTTGAAGGATATTCTTTTTTGCAATCTTTTAAACAAAACAGTACAAGTCCTCATAAAAATAAATTATTTACATGATACAAACTCTATTAAGAGATTTCTGTAGATTTCTAATATGAATGAATATTAAAAATAATTTAGCTTGTTGCCTTCAGGCGTGGTGCTCACGAGGCAATTAGGCAACAGTGTAGGTTAGGGCTCAGTAAACCCCGTACAACGCACAGATTGTCCAAAAAAATTGGAGTTCAGGGGTAAGAATCCTTTTCACGTAAGAACATCAACACAGTTCATTTTTAGATGAGTCGGATATTCCACCAATCATTAACGGCATGGATGAACCCCACATTCCATTAACAATGTTTAGATTTGTGCAGCTCTATTTACCTGAACGCATCTGAGAACCTCACACTTCTGAAGGCACCTAACAGCATTCGGCAGAGGACAGACGTGGCCTCAGAGGTGGGAGCCTGTTGGTATCTCAGAGACCTTCTCAGCCACACCTGAACTTCAAGATCATGGTTTATCATTGGGTAAGAATATTTTCAGAAAAGAAGGATAAGTCTATATATATTTGCTATTTTAAAATAATATTTAGATCTGGTGGACAGAAATCTCTAACAATAAAGATGGGTGATAGAGGAAGAAAACATAATTTAGGATACTTTGAGAGCTCCTGTAACCTTCATGCAAGAGTGTGATATAGGAGAAAACCTGAACTAATGAATGAAATGTTCACTTTTAGCTTCGCAGTAACTCACACTCAGGTGACATACTGCTTTGTTGTAGCTAGCTGTTGAAGGCACTATTTTATTGAATAAGCAACTATCATCATGTTTGTAGGTATACAACATGATATTAAAGTGTTTAATAATGGGTATCTATATACAATGGAATATTATTCTGCCATAAAACAGAATGAAATCTTGCCATTTGCAATGACGTGGTTGGAGCTAGAGTGTATTATGCTAAGCGAAATAAGTCAGTCAGAGAAGGACAAATACCATATGATTTCACTCATATGTGGAATTTAAGGAACAAAACAGATGAAAATGGAAAAAAAAGAGAGAGGCAAACCATAAAACAGACTCTTAACTATAGAGAACAAACTGAGGGTTGCTGGATGGGAGGTGGGTGGGGGATGGGCTAAATGGGTGATGGGGATTAAGGAGGGCACTTGGGTGGCTGAACGTAAGTGATGAATCACTAAGTCCTGCTCCTGAAACTAATATTACACTATATGTTAACTAACTGGAATTAATTGATTAATTAATTAATTTAGTAAAGATTTATTTATTTATTTTAGAGAGCAAGTAAGCAAGGGGAGCGGCAGACGGAGAGGGAGAGAAGCAGAGAAGTCTGCTTCTCTCCCTCTCCCTCTGCCCAACACAGGGCTCAATCTCATGACCCTGAGACCTTGACATGAGCCGAAATCAAGAGTCAGATGCTCAACCTACTGAGCCACCCAGGCACCCCATTAACTGGAATTTAAATAAAAACCTGAAACACCAAAAAAAGAAAGAAAGAAAACCAATGGTTTTATTTTCTTACAGTTGTAAACAATTTCTCATGATCTTGTTGTTTTAATATTTTCCATGAAGAAAAATTTCATTAAGCCTAAGATCATTAGATATCAATCTAATCATTTCCAATGTTTTGGTTTAGTAAAATTAGTATTATGAGACCACACTAGCAGGAATTTCTATATAATCTGGCTTAAAATGTTGGTAAACCCATCCTGCCTCATGACAACTTTGAGCTGCCTTTGATGTTATTCTTGACTTTGGATTTCATTAGTTCTATTTATGGATTGCATTTATATGACATGTTTTTTTTGGTTGTCTCTGAACACATCTGAGTGTATCTGCTTTCTCTTCTTCTAATATATAATCAACACTCCAGTATGTTGTTTTCAATGACTAAAAAGTGGGTTTATCTCTAATCCAGTGCTCATAACCACACATCCAACAAAGTTCACTCTACGACCAAAATGCAATCATTAGATTTTCCCTGTTAGTCCTGAGTACTTACCAGAAGCCACCATTACGTGCTTCTTTGTGAACGAAGGCAGGTGGGAATAGTTACCTTCCTTTTCTGTCATGATATTAGTTATTTCCGAGGTGCTGCCCTGAGGAATGCAGGGGGAGGAGTGGAGGAAAAATCTGCTGTCCAGACCCTCTCCAGGTTGAATATGGCCAATATTCACATATTAAGGTATATGAAGCTTTTTGAGATGACTGTGCCCGGAGTAAGAACTTGCACATCCTGTCTTGAGTCTTGTGTTGATTCAGAGCATGACTCAGTGATCCTCAGTGTGGGGGCTAAGGGTTGATGGCCCATGGCAAGTCCTCCCTGAAACATTATAATAGAATCTTTCACTGGAATATTGGCGCATCTTCTAACTGCCAAAGACAAATGCAAGGTAGGCTATCTCTGAAATTTCAGGCTATCTCTGAAATTTCAGGCCTGGAAAGCAACTCTTTTTTGCCTAGTACTTGGCAATAAATCCTTAACTTGATGTTACTTAACTTAAACCACTGGCTAATGACATAAAAAGAAATTTACATCGTCTCTGGGAAATAGCTATAGTTATAAAGAAGACAAAATCAATCAGCAATGGGAAAGAATAATCATTATAGAAACTGTATGAAGCTAAAAATAAATTTTAAAATCCACTCTACTGTAATGGTGGATACATGACATTATACATTTGTCAAAACCCATAGAATGCACATCACAAAGAATGAGTTCTAATGTGAACTATGCACTTTAGTTAAGAATAATGTATCAATATTGGCTTATAATTATAACAAATGTATCACGCTAATGATGCAAGATGCCAGTAATAGAAGAAACTGTGATTGGTGGGGAGAGAAGGAGAGAAAGGGGATATATGGCAACTCTATACTTCCTGCTCCATTTTTCTGTAAACCTAAAAGTGTTCTAAAAAATAGTCTATTAATAAACAGTTTTTCAAATTCAATAAGTATATATAATACAGCTAGTATGTAGAAATGCTTGTTGCTACCTCAAAACTTCTGAATTTGAAAAAAGAATAATCTTGAAACATGAAGGGAAAGTAATTGATTCATGGGCTGCTTGTCTTTTGTTCTCATTGCTTTAAAAAAAATAACACACATACAGAAAGGTGCACAATTATAATAATACAGCTTAATGAATAATCACGAAGTGAACATACCCTCATAAACACCATCTAGGGCAACAAATAGAACATCACCAGCCCTCAGAAACTCCCCTTTTCAGGAAATTTTAGTACCATAAATTAATTTTGTGTGTTTTTGAAATCATTAAAATGGAATTATATGATATGTAATATTTTGTGTATGACTTCTTTTGCTCAACATTATGTTTATAAGATTCATCCATATTGTCATGTGTAATACTGTGCAGCTTTCCATTGTATGAATGTACTATGTGTTATTTATATGTCAACATTTGAATTGTTTCAGACTTTGACTATTATGAAAAATGCTGCTACTTTTCTTATACATGTCTTTTGTTGAACATGTGCACAAAATTCCTGCTGAAACTATACCTCAGAGTGTACTCACTAGGTTATAGGGTATGTACACATTTAACTTTAGTAACTAATGCCAGATATTCCACAGGAGTTTACACTCCCACTAGCAGTGTGTAAGAGACTCCACACCAACACTCAGTATGGTCAGTCTTTTTCATTTTTGCTATTTTGGTGGGTCTAGTATTATCTCATTGTGGCTTTGTTTTTAATTTCCCTGATTAGTAAGGAGGTTTCCTACCTTTTCGTGTATTTATTGGCCATTTGGGTAGACCCTTTGGTGAAGTGCCTGTTCAAGTTTCATGACCATTTTTAAATTAGGATTGTTTGTCTTTTTCTTATTTATTTCCTTGATATTATCAGTTATATATTTTGTAAATAACTTCTCCCAATCTGTGGCATGTTCCAATCTTATTAAATTTTTTTTTTATAAACAGAACACTTAATTGTTTCCTTAGTGATCAGTGTGTTTTATTTCATATCTAAGTAAACCTTTCCATTTCCCAAGTTCATGAAGATATCCTTTTTTATAAGTCTTTTATTTTTATTTTTTTATTTCTGTTTTTTAAAATTTTTTATTGTTATGTTAATTTTATAAGTCTTTTAAATTATTATTTTTAACCTTTCACATTTGGATCTAAATCCTCTTGGAACTGATTTTTGTGAATGGTATGAGTTAGGGGTCAAACTTAGTTTAGTTTTTTGGTTTTTTTTTTAAGATTTTATTCATTTATTTGAGAGAGAGAGAGAGACAGAGATAGCCAGAGAGAGCTTGAGTGGGAGAAGGAGGAGAGGGAGATGCAGGCTCCCCACTGAGCAGGGAGCCCGAGGTGGGGCTCCATCCCAGGACCCCAGGATCATGACCTGAGCCAAAGGCAGATGCTTAACTGACTGAGCCATCTGGGTGCCCCAGTGCTATCTTTTTCATAGGTCAAGTCTCTACTTCTACATGGGTATTTTTTGGACTCTGCTTCACTGTTATTCATCTCTCCTTGCTCCAATTCCACACTGTCTAGATACCAAGATATCTTGATATCAATAAGATATCAACAACTTGTTCTCTTGTTTTTGTTCCTCTTTGTTTTTCTTTTCTTACTGCATCTTGGCTGTTCTTGGGCCTTTGCATTTCCAGTTAAACTTCACAATGAACCTGTCAAACACACACGTATACACAAACATCTGCCAAGAATTTGTAAAAAATGAAATTGCAGGGCGCCTTCGGTGGCTCAGTTGTTAAGCATCTGCCTTCGGCTCAGGTCATGATCCCAGGGTCCTGGGATCGAGCCCGACATCGGGCTCCGGGCTCCGTAGGAAGCCTGCTTCTCCCTCTCCCACTCCCTCGTTTGTGTTCCCTCTCTCGCTATGTCTCTCTCTGTCAAATAAATAAATAAAAAATCTTTAAGAAATAAAAAAATAAAATAAATAAAAAATGAAATTGCACAAAATCCATATACCAATTTGAGGGAACTCAATATCTTTAAAATGTAGTCTTCCAATTCAGGAGCCCTTGTCTACATCTCCATTTATTAAGGTCTATGAGTTCTTAGAATAATGTTATATAGCTGTATGTATTTTATAGTTTACATGCTTTATAAACATACAGTTAATATGTTTTAATGTTTATAGTTTATATGCTTATGTTTTATAAACACAGTTTATATGTTCCACAATTTTATAGTTTATACATTTCATAGTTTTCTGTGTAGAGTTTTTATGTCTTTCCTAGGTATTAATGCTATTCAAAATAATGTTTTTTAAAATTTCACTTTCTATTATAAGTTTAACAGATTTTTTACCATTTTGACCTTATGTAGTAATCTTACTATATTCTCATATTATTTAGAATAATTTACTAGATTCTTTTGGATTTTCTGTATACTCAGTCGTATCATCTGCAAATAGTTTTGTTTTTTCCTTTCCAGTCCCTCTATATTTTCTTTCTTTTTTTGCTTTATACTTTGTAATAAGAATTACATCATCATTCAGAACGATGAATAGAAATGATAATAGTGAGCCTTCTTGCTATTCTCGATTTTAAAGGAAAAGTCTTCAACATTTCACCATTATATTTATCATAGTTTTTAAATTAAATATTTTATTAGATAAGTTTTTAAAAATTACTAATTTGCTTTTACTTAGCATGAAATAATGTTGAACTTTATCAAAATGCTTTTTATTAACCATCTATTTAGATGGTCATATGATTTTTTTTTTTTTTTTGGCCAATATGGTGAAGTATGTTGATTATCAAGTGCTGAAATAGCATTGTACTCCTGTAATAAACCCATTTTGGTTATTCTTCGTATACATTTAATGATTTGATTTGTTTGTTTAGGAATAAAAAATATTAAGATTCTAATTCCTGAAGCTGAAGGTTGATAGAGTGTAGAAAAAGATTTTGTGGACTAAAGGACTTGTTTGTGGCATATTCAGCAATATCAGGGCACACATAGCTACAATAAGAAAGAGTTTTCCAGGAAATTCTTCCAAGAGGATTCTAAATTTACCCTGTTTAAGACTAAGGCTAACCATCAAGCTTTTATTATAAATCCAACTGTGGTCTGGGTACAGAAGCCTTAGGAAGAGAGATTGTTACTCTTAATTTTTGTTAGGGTTTCAGATTCACTTCACAGCAATAAATCCAGCCCTTGAGATAAGCAATTAATAAAAATACAAATAATGAAATTTATTATGGTGATGGTCCTTTAATGTGAAGCATTACTTGCAAAAATAAAACTTGACTCAAACAGAAGCATTCATCCAGGTCTTCAGCAGTATGAAGTATCTGGAGAATCCTAGACTTGGGTCTCAGAATTCATGCCATGTTCTTTGAGCCATTTTATCTGTGTCTGGATAATGAGATTTCCAAATCCTTTTCTTCTATGCCCCTGAATTAACATGGAAGACTTAGTAAGAGCGTCTTAATGGAAGAAGTAACACTGAGCCACACCGTAAGAGGAGGGCTGCCCAAGGCTATTCACCAGATTGGCGTCCTGCAGTCCTCGTTAATCAGTCCTGCCAGTCAACACCTAGAAATGTGCTAGATTCACCTACTTATCAAGAACAAGCAATCAATAAATTACTCTGAGTCTCAGAGGATTTCTGAGAAGAAGATGAGTCAAAATTTAGTCATTTGTGTTTTCCAAAGTTTGAGCAGCTACCTTGAACAGCACTGTTTCTCTTCTTGGGGATGACTAGTATAGAGCATGGGCTAAAGCAGGATGCGTTTCCTCTATGTTTCCCAGTTCTTCTTACTCTCACTCTTTAGGACATCCTTGTATACAGTGACTCTACGAAATACAGATGTTACTTATCCATTCATAGCATGTAGCACAAGTAACAGAAGTAGCATAACCAAGATTACAGCTTTTAAAAAAATTCTGTATTCTTAAGACATTGTTCCTCTAATATAAGAGGGGGTTAGGTGATGAATAGTGCGGTTCTCCATAGATATTTTAGTAAAGTCTTAAGGGTGCCCTAAAACCCAGGACTCTATAGCTTCAGACAATGAGATGCTGGCAATAGCAGACCATGGACTTCTGCAAGGGGTCAAGCATGGGGATGACATGGGCTCTTTGGAAACAGAATGAAATAAAGCCATATTTCATCTTGTTATATGAACTAAAAGCAATAATACTAGCAAGAAACGTCACCAAAGTCTTTACCCAAAAAAATCCCAAAACTTCTATAAAACAAATATTTGTTGAATGTTGAATAACACTTAAATCAGTTTACTGATGTTTCTTCTTAATATTCATTTGCTACCTATTCATTTGTTATCTGTTGTCCATTAGCAGACACAAGAGTGTTAAGAAGAGTGCATAGAAAATATTGTAATTAGAAGCATCTGATAACTTATTTTAATTTTTTTCTGCAAATTTAGAAAAGATCACCCTAATTTCAATTTTACCTGTAAAACACCTTTAACTAGCTCATAGAACACCATTGTTCTATTGGAGCACAATCTGAGAAAATTTGGCTAAATGAAAGAGATGAGAAAAGTTCTCTGATCAAGCAGCTCTCTTGTCTTGCCCCTGACACTTGTCTCCATCCTCAGCTTTAAGGTTATCACCACCAGCATCATTACCTTCACCACCATTATGTGGAGAGTTACTATCTGGCAAGTTCCATATTAAACACTTTATCTGCATCATTATATTTCATAGAGTAGATATTATTACCCCATTTGTTGATAAATTATTTGAGAGACAGAGAGAGCGCTGGGGGAGGGGCAAAGGGAGAAGGAGAGAATCTCAAGCAGACTCCGAGCTGAGCACAGAGCCCAGGACAGGGCTCAGTCTCACGAGCCTGAGATCATGACCTGAGCTGAAATCAAGAGTCAGACACTCAAACACTTGAGCCACCCAGGTGCCCCTGTTTACCAGTTTATTAAAGGGTATGATAAAGGATACAGATGAACAGCCAGATGAAAAGATGCATAGGGTGAGACCTGGGAGGGTCCTAAGAACAGGAGTTTCTGTCCCTGTGGAGTTGGGATGTGTCATTCTCCTGGTACATGAATGTGTTCACCAACCTGGAATCTCTCAAAGCCCATACCATTGGGATTTTATGGAGGCTTCCTCACATCGACATGATCAATTATTAACTCTGCTTCTAGCCCCTCTCCCCTCTCTAGAGAAGTGGTTGGGAAGGGGTGGTGTCTGAAAATTCCAAACTTCTAATCATGGTTTGGTCTTTCTGGTAACCAGCCCCCATCGATAATTCAAAGGGCACAGTGAAAATTCTGCCTGCTGTTAATATTCCCCCATCCCTTGCTCTATTAGGCTGCTACACTGTGACTTTATCTTATCACTTTGGGATTTTCACCTTTTGAGTTACTGATTAAATAATTAATCATTTATCCATTCAGAACACACTTATTGAGCACCTATGGTAAGCAACACACTTTAATAAAAGCAAGGATATGAGTTCCAGTAGATGACAGTAAAATTAAGCAGAGTAACCAGGAGGGTGACCCGCAATGGCAAGTGACAGGTAGTGAGAGTTAGCCTGAAGCCCAGGGCTTGGGAGACTGGGACTCCGATGATATGGGAGGGCTGCTAAGAGGAAGGGAAGGTCAGTGAAGAAAAAAAATCCTCCATATAACAAATTTCTCCAGGGCTCATTCTGATTGAATCTATGTGATAAATACTGAAGTGTCCAATTTGTCTTCGTAAATTCCTGAAAAATATGTTTACTTTTCCATTTTTAGCACCTAACACATCTTCCATAGTGTCAGTTCAATGATTGTTTCTACAGGGAATTTTATCTGTAACTTTAATTTTCTGTGAACTGAGTAATGGTGGGAACTGGTCATTTCAGGTATACCAAAATGTACCCAAACTGGAATTAGAGAAACTCAGAGCTTGGAAAGATTACTCTTCTTTCTATAATTCATAGATGAGAAAACTGAGACCATAGAATTTTAACTGGATCTGCCAAAGTCCCATAGCACGTTAGTTGTTGGGAGTAGGGTCGGTAAAGTACTCAGCGGCTCTGATTCAGTCCTATCCCCTGCTGCAGCCCTATTCCCAGCAGAATGAATGAATCAGAGAAAAACAGTTGTAAACATCAGTGTGTATCATTTGTATTCACCCAAAGTTGTAGTCAAACAAAAATCCCAAATGACTTTCCCATTTTCCCCAATTTAAACTGACAGCCCATGATTATGTCATGTGCAAGCAACCCCACCTTCACAGTTTGTGACCACAGCCCATATCATCCCCAATTCACTGCACACAATAATGAAACTCAACGATGAAAAGGTTTGGAATGCTAAAGAAAATTGAAGTAAGGTCTGTGGCTTTACAGCCTTACTCATTTAAAATTTTACCTGCTGTAAAATGTGGCTTATCTAATTTACAAGATACAATCAGTTTTACCCTGATTCTTATAACACTGCATCAGTCTTAAGAAAGTAGAGGTATATCGATAATGCATGTTTACATCTTTATTAATCATAAAATCTTAAACTTCCATATCCTTTTTTTTTTTTTCAGTTGTATGAAAGGCCTTAAAGAACATGAGGTATGCATTTCTTGTTAAGCAAGAAATCATGATTTTCTCCGAATATAGCCCCAGTTAATGTGCCCAGGTTTCGTGGTGTTTGATCTGCATTTGGACCTCAAAACCCAGGTTAAATTTGCAGAATAACTTGTAGTATGACATAACCAAGCCTAGTAATCAGTAATCTGTTATAAAAAATGTTATTTTAAAACAAGAGTTTTATTCTCCTTAAGGGCAAGAAACATATGGGAAAGATGTCTTCCTCCCTCCTTTTCCCTCTCATTCTTTCTTCTCCTACAGAATTCTTGGCACTGAATTTTGAACTCTTGAGGACGGGTTCATTTATGGATGCAATGATCCAGGAAAGCTTCCTATAATCTTAGCTTGAGCAGTTATTGATGGGTTTATAAAGCTTGCCTTCAGAGCTGCAAATGTTCAATTTTAGCTTTTTAGTACAGACCTATGGTGGTTCAATTTATGATCGCTCAACTCTACCATGGTGCAAAAGCGACATGCATTCAGTAGAAACCATAAACATAGAAAATCTGAAACTTAAAATTTTGAATTCTGATTGCTACTAAGCAGTGATGGGGAGCCCAGCTCCCAGTCAGCCATGCAGTAACAAGGGTAAACAACCCATACACTTAAAACTATTCTGTACCCATACAAACCATTCTGTCTTTCCCTTTCAGTATTCAATAAATTAGATGAGATATCCAACGCTTTATTATGAAGTAAATGATTTTGCCCAACTGTAGGCTAATGTAAGTGTTCTGAGCACATTTAAGGCAGGCTAAGCTAAGCTAGGATGTTTGGTAAGTTAGGTGTATTAAATGCATTTTGACTTAACGATATTTTCACTTTACAATGGGTTTATCAGGATGTAACTCCATCATAAGTAGAGGGAGATTTATACTCTCATTAGTCCACAGAATTCTAAGCTGTAGTCTTTTAAACCTATAATAATATGCTATTTTGACTCCCTAAAATCAAGTCATTTCAGGTACTGGTTCGCTGCATCTATTGTTTGATATCTGTGAATTTCTTTTTCTGAAATGAATTCTCTTCCTAGAGTTTATTTTGGGAAATTAATCCATTCTCGGCACAGAAGAATTCTATTTAGGTTGAGGGAATCAGCAAGTCTGATTCTTTCAAACTATAAAAATGGAAATAGTCAGAGCAGATTATATTGGTGGGTAAAATTGGTTTGATGAGGATTGATTCATCCTGAAAATTAGTGACTGAAAATAAATTGTTATCCCTACAGACAATTATTGGAATGAAACAAAGTCAGCTTCACATACCTGCAAAACCTAAGGGAAACAGCTCTGAGTGAAGATAATATGTACTGGTGAGGCTGCTTTTTTAAAAAAGAGGAACATCTTGCCAAAGATTCAAACTCTTTCCTTTTGGGGCAGCTTAATTGCACAAGCTTTATGTTAAAGATTTGGCAGCTTTACAGAAATCTTAAACTTGTACGTGCAGGTTTAAAATACCCTATTTCAATGGCCCAGAGTTAGGCTAGGAAAGCATTTCAGATAATGGCAACCTGTAGTAATGCCTTTTTTTTTTTTTTTTAAACCTATGGGTAGCTTATAATTTATAGTTTCGTAGGAATTTGCTTAACAAATGTGGACGTGATTAGTTGCCTGCCTTCCAAAACCCAAACCTGTGTTCTTTGGTATCATGGTATGCTATCTGCCCAATGACAGGCTTTCAAAAGTTTGAGAAGACCATGTTTGCTGATGAGTGTTATCCCTGCCTTTGGTGTGAATTCCACTCACAGTAGATCTTTGGTAACATAGAAGTTGAGTTTTCAACATCCAGCATTCATAGAAAGGCATAGATTCACAAGTTATGACACAGTGTAAGGAAGAGAATAAGCAGTGCAGTGGAGGTAGACTAAACCTTTATTCCCATGCACTGTGGAGTACTGGAAAACAACTGAGTGACCTTCTCTTGACTTAAAAAAAAAAGATAAAATTTGTAAATGGCTCTAAGAAAAGGATAATTTGACTTACTCATGATGTCACATTGAAAAGTGAAAAATAACTGAGATGATGTACTTTGATAGCTGCTATAATAATAACCAGAGGGGCACGTAAGGGGAAATTTTGGGAGGTGGGAGGTTTGGGAATAGTTTGAGTTAAAGGTGTGCATTGTTGAAGGAAAAGTATTATCTGTCTTAATTTCGTGTTAACGAAGTTTAAATAGCTGGGTGAAGTCTTGGAGGACCAGGTCAGGGTGAATGTAGCTGTATTCTATGCTTCTTTTCCAAGATCTTATCCATGGGAAACACATATTTTCACTGTAAAAAATGGTGATATCATTTGTCAGTCGAGGGTCACCAGCATCATCATTAAGTTTCGCACATTATTTTTGGTGGCCAGAGATGTGTGACAGAGTGGAGAGCTGGGTAATGTTGATGTCACTGACAAGTTAGGCATGGTGTGGGGGACATGGGCGTGAGGCAGTCTTGGAGGTGCAGGAGACAAGATCAAGGAAAAGATGGCTTTGCTCAAGCCACCTGCCCCATCTTTGCTAATGCCTCTCCAATGGATCCTCCCTGGGGATTCAGATCTCTTGGTCAGGGGCTCTGCATTCATGGGGTTTGGTACTGCTCATAAGGCCCATGATGAAAATCTAAGACATTTTTATGTTGCCTTTGGGAGTGGTGGGAAAGAGATGAAGTTTCAATCTTTTTTTTTTTTAAAGATTTTATTTATTTATTTGACAGAGAGACACAGTGAGAGAGGAAACACAAGCAGGGGGAGTGGGAGAGGGAGAAACAGGCTTCCCGTGGAGCAGGGAGCCCGATGCGGGGCTTGATCCCAGGACCCTGGGATCATGACCTGAGCCGAAGGCAGACGCCTAATGACTGAGCCAACCAGGCACCCATGAAGTTTCAATCTTGCTATCAGATCCTGAACCGGACCAGAAAATTCCTGGTTATAGGCTGATTCACAGATTTTCTCTACTACTATACTTATCATCAAAGTTTGCCAAGGGGTTAGAAGAACATATGAAAAAAGATCAATAGCGTCCTAGAACATGGTAGAATGGTCTCTTCACTCCTTATTTTCCTGGTACCATGAAACATTCTTGCTTCTCCATCTAAAAAATATCACCAAGAAGAAAGCTTTTATACTCTCAAGACTGAAACAATAATGAGAGGCAAGAGTAGAAAACTGCATTGACTTCTTTGCCGGCTCTTCAAACAGATTTCAATACTGTGAAATTATCTTGGGAGTTGTTCTCTCTCACACTTCAGGTAGTTAAGGATGATTATAAGACATGTTCTGTTGCTTAAGTTTTGCTGACATCTAATGCCTTTTTTTCTCCAAATGAATGCAGCAGTGACATTTGAGTTAATAAAGGATCTGAGAAAGATGTGGCCTTTAGCTATAGTTTTATTACCATTACCTTTCAACAGTCTAACTCTTCTGCCACAACCCTCCCTCCCACACACACCCTACCCCCTTCCTCACCATTATTAATCTAACCTGAATCACTCTATTCTTCTCCAAGAGAACACACCCCAGTAACAGCAATGAATCATAGATGCTCTTGCTCTTCTAGTCTCTAAGGGACTTGACAAAATGCCAGGTCTGATAAAATAAAAGGACAGGAACACCAGGTGAAAGGAGCTCTTTAGGTTCTTGTTCAGTATATTACCCTCAGTATTAATTACCAGGTAAATTTTCTAGTTGCCCGGTGGTGGACAAGTTTTTTTTTGTTTGTTTGTTTGTTTTTTAATGTTTATTTGTATTAAGGAGTGGAATGGTGCAAGAGTACAAAGAAACTTAGGCATTTGGGCCCTTGTTTCCCTGCTATTCACATTAGTTTGGTAAAAAGGAGATTAAGTAACATTAAAGGGAGTGGAAGAAATGAATATAAATATATCCAGGGTAGGCCAGTCCTCTACTTCACTAAAGGATGAACTGAAATTGTTGGCCCAATTCACACTTACGTGAGAACCTACAGAAATTATATTCCCTTTAACTGCTCTAGACCTGTGTGAAAAAGGGAAGTGGACAACATTTCTATTACAAGACAGCAATCTTTTATTGAAACATGATGGACAAGTTTTTATCACACTAATGCTATTGACCCTCCCCATGTCTTCACACTCTAAGTAGCCATCCTAACTCAGTAAGGCAACCTCTCAGGCATGCCTAGTAGCTAAGTCAAGGGCTCTTTCATCTTGAGGTTGAAAATAAAATATGTAATTAGGCTAAAGAATATTAAGCAGTTTACCCACAAAGGTCACACTTTGATAAAAAAAAAAAAAGCCTTCAACAGTCTCTACAAATCAATTATACATTATTGAATTCCATAGGAGATCTTTAGGTAATAAAGAAAAGAAATAGAAATAGTTTGTCAGTTACTCAAAGGGAAATTTATAATATGGCAGCACTAAAACACATCTTCTTTACCGTGGATAGGTCTATGAAAATTGAATTCATGGCAAGAGAAACATAGAGGAGAGTTTTTGAAGATTTTCAACTTATATACAAATGTCAGAAGAAATATTGAAAGCCACTTAAGAGAATTTAGTAGAGTTTTTGTGAGTGTTATAAATTTGTATTAAATTTTGTTTAACTTGCCCTAATGGACGTTATAAATCAACTTAATCATGTGGATTTTATACACTACCTCACCCAATTGGATTTTAATCCTGGTTTTTAAAATGTATATTTATATTTTTAATTGTTAAAAGAAATCTATGGATACTAGGTGTATCTACATGATATAAAAAATTGTATTAATAGAGAAAAGTCAACGGAATGGAATTTAGGTCACCCTGAGATTACTGTTAAGATTTGTAAAATAATGCTACAGCTAAGAATTTTAAAATAAATAAATCCAGTGAAATGAAATTTTAAATTGTGGCTTAACTGTATGTGTGTGTGTGTGTTTATATGGGGAAAGAGAGAAAGACTATTTTCTTCTTGCTATTAAAAAAGAATAAAAAAGCCTCATAAAGATTTTTAGGCCTATGTCATCATCCCACTGACAATAATCACAGACTAAGGGCAGAAACATTTACCACTCCCTAATGAATAACAAAGTAGCTAACAGTAGCCTTGGGTATTGGAGAAATTTAAAAACACACAGGGAAAGCCTGCCTTAGGTTAATATTAATTACTATTATCATAGAATTCTATTGTTCAAATTGTTCTCTATGGTAGAATAAGGAGTCCTTGCCTTCTGGCTCTCTAGGGCAGTATTTTTCCCACCCTGAAAAGTTTCAAGTAACATACAATGTCCTGTGTCACAAACAGCAAAGTACTTACAAGCCAATTGATTTCGGGCACCTAAAGTCATGGAAATGTTTGCTAGGCTTTATCTAAAGATACAATGAAAACTGTGCGGGAGCTGTATTCCAGATCCCTTACACCAAGTTGGAGTGAAAGCTATGTTTCCACCTGGGGATGTCACTGGAGTAAGTAAAATACAACCTTAAATGTGGGAAGATCATTCAGTTCTAACAACACATGGAAGTCAGAGATGTAGGTCAACAAATGCACATTTCTAAAATACAGGTTTTTCTGAATACTTATTCTGAAGTTCTTTGAAAATCTGGCCAAAACAATCCCATTTCATATAGCAGTTCACGTAATAAGCAAGTCAGAACATTTGCAAGGCAAGATGTTGTTTTCCTTTATGCAGCCAGCAAAAATACAGCTCTAAGCTTGGGCTGTCATGATAGAAGGATCTTGGAGCAGCTGATTTAGAGAATCATAAAAACAACCCAACCTTATGCCCCAAGGTATAAGGAATATGCAGAGTCTGCATTGTGCTTCTGGTGTTAGGACAAATCATTCTGCTCTTTTCAGTGTGAGTAACTGATGCCAATGGATGAGTAAAGGGAGAAATAAATGTACAGACAGACCTGTGGCTTGGTGAGGTGAATAACACTTGTATCAGAAAATCATGAGTTCTCTCCTTCATTTTGTAAATTCCTTGAGGTTAATTTATATAATTTTTTAAAAATTTAGAAGGGGAATATATATTATTAATTATATATGGAGGCACCAAGTTTTCTGCTACTTACGGCTTAAATTGTGTGGGGTTTTATGGATTACAGCATCTTTAAAAAATCTGGCCTTTTTTGGGAGATAAGTGGAAGGATTAAAGAATTATGACGCATACCTTTATATCAATTAGCAAATGGTGAATATAGTTGCATATATAAAATAACAACTATTGAGTGCTTCCTAAATATCTCTTGCTGTTTTCCCTGCCTGTCATGAATTCTAATTTAATCCTCCAATCGCCAGGAGGTTGATACTGTTATCCCTATTTTACAGATGAGCAAACCCAGACATAGAGACACTACTTTACAAAGCATATAAAATAATGGTGTCAGGATTTGAACCTAGGCAATTTGCCTCCAAGGTTTATGTCCTTAATCACTGCACTGGGTTGTCTTCAGGTTCTCTGTATCTGACTGCTTAGGACTCAGTTAATTCCTCAGGGTCCTGGCACTTCTAAGCTATTAGTTATTTGTAAAGAGACAGTATCAACGTTTACAATGGCCATTCATAAGGATGAAAACACCAGCTCCTTAAAATTCCCAACTTCCGTGTGACTCAGAAATTACTGAGTAATTGTCTTTCCTCAAACCCAGTGCTCCACCCAATTTATTTAACTTTACTGTTGCACAGCAACAGAACATCGCCACCAGGAACTGAGGATTTTTAAAAATGTTTTATATATTTATTTTTAAAACTAATCTCTACAGGGACGCCTGGGTGGCTCAGTCGGTTAAGCGGCTGCCTTCGGCTCAGGTCATGATCCTGGGGTCTTGGGATCGAGCCCCACGTCCGGCTCCCTGCTCAGCGGGGAGCCTGCTTCTCCCTCTCCCTGCCACTCTGTCTACTTGTGCTATCTGTCAAATAAATACATAAAATCTTAAAAAAAAAACAACAAACCCTAA